>NC_029793.2:115932724-115948589 GCF_000816755.2 Arachis ipaensis | reverse complement strand
AAATATTTTAATTTTGAATATATATTTTTTTAATTTAAAGTATAATAACTAATTTTTGGTTATCATATTTAAATTTAAATTTTAAAAGAGAATTAGTTGTGGGAAACATAATCTTATTCCTATATATAAATCCTCAAGTATAGAATACTATTAACTATCTCTACTAAAACTAAAATTACAATCTAATAGAGCAATGGAAGAAAAAGTAGTAGATGATCACATTGGATCTTCTTCGATGGAAATTATTAAAAATTCTCCGTTGAAATAAATACTACATGCCATAGAGGTAATATATCCAACTCATGATAATATTGCAATGTTATTTATATATACCAATGCTAATTTTCTATTTTATAATGTAGTCTTTATCCAAGAGAGTTGATGAGATGGAGAAGGCAATGTGGATGGCGAAGAAGTCTCTTGATAAATTAACCGCCCTTCAATGTAACACTGATGAGAAGCATGAAAAATTCGACAATACGGACCTATATGAGATGAAGAATAAACCCTGTGATGATGTAACAAAGAAAAACTCTAGCCCGTTGCAAGTAAAGTCCGACAATTGTGTGTTTATGGATTTAACCGACGAGAATAAAGACGTTGAGATTTTGCACAATCTGTCCCCATCATTCTACAAAGGGACGCAAACATACCTGGATGGAGAAGAAAAATTGAAGCCAACGTCAAGATTCGGTATTCAAAAAAATACCAAAAATAATAAAACTGTGCAAGAACTTCTGAGTACGTTTGTAAGGCAAAAGGACAAATTGGCAAGAGTCAATAATCCACCATCTCTCCAAAACAAGGCGTTTGCACGACTAGCTAAAATGCCAAAAATTGAGCACAAAGGTCAACTATCAAGCAAGATGGTGGAAACTAGAGTACGCAAAGGGCCTTTAACATTCACCAAAGACAAAGCACGGTTAACGACCTCTGCGAAACAAAAAAAATGGCTTTCAAGAACACTTCTATCCCAAAGGTATTTGATTTAGTTAAAAAAAATTCATTGGCATAGCTTTCAAGTATGTATATTGTGGATTATCTTTATGTTTTGTGCAGAATCTTAACTGTTCATTCAAACCACCACAAGATATGAGGTTGAGTGAGGATTTGGTCAACATGGCTATATACATCTTTAATGCTGATATTGACAAAGCGTGAGCATTTTTTTTATCTTTTATTTTTAATTTTAATTCTCTCTGTGGCTAACGTATTGGCTTTGTGTTAGTGAGGATTTGGTTCATATCCACGATACAACTGTAACTAGAGGAGATTGTTCTGTCTCATACCTAGCAAGCAAGTGTCTGAACTGGTAATAAAGCTGATGGCATTGATGATAACATCAAATATTACCATGACCAAATTAAAAAATGTTTGGTCCCTTCCACCATCATTTGCGGTAAATCAAAATCTTACTTTTTTTCTTTTAACTAACCAAAATAAATAACCATTTTCCTCAAACATTCCTAGGATGATATGTCGTTACATATAGAGGATCATGACCTACTGGAAAAATATGCATATTATATGCCACCAACCCGAGATCTTCAATTCGTACGTTGAAGATAATTATTGGAGTAATTTTATTATAATAAAAAGTACTCAAACTATGACTTATACATATTACATCCTATTTGTGATACAGATATATGTCCCAATCAAGGAGAATGATCACTGGTATCTGATGGTAATGAGCATTCCTGACAAAATACTTTATCACTTAGACTCTCAATGTAAGGTTGAAGATGATGAACCACGCAAGCATCATATTAGAAATATAGTAAGTACTCCTACTATAGAAACAAAGTTAATAATATCATTACTTCAAATAGTAAAGCACACTATTATTACAGGGAGTGGCTCTTTCTGAAATAATATCATCAGAGAAGTACGCAGAATGTCGTATACAAGACATAGTGAATTTCGAGGGTTGGGAAGTCCGTAATGCAATAGGTATTCCTAGGTGCATAAATAGGTAATTATTCAAATTGTTGGTTATTTAATTTTATATATATGTTGTATTCGACTTCCTTATGTTGTATTGCATGATACATTTTCACACAGTAATGATTCAGCTATATGGGTTATGCAATGGATGGATGTGCAACAGGAATTCACTCCTGTGGTCCCTCTGAAGGTAACTTTTAACATAGACAATCTCGCTCTTTAATTACACATAATACATGCGTTAACGTTTGGTAAAATAAATAACAGCTGCATGAGGAAAGGAGTAGAATGTATTTAGCATTGAATTTCGTCACCGGAGATTGGAATAAGATACGGGCAGATGTTAACAAGAGGTTTCAATTATGGTGGCTTATGATACACCCATAACATCTTTAGTTAGACTTACGAAAATAGACGAAGAGAGGGTGCCCCATCTTGCAAGAAATCCATTGATGATGGGTACTCTACAGATTACATTATCTATTAGATAGGATTTTGTCTTGTTTTTTTCTTTCCTTGTCCTTTTTTCTATTTATCCTGAACCTGAATTATGGCTTATGAGTGACATGGCAAAGTTCAAATCAAACAATGCATGGGTTCAACCAAAAGACAAATTTCACATGTTTGGGCATATATATCTTCTTTATTATGTTTTCTTTCTGTATTTCTTTCAAGTGAATAATAACTATTTATATTTTTTGTGATGTTTTGGTTGAATCAATCAAACTAAAAAATGTTTGATAAAGAATGTTATTAACTTAATCGATGATATTATGTGATCAAGTCATTTTGATAATTAAGTTCAATTAAATTGTTCTAATAGCTTATTAGCACAATAAAAATTAGTTCAAAAATAAAGATGAGATGCATAAAGGAAAAAAAAAAGAAAAGAAAAAATTATATTTAATCATAAAAATAACTTGTTTACCTAATATTTTCTAATTTAATATGTATCCTCATTTCTTGAACCTATATTTTATCCGATAGAAGTAAAAACAGATATTTGGTTATGTATTTTTATAGTAAAAATTACATTTTACACATGCTATTCAAATATTCATTAAGAAAATTATATTGTATCAAACTTAAAATTATCTTTTTTAAAATAATTAAGCACGTGAAAATTAAATAAGATTTTAATCCTTATAAAATACTAGTATTTTGATTTTGAGTTTTATTAGATCATTTTCTTGGTTTTGGACAAGCAACCTTTGAAAGGTTTTTATTTTAAACTATGATGTTAGTTTGCTCCATTAAGTACTGACGAGTCAGATTAAATATTAACTTAGTAATATGCTGAAATGTTGATGTTGTTAGACATATCGCACCAACACTTAAGAGAATAAAGTCTTGAAAATAATTAAAATAGGGATTATTTAAATTTTATTTTAACCAAAATAAAAAGACTTTAGAAATCAGAAATTATTTAAGCCGAAAATATTTAATAAATCATTAATGTTAGGATAATTTACATCTATTCGAAGGCCTTTAATCTATGCAAAAAGAGAGATCCACGCTTTTCATTTTCCAACTGATAAAGGCAAATCACATTAAACACAACTAAAGAAAAAAGTGTGACACAGCAAACTTGTGTTTAATTCGGCAAAGAAGCCAGAATGGCTATACACACATTAGAAAATTTCCTCAGTTAAGTCAAATCCATGCATTTAGCAATCCTCAGAAACACCATGGTATGAAAAACTTGGTCGTGCAGATCCTCTTTCAGCAACAACACTCACCAGCAGAACTTCTTCTTCTGCTAAATAACATCATCTAAATGAAGGAAATAAGAAAATAAGCAATTCAGATAAGTCACCGTTTAAGTGACAGTAAGGAAATGAAAACCTAAAAAGAATAAAAGCTTTCGCAACATACTTGGCATTACTTGAATATTAGTATAACCACAAATAAATATTCACCACACTTCCTTGAGAATAATCCGGCACCTGTATGCTCCACAGCAAAGAATCTAGCATAATATAGGCTGCATAGCAAGTATATTGCAATAAAATAAAGGTTTCACTCCAAGTCTTCTAACTTTGGTCCCCAATCTTGATATCCACTATCAGAAGAAGAAAAAGCGAAGCAGTACTTCAAACTTTGGTTCATAATAGTAAATAGCAATAGCCTAACATGTAAGGAACATAATATTTGAATAGATCAATGTGACAACGAACAAAACAAACACAATAACAAATAAAGGAAAGCGAATTTTTCTTTTTTCATTTCTATGATGGAACAAAAAAGCAATAGCTTCACATTTCTATGATGCCATAAAAAAGGGTACAAACCTCAACCTTTAGTCATAATCACGAACAATAACAACCATCACAAAAGCTGAATTCCAAGAACATTAAATATAACAAAAATAAATTAAAAAAAAAAAAACACCAATCCCAAATAGAATAAAAATTAGAGAATACCAGAAACTTAAACCATTAACCATACCTTATTACAGCACTTCATTGCTGCTGTACGAAGCATTCTCATCATATACCTACAATATCAGCAATATAAAATTATTAGTACTAGCTAATAAGCAGCAATTAAAACTTAGTCATACCTCATTGGTAAAAGTACTTACCAATGAGTCATCTTCAATGTTCATGTGATCATCTGAGTCATTATCAAATGTGTCATTTCCACGGCCTTCTAACTGTGAAATGCCACGACGAACACGACAAGTTGTTCGATTGTGGCCCTCCATGCCACACTGTCCACATCGATGTTTTCTTTTATTGGACTGCGAAGCCCCCCTTTTGTCCTACATTTTCTTGGGTCCCTTGGCATGCTATTTCCGAGATCATTGGTTGCAAGCCCAGCTCTTGAAGCATCCACTTGCACATCATCTCTTACACTATCTGCATCATTGACTAACCCTTCTTGTCTAGCATCTTCCTCCTTAAATTGTTTCAACAAATTCATAGCCATTTCCCATGTAGAGATAAATCTCTCGTTATCTCGGCAAGCAAAGTTGGCTAGTTGTCTAAACCAATCCATCAAACAACCGTATTGACTAAGCATCAAAGAATCCCAATAAAATCCGACCGCATTTTGCAAACCAACTTTGGCAGTCTTGGTCCACATAGGCAAGACTAATGACCTTGGCAACTCTTCTATATCTTCATGCACTAAGACGCAAACTATGTGTTCACAAGGTATGCCAAATGATTCCATTCTCATACATGAACAATTGAATTCCATCTCAATGTCAGAACAGAATACACGCCACATCTCATTTGGCGTTCAGTCCAAACCGACAGAGTAAATCACATAAGAGCATGTTTGCCTCATATTTATTACCTTCATTGATGCAGCCTGTACAAGGATTGGTTGGAACATATGAAATATTGATAGGGTGTAAACATTGGCAGCACTCCTCTCTAACTGTTGAAAACAGGTTTGCATACTAGGTCTCCCATTCACAGAGGCGAGGTCAGCCTGGACCTCTTTCCACCTTATATGGTCGACACAACGATTAAAGTGTTGAATGAATTCAACCAGATTGTACCTTGAGTTGACATACTTTGCAATGATCGAGTTTAATCCCTCGCACCGAGAAGTAGTCTGAAAACCAGCAAAAGACTTCCCTCTTATATGTGTAGTTGCCCATGAATGTCTCTTTTTATACATATCTAGGACCCAATTCTTGTTTTTGACACTAAATCCCTCAACCATTTCAAAACACTTTTGACGAAATACATCAATTTCATAGTCGCCTAGCATACACTTTTTAAACATGGAGGTAAACTGGGGCTTGCCAATGTATAAAATCTGCATAACATTTAAGTTTTCAAACTTGTATCATGTCATTAAGATACAAGGTCAGAGGACCATTTTGTGACACATGATTTTCTCTATAAGCATACGTATGGATTTAGCTAGCTTGTTTGTAACTATACATTTTAAGAATATTGGACCAAGTTGAATGAATAATATAAAACAATGGTGAGGTCAATTTTACATTAATCTACATATATGCTTACAAATTACAAGAACATAAGAAAAACACCTACTTGTAACATAGGATGGTAGTGAAGTCACAAGATATGGAAGCTGTGATATGTTTAAGAACTAATAACCAGAGCAGAAATGAACTAGATATGTCACATATATGGTATAAATGCCATGCACATAATCTATGATGTGCATTAGAAAACTCTTTCTCAATGGCGAACTTCATTGATAGATCACCATCCGTGATAAACCGAAACATGTGCTTTCCCATTCATTGCCGCCTTCAATTGTTGTAGCAACCACCTATATGTGTCTTTTTCCTCATCGCAAATTAAAGAAGCAGCAAAGATAATTGTTTGATTATGATGATTGACACCAGAAAATACCACCAGTGGACACATATTTATTTTTCTTATAGGTATCATCAAAAGCCATCACGTCGCCAAATAATGAGTAGTCTGCCCTGAGACCATCGCACCAGAATAAATTGCACAAAGTACCATCGGCATCCATGTGATGATTATAATAGAGAGAAGGGTCATTTGTTGCTTGATCTTCTAGATACTTCAAAGCTGCATATGCATCACCGGGTAATTGGCGCCTCTGCTTTGCTATTTTATTGTACATGTCCCTTTGCGTGAAAGAGAGATACTCGTAGCCACCTGCCTGATTTGCTAATGCCCGATATATCTACCCAACATTAATCCCACCCTTTTTCATGTTAACCATGTGGCCAATATCAGCCTCGGACATGAATCTATGCCCAGGGAGCAATCCAGTCAACCAAGGATCCAAAAGCGGATGATTGTGTTCATCAGAAAAATAAGAAATAAACCAATGACCACTAGGTGCATCTACATGAATCTCCATCATTGCACTGCAGCCACACCTTGTCTCCGGTGTAGGTTTTCTCTTAAGGTTTCCGATGCCGTAATTATTTGGCAGTCTAAATCCTTCACGATGACATACAAAATTCTTCAACTTAAGTGCACCCGCACGACTCTTCCTAGTCCTGTTCTTCCAAGCACTAAAGCCTCTTGTCCTTGCATATCTATTGTAGAACTCAAATGCAATGTTGACATCAGAAAAGTGAAAATGACATACATCTTCATCCCTGATGTTCCAAAATTCAATCATCTCAATGTCTTCGAGTGAGTCAATGTTAGACCCTTCATCGAAGTCGTGATAATCGAACATTGGTTCCACATTTGTGTCATCCTCATCCATATAATCCACGTCAACTTCCTCATGTTTTTCTTCCTCCTGCTCATACTGATCATATGATGTATGCTCGCTATTAACCCCTTCATGAGAAAATTCCTGACCCATAACTTCCTAAACACCAATACACAATTCAAAATGAAACTTAAGTTTGTATATAAATTGCCAAACACCGAGTACCAGCCATCACAAATCACAATATTTTAAAATTGAAATCAATCCAATAGTGTCAATCTTAGGAATCATGGAATTGGACACGAGTTTCATTTATTGTATTAAGGGGAAATAAAGAAGCGTGAATCCAAAATCTAATGGTAAAACTATAAGAGTAAAAACAGAAAGACAAGAACAATTGGCAATGCCAGCTATGCATGCGGTGGGTGCAAAGGACAACAAAATATTAAAGAGTATATATCCTCTATCTATAATCTATCTATATTTTTGATCCCATGTCACAAAATCCCCGCTGCTCGCGGCCACTGAAGAACACATTGTTTCCCCTTTGAGAACCCCGCAAAGTTTTCTTGGCTGCCACCTCAATCCATAGAAACAGATTGCTCGCAAGATTAGATATGCATATGCCATTCCTGTTGAAATGACCCTATTTTAAACACACTACTTTCTTTGAGTTGATTGATGAGGTGTTTAATTTTCTCTTTATATATTATGAAAGGCACTTTCCTGTGCCAGCTGCTGCATCAGCACACAGAAGTGGTTTTGGCAATTTGTATAGAGTGCTGGCAAATTTACAGAGAGAGAGAGGTACTCAAATCCATAGAACATGGATGTGAGGAAATTTATTCATTAAAAGTATTGTGTTTGGAATCTTAGGGTTCTTAATTGCTAATGACTTGGAACAACATGACAACTATTTTGGACAAACCATGTTCAGTGGCGCCATTAAATACAACAACATTACAAGCCTTATAATAATTAATAACTATTCATTATTTCAATCCTTTCATTCAAACTATAAAATCTGCATAACATTTAAGTTTTCAAACTTGTATCATGTCATTAAGATAGAAGGCCAGAGGACCATTTTGTGACACATGAATTCCTCTATAAGCATACGTATGGATTTAGATAGCTTGTTTGTAACTATACATTTTAAGAATACTGGGCCAAGTTGAATGAATAATATAAAACAATGGTGAGGTCAATTTTACATTAATCTACATATATGCTTACAAATTACAAGAACATAAGAAAAACACCTACTTGTAACATAGGATGGTAGTGAAGTCACAAGATATGGAAGCTGTGATATGTTTAAGAACTAATAACCAGAGCAGAAATGAACTAGATATGTCACATATATGGTATACAATAAATCAAGTGCTACTTCATCCTAACCTTTTGATGTTATCAAATAGTGATCTGCTAGAGTGAAGACTCAAAGAATCCAGATGAAGTATGATTGGCCCTGATTCATCACCTTTATCTGGGATACAAATAATGATCAAGCTCCAATTAAGACTGAATACATGAAACATTACAAGAAAAAGAATCCAGAAATGAGAGAATAGACAAGAGAGATTAAAATATGACAATAAAAATGACCCTGCTGCCAATATAAAATTGAGCATGAAGTGCATTCATAGGAGCACAGAAAACATAACTATAACAATTTACAGTTAAATAACCCATTCTTTATTTATTTTTTCTTACCAGTTTTTCTTCTCCCACTATTTCTTCTAATATGAAAAACTCATAAGGCAGAAGAGACTTAAAATATATCAAAGAAAAAACTTATTAAATAAGCTGAAAGTTCTGACTATTTATGATGTGTTTTTATGTTCAACTTGGCACAAATGGTACTGGGAACCTAGGAGGTGAATTAGCCATCCTTTACACATTTGGTTTATGCATATTCCTAACTCCTAAGCAATATGGCACTGATACCTGTATGATTCTTAAATGAATTCAGGATCTGGAAAAACCACAACTTGTACAAAGTATGCGTATTATCATCAGAAGAAGGGCTGGAAGCCAGCACTTGTATGTGCAGATACATTCAGAGCTGGTGCATTTGATCAATTGAAGCAATAAAATATACAAATAAAATTATTTTCAATGAAAATACTGAATAGATCTCTAAGTTTTTATTGCAAGCATAATTAAATTTCTTGACTATTGAGAAAAAAACGAATTCCTAATCGAACGCCAAAAAGCAAAGAAAGCGCATCAATCATCAAACCACAACACCGATAAAATCACAACGATAATAGCTCTCCAAGAAATCTAATCACAACGATAAAATGTGTACCAAGATGCATTAATCTAGATATACCAAAATTTTCACATGGAAGATAATGTTATCTAATATATGTAGTTAATCTTACTTGGAGAGACAGATTTACATGTGATAATAACACAATAATAAGATGGAAAGGGTGGACAATTTAGTCTCAAGATTATGGAGGCTAAAGAAAAAGCAGTCAGTCCTACAAATTAACGTACCATTCCTAAGCGTTGATTATTTATATCATGAGGTGACTATCTGTCATGACCATCCAAATGAGAAATTATGCTCTCCAAGAAATCTAATCTCTCTCAGTTTCTCGTCTTGCGCGGCATTAAACAGTATGCAGCATTAAACAGCACACACTCAAACTTATCAGATTAGAAGGGTCTAGATTTCCCTCCAAACAAAATTACTAGAATCTTCTCTCATTTTCTATTTTTTTCCTATAAGATTTACAGAAAGATTACAGAACAAGCCCATAGCAATTTTCAACGAAGATTTTGAAGATAAGAACTTGTTAAGATTCTTAGGCGTGTTAAATCAGCTCAAATCCCTTCCTACTCTAGCAGTAATCTACTAATTCAATATACAAACAACAAACACAATCTATTTACACAACAAAGCTATAAGCTGTGATCCTATCAAATTAATTCATGCAATTTAATTAAGTCCTAACCAATCAAAAAGTGAACCACAGTGGGGAAGAAACTTAGTTGAATACAATCAAAATCATTTAACATCAATTTTTCCCTTTTAAACTTTCCAAATTCACACATAACCTGGATAGTTTATTCTTTCTTTAAAAAAAAAGTTATGGAATCAACTACCAAGTTTAAGATATGCATATTTGGTTAAAATTCATTGCATTTCAAAAGTAGGGGTGTGCATGGTTCAGTTTTTCTATGAACTGAACTGAAACTGCACTAAACCATTTTAAATGGTTTAGAAACTGAACCAAATTGCTTTGTCACATATGAAACTGGTTATAAACCAGTTTATAATACAGTGCACCAGTTTAAACTAGTTCATAAAAATAAAACTGGTTTTAATTAAAAAAACCAGTTTAAACTGGTTTATAGGCTAAAACTAGTTTTCACACTCCCCTCTCTCTCCTCACTCTCTCTCTCTTCTTTTCCCTCTCTCTCCCCCTTTCCCTCTTTCTTCCCTCCCTTCTCTTTGTCTTCCTCTCTCTCTCTCTCCCTCTCTCTTTTTCCCTCCCTTTTTTCCCTCTCTATCCCTTTCTCTCATTCTCTCTCTCCCCTATCCCTCTTCCTCTCTCTCTCCTTTCCTCTCCCCATTCTCTCTCTCTCCTTCTCTCTTTCCGTCCTCTCTCCTTCTCTCTCTGTCCTCTCTCCCTCTCTCTCCCCGTCCTCTCTCCCTCCTCTCTCTCTCTTTCTCTCTCTCTCCCTTTCTCTCATGCCCCTCTTTCTTCCCCTTCCCTTTCTTTCTCTCTCCCTTTTCTCCCTCTCTATCCCTTTCACTCATTTCTCTCTCTCTCCCCTATCCCTCTCTCTCTCTGTCTCTGTCTCCCTCTCTCTCCCTTCTCTTTCTTTCTCTTTCTCCCTCTCTCCTCTCTGTCTCTCAATTTCTCTCCCTCTCTCTCTCCTCCTCCTCTTTCTCTCACTTCTCTTTTCCTATCTTTCCTCCTCCTCTCTTTTTTTCTCTTCTATCTCTCTCTCTTTCTCTCTTATTTTGGAGAAAAGAGGGGGAGAAAGAGAAGAGGGATATAGAGTGAGAAAATACTGAGAGAGAAAGAGAAAAGAGAGAAAGAAAGGAGAGAAAGAGAATAATGAGAGAGAGAAAGGAGAAGAAAGAGAGAGAAAAGGAGAGAGAAAGAAGGGAAGGAGAGAGAGGAATAGGAGAGAGAAAGAAAAAAGAAAAAAATGAGAGAGAGAGAAAGAGGAAGAGAAAGGGGAGGGGGAGAGAGGACGGAGAGGAGAGAAACAAAAAGGGAATTTTAGTTCAGTTTCAATTCAATTCAGTGAAACCAGTTTTTTTGCACACCCCTATTCAAAAGTCCAAAAAAAATTTACAAGAATGAACTGCTAACATACCTTTTTCTGATTTGCGGCTTTTCTAGGAAGGTATTTTCCTCTATCCTCCCTTCCTGCTTTAGCCAATGCAGACCTTTCTTCCTTGCTCCGCCTTTGCTTTACATGAACCTAGAAGGTGCATGAATATTTTCAATCAGAGGATAGTATGAAATTTAGAAAACCACCACATAAACACCATCTCATTTAGTTATAGTTGTGTTTTTCTCTTTTTGCATAGATTGCAGATAGATATCATCCAGATACCAAATAAGACAACCTAAAGTACTTACTTCAAACATCGCGCTATCTATTCGCTTCAAACTTAGTTTATCAGAATTTGGAACCTTATTTCTTGCTTCATGTTCTTCCTACAAATCACCATAAAAAAATTGAAACTGGCTTCTGACTAAAAGCTATTACGGTTAGAAATAGATATTACCGAACAAGAAATGGGCAAACCTTTTGGAAATCAGCAAACTTTCTTTTCTTTGCTGAGTCTTTCTTTCTTCTATTCATACCTACACTTTCATCATCACCAGAATTGTTTCTAAAACGCCGCACAAAAGTATGGTAAGTATAAATTGCCAAGAATAAGCATGCAAAGGGAGAAAAAGATTATAGCCAAAGAACGAGCAAACAAAAAAGTAATACAAATATTTTCACCTCAGCGGTAAAAATTAGCATTCATGTCCTCCCAGGAGATTCATTGCCACCCAGGGTTTCAAGAAAGCCAGAAGGATCAATTTTCGCTTTCTCAATGACAGAAAGTGCAGACAAAACCTTCTCTGCTACTACCTTTCTCGTCTTAGCTGCATCTTTTAACACTTTTACACTTTCCTCTACTTCCTAAGCAGACATGAAAATAAATAAATAAAGCATATCAAATTCAAATCAAAACACCAAGGAAACTCGAAGCAGGGCAAAAATCATTGCCTGAAAAGCTACCCTAAGGATTCAAAATTCATCATCTTGACTATTCTAAAAGAATCAAACCGAACTGAAAAGAAGGCAGAGGAAAAAGTATACCTTGCTGGGTTTGTCGTCCTCAACAAGAAGTGGGGTTGAGGAAAGTTGTCCTATTTCAGTGTCATCAAGGGTCGCTCTGGTTCTCGTTCTTTCTCTGCGAAATTTAACAGGGTGGTGATACTGATAGTTCGTTCCTCCGAGTCTGTGAGGAGCGGCGGCGGACGCAGGGAGCGGCGGCGTCTGATGCGTGTTGTGGCGGCAAGAATAGGCGAACCAGAGATACAGCAGAGGAAGAGGATGAGAAAATGGCATTGATTGAAATTGATTCTATAAACCCTAGCAAACCTCTCTTCTTCTTGAATCTGAAACTAAAAGATAAAGGGAAAAAGTGTAAATAACAAAAGTTAAAGGGATCAAAATCTATTTAATAAATTTTTCAAAAAAAAAAACGGAATACATTTTGTAATTATTTTTATGATGGTTAACGATAAACCTACAAAAAAGTAGGAGCAAGGAATCCATAGCCCAAAAACTAACCCTAAGTTTAACAATAACAGAATAGCCCTTTTTATTTTTATATTGAATAAATATACAAATTAATAAGACACACTTTGATTTTTGAGTAATTTCAACATTTCCAAACACGAGGACGGCCGAAATGTTAGCTTTCTATCTCCTCGGCAGAACTAAACAACCTAGCTTAGAGATGGTTGGAACCATTCTAAAAGGATAATGACAGCACTGACTTAGAACATAAGCAACAACACTAGAGAAGAGAATTATGCAGCAAAAAAGAACAGAAGAGATGAGTATTTTGCAGAGGAATAATATGGTGACTCTTGGAAACAAATCCTAAATTGTTATTAGAAAGTTATACACCTTAAATCACACTTGGCTAAAGCCTTATATATTTCCTCTAGTTCTAGAATGAAATCTGAAATCACTAAACAATCTAAAGATTAAACAAAGCTAACTAACACAACGGCCTTCTTGCAATCTTGTTCTTGATCATCTTGATTCTTTAAAGAAAAAGAGTTATTCCCTTTACACCCCCTTCAAACTCGAGTCTGGTCTCGAAATAACTCGAAGTTTGCTCTTCAACTTCTCAAACGTGGTAACAGTCAAAGGCTTGGTTAGAAGATCAGCCACTTAGTCAGCCCCTAGAATATGCATGACATGTAGCTGTTTCTAGTTTATTTTTTCTCGAATAAGCTGAACTTCAATATGAAAATGTTTGGTCTTGTCATGCAAAATTGGATTTGCCATAAAAAAAACTGTGCTTAAATTATCAAGTATATAATGGGGGCTGTTTGAAGCTGGACATCCAACTCTTCTAAGAGATTTCTTAGCCATTACAACTCTACCTCACAAGCTGCTAAACTTCTAAACTCAGCCTCTATGAAAGACCTACTGATAGTTGCTTGTTTTCTACAACACTAAGAAATCATATTAGCTCCAAAATAGACACAAAGACCTAACATAGACCTTCTATCTTCTAAATCTACAACTTAATCAGAATAAGAGAAACCATATAAGCTAAAGTCCTTGCTGCTGTGCAAAATTAAACCATGACTCTTTGTGCCTTTGATGTATCTCAACACTCTTTTGGTAGCCTTTCCAATGAGCCAATAAAGGAGAATGGATAAATTGACTAAGCTTGGCTACAACAAAAGAAATATTTGTCCGTGTAATACATAAATACTAAAGTGAACCAACAACCATTCGATACAGCTTTGCATCTTCAAATTTCTCTGAACTTATAGAGAATAAATGAAGAGAAGACACCATAGGAGTTGGCATTGGACTTGCTTGAGCCATGCCCAATTTTAACAATAAGTCTAAAACATAGCTTGAGAGAGATGAAGTTGGTTTGAGTTAGTTCTATGTACTTCTATTCCTAAAAAATAACTTAATTTCCCTAAATCCTTGAGTGAAAAACTAGTGTCAAGCTTCTTGATCATATCAGCAACAAGAGTGACATTATTCTCAGTTATAATGTTATCATTAACATAACATAACATATAAATAACAGAATTAATGAACAATGAAGTATCTAACTTTGCATTCACAAAACCAAAAGGTATGCAGTGTGTTACTGAGTTTACAAAACCACTCTCTAAGAGCTTGTTTCAAGCTATAGAGAGATTTATTTAATTTACAAACATGAATATCAATTTTATCTTTAAAGCATATTGGCTGTTAATCAGAATTTGATGTAAATCACCATTTAGAAATGCATTGTTAAAGTGAAATTGTCATATCGACCAACCTCTAGATAGAGCTAAAGTAAGGATTAATCTAACTATAGTAGGCCTAATTACAGGACTAAAGACTTGTTCAAAGTCAAAACCCTCTTGTTGATGGAATCCTTGTGCCACTAATCTAGCCTTATACTTCTGAATAATTCCATTTGGTTTCTTTTAATGGTGAAAACCCATTTACATCCTACCACTTTAGCATTTTCAGGTTTAGGCAGTAAAGTCCATGTATTAGTTTTTTTTAGAGCTTGAAACTCATCTATCATAGCCTATTTTTAATGTGGTATAGTTAAAGTTTGAGCATTCTTAGGAGGTTGTTCAACCTCAATATGAGTTATGATAGAAGAAAATAAAATTTTGGGTTTAGAAGAACCTGTCTTTAATCTTGTCAACATGGAATGAGTATTTTGATGAAGTTGATGTATCTGACTTGGATTAGAGGATGAAGAAGGATCAGATAAAGGACCCTGCTGCTGCCTTTGTGTAGAATTTACATTGTCTGCTATGGTGTTCTCTTGATGAGGAACAATATTGTCACTAGTAATGACATGTTGACTATTGTTGCTTAATGGTGAGGAAGAAGAAGTATTATCATGCTCTAAAGAGGTTTTGTCATGTAAAAAAAGAGGTATAGAGATCTGTCTTGGTAAGTCATTATTTAAATTAATACAATCTGTAGTAGAAGAAAGAGTATAGTATCTAGGCATAACAAAATCAGATGCAATATCTTTTTTAAGATCATCAAATTGAGCAAATGATGTATTAGTCAAAAATAAATCCCTATAGAAAAATTTATATTCATCAAACTGAACATGTTTCGAAATATATACCTTACCATTCGGGGACAGACACTTATATCCCTTATAGTTGGGTGCATAACCCAAAACGACACACTTTGTGTGATCTAAAGTCTAACTTATTGTGATTATAAGGTCTGTGAAGAGGGAAACAAACACTGCTAAAGGCTTTTGAAGAGAGATAATCAGGTTTATTGTGAAATAAGACTTCAAAAGGAGACTTATTTGACAAAATTGGTATTGGCAAACGATTAATCAAATAAGTTGCTGTAATAACAGCTTCATCCTAAAAAGTTATTGCCATTTCGACAGTTGATAGCATAGCTAGGCTCATCTCTATTAAGTGCCTATGTTTCCTCATTGCTCGACCATTTAGGTGAGGTATATATGGGCAAGAAAAATGATGTGAATTCCTTCTTGAGTAAAAAAAAAAAAAAG
>NC_029793.2:115925232-115932640 GCF_000816755.2 Arachis ipaensis | reverse complement strand
TGTACTCACATCCATTGTCTGATTGTAAAGTCTTCAATTTGCAATTTTTTTCATATAAGATTTATATTGAAGGAAAGCTCTAAAAATTGAGATTTATTGGTGATAAGCAAATAAATGCAAGTATATCTTGAATAAGCATCAATGAAGGTTACATAAAACCTATAACCAAGATAAGAAACTATGGTATCATGTCCCCAGACATCTGTATAGACTAACTGTAGAGGAGCAGTATAAATGGTTAAAGAATCATGAAAAGGTGTAGCATGCATTTTTGCCTCAGCACCATTTTCACAAAGTGGGACAATCTTATTATTAATTGAATCACTAACTGGCAGATTTCATTTGATAGAATGAGTTGTACAGTTTTAGTGGCTGAATGTCTTAATCTTCTATGCCACAAAGCAAAAGATGAAAAAGCAATAGAAAAAATATGTAGAGAAGAATCTAATTATTGACAAGAAAGAACAACAATATTGGAGAATTGATATAAGCCTTCCTTTCTAAAACCTTGTATCAGCACTTTCTTTGTGAAGTGGCATTTAACAAGGCAGTGATAAGTATGAAATTAAAAGTATATAAAGTTATCTTTAGCAAACTTAGATACACTAATCAAATTCTTAGTGATATTTGGACAGTGAATTCATTGCTATAAGAGAAATAATCTTTTAGAGTTTAAATCATATAAAAAAGAATGGCCAATATGTGAAATAGAAATACCTATACCATTACCAACTTGAACATGTTCTGGACCAGAATATTCAGAGGAAGAAATCATATTAGACTTTGATGAGGCCAGGTGACATGATGAGAAGCCTCAGTGTCTGGGTTCTAAGCTGGGTCAGAAACTGTAGAAGGTGCAGCCAAGAAAGTAATAGGATTGTGAAAAGAATTTGTAGGAGGAAGAGGAGGTGGTGAAATTATTGAACTTGCTGAAGAATTAGAAGATGTGGAAGATAGAGAATTATAGTTATGCATTCTTGTATCTGAATTTTGAGAGGGTGGAGAAATTTGTTGATCAAATCGATGGAATTGAAGCAATGCCAAACAATATGCCCAATTCAGCCACATACTTGACATTGAGGTCTTGGAGATTGATAAAAAGATCTACCACCTCTAAAAAATCTCCCTCCATTTCTTCCTCTTCCTTGAACAGAATTACCTCTCATGGGAGTAGGCATAGATGGAAAAGAAGTCTAAGCAATGTTAGCTTGAAAAATCATATTTTCAGTTTTCTGAAATTTGTTCAACATGTCATCATGTGTGAGTACCAAAGTCTAAACTTTACAAAGATTATACATATCAGGTTTAGCATTAATTATAGTTAACAAACTCTCATAATCTTTATTCAATTCTTCAAGTATAGCATCAACATGTTCTTTTGTGAAGAGAGGATAACCCAAAGCTGCTAAGGAATCAGAGACATTCTTGATTTTGGAGATGTATTCTTGAGCAGTGATCACATGTTTCTTGACAAGTTTCAGTTGAGCTTTGAATTGTTTAAAGATTGTAATTACTATAATATGAAAAGAAAATTCAACAAAATCACAATTGCAGATTGTACGATAACAATTTTTTGTGTGCAAAGATTTAATTCTGGAAATTTTATGCTATATTACTGGAAGAAGGTTTAAAATAAGAATTTACATAGTACTTGCATTCAATTTCTGATTATGTGGATATCAAAGGGGGCTTCATGGGTTGCAATTTTGTTGATTTTTTCATTATGATTCTATTGTTTGTAGAAGATGTTAATTACTTTATTGTGATTTTCCTCCTTTGTGTTAGAATAAATTGTAAATTTCTATGGTTACCTACCTACCTTGTTTCAATAGTTAAATCTGAACAGTCAAATATGACAGCAAAACTATTATGGTCAACTCCTTTGAGCCTTGCCATGGAAATTTGAAAGTCCACTACTCTTGAAATATATCCCCTCTGACCATTATGTCCCAAATGCTTCTTACTATTCAGAGAACTAGGAAAAATAACTAAATGCATGAACATTAAGCTTGGTTCAGTATTCTCTCATTTTGACTTATTGGCTTGTTTTTACTTTTGTGTGGTTTAGGTCTATTAAACTTCTAATTTGGTGAGTCTAAGTTAAGTCCATGACAATAAAGGCATCAGAATCAAGAGTGAAATTTCATTCACCAATGGAAATTGGGAGCAGGTGGTCATAAAACCTTTTAGCATATTTTTGTGTCATTCTACTAATAAATTTTTGGCACAGCTGGAGCCTGAATTCCAACCACCAATATCAGAAGTGGTTAAAGCCTTAGTACTTTTGGATCTGATCAAGGAGGATCCAATCGAGGGAGTGATGTACCCGCCATACATGATGATATGTGAATGGGAATATAATCCTTGTGTCATTCTTGAAAAGAAATGTAGTTATCACTATCTTCTGATGTACTAAGAAAATGGATGAAAGCATGTCTCAATTGTTATTTTATTGAATAATTTCATTTTATTTGAGCTAAGAGTTCAGTTTTGTTATTAGTGAACCTAGATGATTTTTTTGTTCCATTTTTTATTTTTTATTATATTAAATTGGTTGTTTATGATGTTATGTGTATAGCTGAATTCAATAAATTTGGATAACTTTTTTCTTTGGCCAAGAAACTTGCTCTTTTTCCTTGTCAAAATCATATTGGATTTCTTGCAACTTTGAGGTTGATATCTGAAGAATTATTACTTTCATGCATATTAATGACATCTTCCAAATTTTTTAGCTATATTCTTCAGGTTTTCATGTGGTTAGTAGCTTTGGTTTAGACGAATCTTTGACAGACATAAAACTTTCTTGTCATGAAATTGTACGTGAAAAGCTTTTGATTATTGCATAACTGATTTGAATGGCGATTTAGCATGGCATAAAGCTTCGGTGGCTGAATTGGAGGTAAAATATTAACCAAAGTTTTCTTGATATGGTGGCTGAATTGGAGGTAAAATATTAACCAAAGTTTTCTTGATATGGTGTAGGATGTAAGATCAAAATACAAAAAAATCATACAAAACTGTATATTGTAAGTATAAAAAGAATGGTTAAGTTTCTTCATCAATTTTTCATCATTTAGGCTCCACGAAGGATTCAATATAAAGCAATGTTGAAGACTTGCAATATGATTAACTAAAAGTCTAAAATAGATTATTCATTCAACGGTAACAACTTAATGTATAAAAAACTACTTAAAAGCAATTCGGAAAAGAAAATATCAATGATACATCATACTTCATCCAAACTATACCAGCATCAAATCTTATAAAAGAAGACAGCATGATCAAACAATGACTATATGCCAAACTGTTTCATAGGCAATGCCTTACTCTAAACTAAATAACACCACTAAAGCATGAATTCAATTGCAGGCCTATTAACAGGATCGTCAGCCAAATACAGCAATCTCTTGTGCATAAGAACATCCATGGCTCTCTCAACATTCACATCCAATGCTTACCTGCATTCAAATAGAAACCATCATAAGATTAAAAAAAATTCAAACATCATAGCCATGCATCCACATTATTCTATAGCCTTCTGAATGATTCCAGCTAGTGATGGGCTTATGCTATACCAACCAATAAAGGATCTTTTCTTGCCTCACAAAGTATGTTCAACATGCCAAAATATAAACTCTAGCAACAAAAAGTTATGTTCTTGCCATTAGTGTGCGATGTAGCTACTGAGAAGAATTTCAAAAGCTTCTATATTTTTTACCGATTCTACTTTCAGCCTGCTATTATACACAAATGTAAAATTAGATCTCACTGTAGAAAGATAGCTAGAAAAATGCAAAACTACAAAATAGGAGAGAAAATAAACATATTTAGCATAACCAGTAAAAAGCATTTTTCAATTTTGATCATCAAGTATCGGCCCCTTTTTAAATGTCATCTTCACATGAAGTCCTTCAACCAATAATGTCCTTCTTGCAGGCATGTATTTGTCAAGAGATAGCTTCCCACTGAATGATTCAAGTGGCTCTTCTAACAGAGGACCGCTGTAATGGTGCTGCATCTACAAACTCGTGTCCATGACCATGTCACCGTTTAGTATACGAAGAACCTTGAATAAACAAGCAGAAATAATTTTTGAAACAGTTAGGCACTTAGGCAGAAAACACAACCTCAAATGTCAGAGTTTCTATCCTGTCCTATAAATATTCTACCCTGTCAGAGATCCGACTACTATGGAAAGAAATCCATAGGAATAATCTAGTTCCAAATTACACATTTTGGTACACTGCTAACTTTGCTAACAAATTTTGAACTACAAAAAATTATTAAGAATATGTTTATTATATAAATCAAACACAAGATTGAGTCAGGCCAGTTCAAAATTATTCTGTTACATCTCAAACGGACCAGGCATAACTTTAAAGAAACTTAAACAAAGGAATTTAAAATCTTCTTTGATTGATGCAATGGATGGTTCTGCTCCGCCTCATCATCATCATTTGCCCCTAAGATTTAAGAGACATAAACACAAGAATTGAACTAGAACATCATGAACAGAAACATAAACACAAAAATTAAAATCAAAATCATAAAAACAAATACCAAAATTTTTTAACCCTCATAAACAGAACCCAAAAAAATTCAAACAACCAAATAATCAGAACAAAACAAATAATTGAATGAAATAAACTCATACAAAAAACCTTAACAAAAAAATAAGTATAACAAAAAAACAATTGAATGAATTCAACGAAACAGATTCATACAGCAAGAACATAAAAGGAAAAAAAAATGAAATCAATCAATGAAGCAAATTCATATATACCTAAGTCTGAGGCTCCATTGAAACTCTGAAAGTAGAGCACCACAGCGCTGACGAGGATGCTGACTCGCTGAGACCCACGCCACCACTCTGAGGCTGAAGACGAATGACGCGAAGAGAGAAGAGAGATACTGAGAATGAATGAGACAATGAGGTATTGGGATGAGGAGATACAGAAAAATATCACAGCTTCTTTCCACCATTTTTTTAATTGCTTTAAGTTCTTAATTGAAAAATTCTATGCAATTGACAAATCCAGGAACTCATTGATTAAACCCTAAATCAACTTCCAAACACAAATCACACTATTAACTCTACATTGACAAGTAAAAATATGATTTTTCTTTTCATAACATCGAAAAATCAAGTTAGAAATGAAGCACAATGTTGAGAGAGGAAACCTGAATTGTAACTCCAGTTGAACAGAGCAGAGCTTCAGGCGGCGGCGGCGGTGAAGAAAGACGCAGTCACGGTGGCAGAGGATGGAGAAAAATGTGGACTTAGGGTTGAATGGAGTGCGTACGAAAAGAAGAAAAAACAACAGAAACTTGTGGTAAATGTAAAAAAAAAATAATTACTATTAAAATTCCATATGAGGCATATTTATAAATTATTATTTGTGCACATTAAAAAAACTCAAAAGACTTGAGCTTATTACAGATACACCCGTGCTGGCAAAATCAAAAGAATTAACTTCTTGACACAACATTAAATAATATAGGAAATATTTCAAGTGCACTGGGAGTATCGGTGTTCCAGTTGTTTTAACCGTTGATGTGAATTATAAAAAATATATATAATATATATTAATTGAAATTAACGATTAAAATAACTGGTGTACCTCTCCGGTGCACTTGAAATGTTTCCAATAATATAAGAGCATAAACCTTAAAAATCATAGGAAGGAAAGGAGTTTCTGTCACTTTGTACGAAATGATATGATTGGTCAATCTTTTAAAATTAAAATCTTTCATCAATAATAATTAATAATGCACCCAACCGTGAATCATAAATAGTTTATTCTCAATTAATTTTGTGAAATTCGTATATAATCGCTTTCATTTCATTTGTGTCATTTTATTTTATTTTTTTATTACCTTTTTTGTGTGACTTCATCTGTGTCATATTGCCATAGTGTCACATAGCTATATTGCTCTTTTTTTTTTGTTTACTTTTTCATCATGAGAAGTCAGAACTCACAATAATAGAAACGTTTATCTTTTTTAACTTTATGTGGTGACTTTTTTCTTCCGGGTGAATGAACTTAGATATTAGCCTACAGTTTATCGTAGTTTAGGTGTTTTTTAAAGGGTACATAACTTAGAACCTTTAGTTCTATTTTAGCTAAAATTTATCTGACATGTTAATTAATTTAAAGTTAAAATTTGTGGAAGACAATAAACATTTGAATGAGCCATAATTTAATTAATACCCAGAAAGAGATTACATGCAACTAAGGTAGCAAACTCACACAGAGAACCCCTAACTTTTATTTCATCTGATCAGTGATCATCATATAGCAGTAACTCAAACCTCTATCATATAGTAGTTAACACCCACAAATCAAAACCACGCAATCATTATCTTGATGAGTCTCTTTCTCTCTTTCTCTCTATCTCTGACTCTCTCTAGTGAATAGCATTGGTAGTGGTATTCCCATTGTGGCAGCACTTATAACTGATGTAAATCTCCATAGTGTTGGGACAATCAGGGCACTTTATAGTCTCCGGCAACTTGCCGGCGACGTTAGGAATCTCAAGGTGGGAGCATCTATGAGTAGTGCGCACTATCTTCTCATGATACTCCTTAAACGAGAACTCAAACCCTTTCTTCACCACAACCTCCTTCCACTTCTCAAACTCCGCAACCGTCTTCAATATGGTGCTCCCGTGGCCACTGAGAACTACGGAGGACCCTTTGCTGAGTAGGGCCCACCCAGTCTCGTTCTTATAAGAGAGCATCTTCTGCACTTCTTTGGTTACCGCATCATCGACGGTCTTGTGAGCCTTGGTGACGAACAAGCTTTCTATGCCGCTCCAGAAGCGGCTTAGGAAGTTCTTGTCTTCTTTCTCAACGTTGAAGAGTTCGATGGTGATGTTTGCTTGCTTTATGGTGGCGTCGTTTGTGAGCGCGCTTGCGTATTTTGTGAACTCTTGGATCCACTCTTTGTCTTTGCCTCCATAGAAGAATATGTACTTTTGCTCTTTGATCTGCTTTTCATGAGAGTGTCTTTGTCATTAAAAAAAAGTATTATTAAAAAAATTAAGAATAAGTAACAAACTTTTAATTTTTTTATTATTAATTTAGTTTTAACTTTTAATTATAAAATTATTTTTTTAATTCTTATTTTGGGATATGTATTTATATATTATTAATTAAATTACTAAAAAAAGTGTATCATAAAAAATAATTGATTAATTCTGAAAATAGGTACGTAATAAAACAGAAAATTTAGATTTGTGATAAACTGTAATTTTAACCGAAATTTTTCCATAAAAAATTTTTATTATAGTATCTTCTTAAAATTTAACTCAAGTTAATTCTTAAATTAAAAAATTTTTAATAAAGAATGAAATTAATTTAAAATTAAAAATTTAGGATTTATAATTGAAGTTTGAGATTTAGGAG
>NC_029793.2:115923671-115925207 GCF_000816755.2 Arachis ipaensis | reverse complement strand
GAATAACTAATTTGTTGGTTAATATATTATGTAAATACAGCATGATTTTTAATTAATTAACCAAATTGGAAATATTCTAATGGATTGTGTCTTGTGTGTATACATAAAGCATGTACACTTACCCAAGATTCTAGGACGGGGTTCCTAGTGTTGGAAACAACAGAGTTAACCCAATGAAGTTCGTTGTGAATCCTCTCTTCATCCGATTTTGTAAAGGGGAATGCTTTGATTCCATAAGCATGAATCAAATGGAATGCGTTTGTGTGAAGCACCTTTGATTGAGTGCTTAACACAACAACCATGGGCTTCTTCTTGAATTGCCACTCTTCTTTAATGTACTTGTACCCTGTTATGGTTCCAAATTGTTGCACCACTAACCATGGCATCTTGATTTTTAGAGAATCAAATTTCTTGCGTGCCTGCTCATTCCACTCCTCCACAATTGGAATCCACACAATCTTGTATTGGTCGTTGGTTTTGATTGAATAATCATAAACGGGTTTGAGTATTGAAATTTCTTCTTCGGTGATGTCTAGAGTGGAGATGAACAGGTACACGTTCTTCTTTTTTAGCACACTGATGTCAACCTATACATATCGCAACAAATTAATTATTATATTGATGAATAATAAAAATTAATTAAGGACCACAAAAGCAAGGAAATGCGCAATAATTGTGTCCACTGTGCTGGAGGAATTTACAGTTGTAATCTCTAGAAATATCTAGTCTTCTGGTCACTTCTGATGGTTATTTATTTTGCCTACACCGTATAGGATAATGAACTTTAACTATTTAGAGTATATGAGTGTATGACACAGGATATGGATATGTGTATATAATAAAGCCTATGTAATACAATGGTAAGGATATAAATATAAATAATAAGAAAGCATCAATTAAGAAAAGATATTATTAATTATCTAAAAAGCATGTATGTGAATATTTATTAAATTATTATACAATCATCACTGATATGCATATAAAAATTTAAAAAGACAATAAAGTAAGAAACTATAATAAGGAGGTACACCTCATATTTTCAGGAGTGAAAAAGTTGAGGAGACCAGCAAATTTTATTATTTTTAGTTATCAATTAATTATTAATAATATTTTTAATAATATAAAATTATATTTAATAATTTAAAAATATTCAATTTTTTTAATAATTACATACCGACCAAAATTTATTAAAAATACTGAAGGTAACACTCCTCTTCGAAGGCAGGGGGCAGTAAAGAAATATATACTTTTGCTTTATACACACTCTATTGACTTTTTTGGCGTTATTGTTATCATGGCCACTTTATTCATAAGTGGGGTCAAACTCAATTTTAAGTGCGTTCATTTTAGAGTACGGGCATTAACCTAATAATTTTGGATCGAATAACTTTTGACCTAGTGACATCTAATCATCTATGGTCATTTTCACCGAGATGAAGCAACTCGTCCATCCACGTAGCTTGTCCATCGCATCAAAGAACTAAGGAAAAATTTTTTGCTATTATACTTAATTACTTATTAGTATCAGTTCAACTA
>NC_029793.2:115916860-115923646 GCF_000816755.2 Arachis ipaensis | reverse complement strand
TTTCATTAAATGTCTTGTTTCACATTTGTAATTAAGAATGAATACCGAACAAATGAGGATCAGAGGATGTGTATTTTCGCAAATTTAAACAGCATAATCAACACACATATATAGATCATAGATGATGGTATATAAGGAATTTTTTTACACACTGTCGAAATACAAATACACATACATATACATATGCATGTATCTTTATAATCAACAGAAAATTAAAAATTAAAAATCAATATTATATTTTTTATCAATTACTTTTAATATTAAAAATAATAAAAATGCTAGAAATTAATATTTTAGTATAAAAAGTTTCGATATTAATTTAAATATAAGACAATAATAATAAGAACAACCACTTAACATTTTTTTTAAATATACATAAAGATTATATAACTACTAACCGTTGTCTTGGTGGCACCATCAAACAGTGGCTGTGGGGCATCGTTTGCGAAAATCAGGAACTTAATCACCTCTGTTATTTCAGTGGGGGTTTTGAACATTTTCCTCAGCGATTGGATGTATTTTGCCTCATCTGAAATTAAAGATACAAGCACAACATATAAATCACCTAATTTGCTTCTTATTCACAGCTCCAATAATAATCCTTTTTCCCTCTTAAAAAAAGTAAATTCAGCTTAAGATATTGTATGGAATTGGAATATTTTAAAAGATAATAAAAGAAATTTTACTTTTACTTTCAATTCTGAGAAAAATCTTTAAAAAATGAAAAATAATCGTTATATATGGTATTGGTATACTTACTTATCTGCTGTCTGCACAGCGTGATTTGCTTCCTCAATTTGCTGAGGATGATATTGATCTTTTGACCATAGTGGGACAGTTCTTGTTTGTGCTCTCTAAAGAAATCAACATATAAACCAATAGGAAAAAAATAAATCAAATCTTGTCCTATAAAGTGTGACCATCAGGTATTACCTATATTTATTTTATCATAAATTATATCCATATGCTAATTAAATTGCATGCAACTAGTCTTCTTGTCAATAGAATTAGAGTTTGGTGGGGTTTAGGTAATTAATTAAAATTAAATAATTACTTACGATTCAGTGGTGAGGCAATCAATCTGAGTAACAATTGCAACTATGGTGATGATGGCCCAATACACATCAACAGGAATTTGCTCAACGGCAGGCTCTAAATCAGGCACATCCTTGTGATCATAAGTGGAGAGCTTCTCCAACTCAAAGATTAACTCAATCACTTGCAATGTTGTTTTCACCAAATTGTTTAGCTCAATGATGGCTTGCCGGTGCTTTTGCACCGCAGCAGGCCTTGCCAATAGCGGTACTCTTTTCAGTACAGCTATTGACTTGGCCAAAAGATCTACTGGCTGCTGTTGAGCCAGCAGCCAGAACTCGCCGTATTCGAGCGAAAAGGCGGCGAGAGTGAGAACCGCTTTTGCATCCCACTCATAGTTTGAGAGCTTGTTGAGGATGGCAAGTGTAGTCTTGTGAGCAATTTCCTCACCCGGTGGCTTGCATGCCATCTGTTCCATGGTATATAATTATTATAGTAAGTCACTATATTTTCATATTTTTATATTTTAATCTAATTCCAACTAAGTAGTAACGATTTTAGCTTTTATTTTGCTGTTTATTTAATTAATACTGTAATTAAGCAGTTTAATTTTGGATTATGACCTCCGAAGAAATCTGCTTGAGGGTACAAAGTGGTGAGTTGAAATTGGGTTGGGGGGTTTTGTCATCTATGTTCTCCACGCTTGCTTGGGAACCCTGTAAAAATTTATTTACAAGCGTTTATAAAAATAACAAAATTAATATGAGAAGAGGACAATGGAAGAGAGAACATATATAAAACAAACAATAAAACAAATTAATAATAAATTATAATATATGAATATAAACCTGAACAACATTGTCAACAATTTGTGTTGAGCGTCTAAGGGTGTTTTCAACTAGGGTGAAAAGTGAGTCCACATCAAACTTGGTGTCAGTGTGGACATGGGTTGAGTAAATCTGCTCCAAGATTTGCTCATCGGACATGGTTAATGGGTTGTGCTCATTCTCACCACCACCAATTTGGAGGAGAGATTTTAGTGTGGCAGACATTTTAAGGTTTTTTGGGATTATCGGAGATATGATACGAATTGGTGTTTAGTTCTGCTGTTGTAGATGGGACTCCGAAATCCTATGGTATTTATAAGATGAAAATATGTTATTCTTTTTAAATTACTTTTAAGATAATTTTCAAGGGGGCCAATTCGGTGGAGACTTGTGTATTGAGGGGAAAAGTTCAAGAGGGGTTACTATGCGTGCCACATGCACTCTGTTCTGTGGACAAAAGCATATAGAACATTATCATAAGAGATCCCGTGTATTGTATTGTATCATGTTATATTCAAACTTATTCCTTTTTTATATATCATGGGTGCATATATAGTACATCAACGTGATAATATATGTTAGAAACAAAAGATTAAACTGGAAAAATGATGGTATATTATTGAGTTGTGTCTAAATTGTTTATTTAAGTTGTCTAGAATGATATAATATAAAGGATATTTATAGGTACTAAGAGAATCGTAATAATAAAGACGTAATCACCTATAATAAATATTCAGATATACTAAATAATACTAATTGATCCTAATTATATTCTAACATCCCCCTCAAACTCAAGTGACAACTTGAGTTTGAAACTTATTTAAAAATTAATACAACGAAATAAAAAAATGCATAAACTAATAGAACGGATGCAGACGGAACTGCTGGAAGAAAGCACAGACAAAACTGCCGCTGTCAGAATGAAGCGCAGATGGAACTGCTGCGGATGCAGACGGAACTGCCGAAAGAAAGCGCAGATGGAACTGCCGCTATCTGAAGGAACTAGGAAGCGCAGACGGAACTGACGCTTGTCGGAAGGAAGCGCATACGGAACTGCCCCTTGTCTGAAGGAAGCGCAGACGGAATTGTCACTATCTAAAGGAAGTGCACACGGAACTCCCAGAAAGAAACGCAGACGGAACTGCCACAAGGAAACACCGACGAAACACAGATGGAACTGCCACGGGAAAACACCGACGGAACTGCCACAAGAGAACACAAACGGAAGAACGCAGATGGAACTGCCATGAGAGAACGCAGACGAAACTGCCACGAGAGAACGCAGACAAGAGAACGCAGACGGAACTGCCGAAAGAGAGCGAAAACTATATGATTTCTTCATGAGAATAGGTAAGCAGCGGATGACAATGGTGTTTGATCATTCGACTCGAAAAAATACAAGACAGAGAAAATAAGCTAGTCTGTGAGGTGAAAAAACATCAAAGGGGTGACAAAAGGAAAAGAAGAATGGCATAGAAAAAAAATGCAAAAACTACGGTAATTTCACCGCAAGGAAAACAACTTATCCTCTTCAAGGAGGATACCATGGCTTTGATACCATGTTAGAAACAAAAGACTAAACTGAAAAAATGATGGTATATTATTGAGTTGTGTCTAAGTTGTCTATTCAAATTGTCTAAAATGATACAATATAAAGAGTATTTATAGGTACTAAGAGAATCGTAATAATAAAGACATAATCACCTATAATAAATATTCAGATATACTAAATAATACTAATTGATCCTAATTATATTATAACAATATTGGTGCACAAATTGTGAATCACACTTTTCACAACTCGTACCACTAACCAGCAAGTGCACTGGGTCGTCCAAGTAATACCTTACGTGAGTAAGGGTCGAATCCCATGGAGATTGTTGGTATGAAGCAAGCTATGGTCACCTTGTAAATCTCAGTCAGGCAGATATAAATGGATAATGGTGTTTTCGAATAATAATAAAATTATCCGCTCATCACAACACCAAACTTAAATTGTTGCTTGTCCCCAAGCAACTGAAAATCAAGATAGGATAAAAAGAATAGAATATACTATAAATTCCAAACTATCAATGAAACAGAGCTTCAATCATATGAGCGGGACTTATAGCTTTTTGCCTCTTGAATAGTTTTGGCATCTCACTTTGTGAAGAGGTGATGGGGAAGAGAGTTTGAGGTGATTGGTGAAGGGTTTTTGGGGAAGAGTGTTTATGGGGTTGTGTGAAAGAAAGTGGTGAGAAGAAGTGAGTGGAGGTAGGTGGGGATCCTGTGGGGTCCACAGATCTTGAGATGATCCTGTGGTGTCCACAGATCCTGAGGTGTCAAGGATTTATATCCCTGCACCCATTAGGCATGTAAAATGCCTTTGCACACAACTCTGGGCGTTCAGCGCCAGGTTGGTGGCCATTTTGGGCGTTCAACGCCCATTTGTTTGCCATTTCTGGCGTTGAACGCCAGAACCATATCTGTTCTGGCATTCAGCGCCCAAAAGATGCCTATTTTGGGCGTTCAGCACCAGAACCATGCTCTGTTCTGGCGCTGAACGCCAGACAGATGCTCCTCTAGGGTGTGATTTTTCTTCTGTTGTTTTTGATTCTGTTTTCAATTTTTATATTTATTTTGTGACTCCACATGATCATGAACCTAAGAAAACATGAAAAACAAGAATGATAGGGTTAGATAAATAAACATTGGGTTGCCTCCTGATGAGCGGATAATTTATACGCTTTTTGGCATTGTTTTTAGTATGTGTTTAGTAGGATCTAGTTACTTTTAGGGATGTTTTAATTAGTTTTTATGTTAAATTCACATTTCTGGACTTTACTATGAGTTTGTGTGTTTTTCTGTGATTTCAGGTATTTTCTGGCTGAAATTGAGGGACTTGAGCAAAAATCTGATTCAGAGGTTGAAAAAGGACTGCTGATGCTGTTGGATTCTGACCTCCTTGCACTCAAAGTGGATTTTCTGGAGCTACAGAACTCAAAATGGTGCGCTTCCAATTGCGTTGGAAAGTAGACATCCAGGGCTTTCCCGAAATATATAATAGTCCATACTTTGGCCAAGAATTGACGACGTAAACTGGCGTTCAACGCCAGCCTTCTGCCCAAATCTGGCGTCCAGCGCCAGAAAAGGAAGTCACAAAATAACTAGAAAAATCGAAAACGGAATCAAAAACAGTAGAAGAAAAATCACACCCTGGAGGAGCATCTGTCTGGCGTTCAGCGCCAGAATAGAGCATGGTTCTGGCGCTGAACGCCCAAAATGGGCAGCTTCTGGGCGCTGAACGCCATAACAGGCATGGTTCTGGCGTTCAACGCCAAAAATGGCACACAGATGGGCGTTGAACGCCCAAAATGGCCACCAACCTGGCGCTGAACGCCCAAAGTTGGATACAAAGGCATTTTTACATGCCTAATGGGTGCAGGGATGTAAATCCTTGAACACCTCAGGATCTGTGGACCCCACAGGATCCACTCAGGATCTGTGGACCCCACAGGATCCCCACCTACCTCCACTCACTTCTTCTCACCGCTCTCTTTCACACAACCCCATAAACACTCTTCCCTAAAAAGCCCTTCACCAATCACCTCAATCTCTCTTCCCCATTAAACCTTCACCACTCACATCCACCCACTCTTCCCAATAAACCCACCTCATAAACTCCACCTACCTTCAAAATTCAAAACCAATTTCCCACCCAAACCCACCCATATGGCCGAAACCTTCCCCCCTCCCTTCCCTATATAAAGACCTCCTTTCTTCATCAAATTCACACAACATAACCCCTCTATACCCTTCTTGGCCGAAACCTCATCTCCCTCTCCCTCTCCATATTTCTTCTTCTTCATCATCTATTCTTTTGTTTATTGCTCGAGGGTGAGCAATATTCTAAGTTTGGTGTGGTAAAAGTATAGCTTTTTTGTTTTTCCATTACCATTGATGGCATCTAAGACCGGAAAATCCTCTAGAAGAGGGAAAGGGAAGACAAAAGCTTCCACATCCGAGTCATGGGAGATGGAAAGGTTCATCTCCAAAGCCCATCAAGACCACTTCTATGATGTTGTGGCCAAGAAGAAGGTGATCCCAGAAGAAAAATCACACCCTGGAGGAGCATCTGTCTGGCGTTCAGCGCCAGAATAGAGCATGGTTCTGGCGCTGAACGCCCAAAATGGGCAGCTTCTGGGCGCTGAACGCCAGAACAGGCATGGTTCTGGCGTTCAACGCCAGAAAAGGCACACAGATGGGCGTTGAACGCCCAAAATGGCCACCAACCTGGCGCTGAACGCCCAAAGTTGGATACAAAGGCATTTTTACATGCCTAATGGGTGCAGGGATGTAAATCCTTGAACACCTCAGGATCTGTGGACCCCACAGGATCCACTCAGGATCTTGGACCCCACAGGATCCCCACCTACCTCCACTCACTTCTTCTCACCACTCTCTTTCACACAACCCCATAAACACTCTTCCCTAAAAAGCCCTTCACCAATCACCTCAATCTCTCTTCCCCATTAAACCTTCACCACTCACATCCACCCACTCTTCCCAATAAACCCACCTCATAAACTTCACCTACCTTCAAAATTCAAAACCAATTTCCCACCCAAACCCACCCATATGGCCGAAAACTTCCCCCCCTCCCTTCCCTATATAAAGACCTCCTTTCTTCATCAAATTCACACAACATAACCCCTCTATACCCTTCTTGGCCGAAACCTCATCTCCCTCTCCCTCTCCATATTTCTTCTTCTTCATCATCTATTCTTTTGTTTATTGCTCGAGGGCGAGCAATATTCTAAGTTTGGTGTGGTAAAAGTATAGCTTTTTTGTTTTTCCATTACCATTGATGGCATCTAAGACCGGAGAATCCTCTAGAAGAGGGAAAGGGAAGACAAAAGCTTCCACATCCGAGTCATGGGAGATG
>NC_029793.2:115864363-115916846 GCF_000816755.2 Arachis ipaensis | reverse complement strand
AAATTTAGAAAATAATTTTTTTGAAAAAGAGTTAGTGATTTTTGAAAATAGTTTTTGAAAAAGGTTAGTAATTTTTCGAAAAAATTTTTAAAATGAAAAAATAAAAATAAAAATAATTAGTTAAAAAGAAATTTTTTTTGAAAAGGAGGGAAGATATTTTCGAAAATTAGAGAGAGAGAGTTAGTTAGGTAGTTTTGAAAAAGTTAAGAAACAAACAAAAAGTTAGTTAGTTAGTTGAAACAAATTTTGAAAAGATAAGAAGTTAGGAAGTTAGAAAAGATATTTTGAAAAAGATAAGATGAGAAGATATTTTTGAAAAGATATGATAGAAATTAGTTTTGAAAAAGATTTGATTTTTAAAATCACAATTAATGACTTGATTCACAAGAAATCACAAGATATGATTCTAGGACTTAAAGTTTGAATCTTTCTTAACAAGCAAGTAACAAACTTAAAATTTTTGAATCAAAATATTGATTGATTATGGTATTTTCGAAAATTTGATATAAAAATGAAAAAAAAGATTTTTGAAAATTATTTTTGGAATTTTCGAAAATAACCAAGAATTTTGAAAAAGATTTGATTTTTGAAAAAGATTTTGAAAAAGATAAGATTTTCAAATTGAAAATTTGATTTGACTCATGAGAAACAATTTGATTTTAAAAATTTTTGAAAAAGTCAACTCAAATTTTCGAATTTGATGAGAGAAAAAGGGAAAGATATTTTTTTGATTTTTGAATTTTTATGATGAGAGAGAAAAACAAGAAAAATGATGCAATGCATGGCAATTTTAGATCAAAATTATGAATGTGTGCAAGAAATGCTATGAATGTCAAGATGAACACCAAGAACACTGTGAATATCATGATGAACATCAAGAACATATTTTTGAAAAATTTTATATGCAAAGAAAACATGCAAGACACCAAACTTAGAAATCTTTCATGTTTAGACTCTAATAAATAAAAAATGTACATGTAAAACAAGAAAAGACACAAAACAAGAAAAACATCACGATCAAACAAGAAGACTGACAAAGAACAACTTGAAGATCATGAAGAACACTATGAATGCATGAAATTTTCGAAAAATGCAAGATGCACATGCAATTGACACCAAACTTATAACATGACTCAAGACTCAAACAAGAAAACATGAAATATTTTTTATTTTTGTGATTTTCTAAAATTTTTTTTTTGAATTTTTATTTTATATTTTTCGAAAAATTATATTTGAAAAAGAAAAATAAGGATTCAAAATTTTTAATATGAATTCCAGGAATCTTATGCTCTAAAGCTCCAATCAAAGGGTCAGGCACGGCTTGATAGCCAGCCAAGCTTTAGTATGTAACTCAGACATGACAAGCCCACTTGGTGTGTGTTTGGGCTGAGCTTAAGTGTTGCACGTGCAGAGGCCATTTGTCGAGTTGAACGCCAGTTTACGTCGTCAATTCTTGGCCAAAGTATGGACTATTATATATTTCTGGAAAGCCCTGGATGTCTACTTTCTTATTTTCAGTTTAGGTATTAATGTTTTACAATGTGTGACTTCATTTTACCTGTAAAATTTATATTGTACTTGATATTTTTTCCGTATTTAAATCTGCAAATTATTTTCATATGATAGAATGGTGATGTACTCTAAAACGAGTTTGTGATATGATTTATTAAAATATGATAGAAATAATCTATATATAAATCAAGAATAAGAATTTCTGATAAATTAAAATAGCTAATAGCTAGCAATTTATTATAAATTCACACTACCCAGGCATAAACCTCCTAAAAGGCATCGCTGATCCAACATATCCGTGAGGTTAAAGAATTTTAATATAGAATAAAGAGGTGTGTTTTTGCGAAAGTTTTTTGTGTATATACAAATGGATAGATATACAGAGGTGCAAGCACAACACGTAAGTAACGTACTAACTCAGCATGCAATCAATATGTTAGACACTTGTCCAAATTTAACGCAACACACATCATTCGTGTTTGACACGTGGCGCACATTCGTTCAACACGCATCATGCGTGATTTACACGTAGAAGCACGACAGGCAACACGCAGCCTGCGTGTTGTACACGTGGCAGACGCTGGTTGGAAGACATTGTAACTCGTAACCTGTGAGGCGCGTCTTTTACTTATAAAAACTGAAACTCATAACCATTTTGCTTCATTGTGAAAGAGGTGTTTTCCTCCAAGGTTGGTGTGATGGAGAGCACTGCAAATATAGTGGTTTACCACAACGGTGAAGTCATACGAAATATATAGGAGGGAGTGAACTTTGCGTTCGAAAATATATTTTTGTTTGTGGTTCCGTGCACTATAACGTTCGCAGAACTATAGTACGTGCTCTGTCAAAGTATAGAAGCTGATATTTTAAAGAGGTGACAAACATTCTCTACAAGAGTCCGGTTGTCATATTTAGCGGCCTGATAAGGTTTGAGGTTATGCCAATCGTCGACGAAACAAGTATTCAGCGGATGTTTCATATTCACCAGCAAACTCAGGTGCAACGCCCAATGATTAAGTTATATATTGAGTTTGAGCATATAGCTGTGGATGAGGTTCAACGTAACACAGATGTGCAAGATGATAGAGCTGAAGCGTAATTAGGAATGAGCAATGATAGCGATGAGGAGTTTGAAGTTACGTACGAAGCCAGTGATGAGAACGAGGTCGGTGATAGGGGAGATGAAGTAGTGGCGGAAATGGTAGTGGTTCCAGCCATAGTTAGTTAACCGATGGACGTTCCACCTTTTATGTGTAGCTTGGATCTTGATGCCATGCATGCACCGGAGTTTCTTGAATATTCAAACATAAGTATGTGAGCAGTGGGTAGTATGTTTACTTGATTTTGTTTTAATAGATCTATGAGCGACAAATTTGTTTTCTTATAGGTGTTGCTGATCCTGAGGATGGGGATTTTAGAATCGGAATGGAATACGGTTCAAGAAAATCATTCATTGCGGTAATTCGGAGTTACACTATCTTTAGAGGAGTCGATTATGTTGTTTACGAATTTGAGCCACAGACGTTCTATGCAAAGTGCAAGAATTATGGACATGGGTGCGGCTGACTTATCCGAGCCAGCTTGATACAGAAGAAAGCCTGTTGGGAGATTCGGAGATACAATGGGAGTCACACGTGTTACATGGGAACGATCTCACAGGATCACTCCAAGTTAGACTCGGACACGATTGCTGAGGCTATGAGCCATTAGTTGAATTCGACCTATCCATAAAGGTCAAATCTATAATTGTGAAAGTTCAGGAAAGATTCAACAACATTATTAGTTAACGAAAGGCTTGGTTGGCAAAACAGAAGTCGATAGCCAAGGTTTTCGATAGATGGGAAGCATCTTACCAAGCTTTGTCATTGTGGTTCTTGGCAATGGTTCAGAAGATGCTTGGTTCACAAGTCTAAATAGAACCACGACCCCTGTATAACGGGAGTCAAAAGGTAGACGGTGTTAGGATACTTCATTGGGTATTCTGGAGTTTCAATCTATTCATAAGAGCTTTCAAATATTGTAAGCCGCTGGTTCATATTGACAGGACCCAACTATACGGAAAATATAAAGGTTGCCTGTTGGTTGCAGTTGCTTAAGATGGAAATCAAAACATTGTACCGATTGTTTTTGCCATTGTAGAGGGTGAGACTGTGATGCATGGCACTTTTTCCTCATTAATTTGTGAACGCATGTTGTAAGAAGAGATGGCGTGGGTATAATCTCCGATCGTTATGAGTTAATCCAAGCTGCAGTAAGTCGTAGCAGAGGTGATTGGAAACCTTCGAGAGCATGGTGGATGTTTTGTATTCGGCACATTGGTAGCAACTTTTTAAGGGAATTCAAGGTCCTGTACTTGCAAAAGCTTGTGGTCAATATTGGGTATTCAAGGACAGTGGATGATTAAAACGTCAACTACAAGAGGTTGCAAGAACGAGGTGAGGCATATGTTCGTTGGTGCGACAACATCAAATGTCCTCAGTGGGTGTTGGCATTTGACGAGGGATATCGATGGGTTCACATGACGAAGAACCTTGTCTAGTGCATTAATTTGGTGTTGAAGGTGTGCTCGAAATCTTCCCATCTTGGCGCTCGTTCGAGAAATATATTATTAGTTGAACGTGTTGTTTATGCGAAAGAGTACTGAGGCTTACCAGTGCAAGCGTGCTAGATTTACTTCCTCTGAGTTTGCCACTCAGCGGATAGAGGCAAACATGCAGCATGAAGAAAACATCAGAGTATACCGATTTGATAGAAGAAACAAGGTGTTTGAGGTGCGCGAAATATCAAGTGAAAAAGTTAGTCATTGATCTTGCGCGACGAAGATACGACTATGGACATTTTCAGGTGGAGTGACTTCCATGTTGCCATGCTATTGCTTGCTGTGCTAACCACCGGATGCCACGTCTCTGACTGGTCAAGCTTACGGGGCAGAAGATTGCTATTAACCTAGTAAAGTTCAACCACAAAAGAAATTAATTTAATAAATAACAAACAAAATAAATTAATAAATTCCTTTAACAGAAAACAAAATAAATAATATTATTAAAGGTATTTATAATTAAAGACTTAATTAAATCTTTGACCGCATGCATTCCGGTAAAAATATTATGTTAATTTTAACATTTTTAACATGAAAAGGACGTAATTACAAAATTAAAAGCAGTGTAGGGACCCAATGATAATATAATCTTCTGAAGACGTATAATTATGCACCATTTTAAATGTTCTAATCTCACTCTCAACCCTAAAACTAACTTATCACTCTCAACCCAATGAATGAAATAAAATAAACACCAACCCTGCGTTTTAAGCTTTTCCTCTCAACTATGGGGTACTACATGAAATGAACATGAAGCCCCAAGCCCCACCCCTCAGATTTTATACACCGCGGTACAAACCCTCACAACCCTTACCATAAATGATGCTTGTTCCCGGAGCACGGCCTGTCTCTTGCATGAAGACTAGGGGTATAATTGGTTCGATTTGGTTCGGTTTTGGACCGAAAACCAACCGAACCAACCTGATCAGTTCTACAATGATGCCAACCATTCGGTTGGCTGCTGTTTGAACAACCGAACCGAACCAAACCGAACCAACAGCGATTTGGTTCGGTCGGTTTTTTCGGTTTTTTTTACACCTAATGATCAGAATTTAAATTATCATAAAATAAAGTTTAAAACCTTCAATAAACTATAATAACAAAAGTATATCACATTCAAATTCAATATAAATTCAACTTAATTAAACATAAAACAAAGACAACTAAAAATGCTAGCAAAACAACAAAAATAAACACATTTTAAACCGAAACAGTCACTTTAAAACAAATAAAAACCAAACAGCCACCATGCTTAATCTGAATCCACACTAGACTCATCATCATCTTCTTCGGTTGGTGCAATTTCTACAAAAATAAAACAAAAAATCAATATAGATTATAAACATAATATATATTATAAATTATAAATATAAACCATGAAAGGAACTACAAATTTCTTTTTTGCATACCTAATTCAAGTTTCTCAAACTCTTCAATAAGCTCCTCAACAGCATTTTATATAAACATAACAATAAAAAATTAGCATTTTAACTCATCAATAGCACCAAAAGTATTGTTTCCAGCAACAAATTTAGCATTCAAACTTGTGAAATATATTCATTATATGCAGCCATATTATATGCTGACATATAAAATCAACCATCAAGCATACACTGAACAACGGCTTAGCCATCGATAATATTGAAATTCGACGGCAAAATAGACAGTGCAGTTGGTCGCTATAAAGCCTGTCGATTTTTCAAAATGCTAATAAAATCGACGGCTTTCATGGCCGTCGATAATAATTTAATAAAATCGACGTTAGTTCCGTCTGTAATATGGGTGTGAGAATTTTACATTCTTAATAAAATCGACAACATTGCCGTCGATATTTCTATTTAAAATCGACGTCCTCTTTGTCGATAATTGATTCAATAAAATCGATAGCCTTTGTGTCGATATTTAACTCAATAAAATCAACAACACTTTTGTCTATAATATGTTTAATAAAATCGACATCAGAGCCGTCGATATGTGCTTGAATAAAATCGACATCTTTGTCGTCGATTTAATTATTTAGATTTGTCTATTTTAACTAATAAAAGCGACGGCAAAGCTGTCGATATGTGCTTGAATAAAATCGACATCTTTGTCGTCGATTTAATTTTGTCTATTTTAACTTTTAAAAGCGACAACTTTGCCGTCGATTTTAATAGTTATATATTTTATTTTTTTTTCTATTTGAAAAATAGTAAACCGTTAATACAAATAAACTTTTAAATATAAAAATAAAATTTAAACAGATGATTCTACATAATGTAACCAAATTATCAACAAATATGGGATGTGGCTGAAAATTTAGTATGAAAGTATATTCTTTAAAATTAAAGTTATTCAATTGATTCCTTACTTTTTTATGAATAACCTAACATAGGTAGCCTTATATTCTATATTTTTATCAACAAATATGGGATGTGGCTGAAAAATTAGTATGAGTGTTGGCTGCCATCATGTTCCTTATCCTTTTCTAGTTTTTTTGGTAAATTGTATCCTTTTATAATGTTTGGCAAATAATTGTGCTGTACCTGATGTTGGCAAATTATAATATAAAAAATGTCAGACTGCATTGAGCACTATGGTTGATCTGCATATGTAAGGTTGTTATGGAGTATCTTATTCCTAATTAGTGACAAATCTTATAAAGACATGGAACATATATATAATAAATTAAATAAAATATAACAAAATACAAGTGTATGTGTACCTGTGTTGAACATGATAATATTGTCTTATATTTTTATCTACTCATTATATTTAATTAGTGATCACTATCCAGGTGGTTGTTATAGATTTTTTGTGTGTGTATGTGTGAAACATAAAAGCAGTGTAGTATTAGAATTTAACGAATTTGATTCAACTGAAAGAAATTATGATAATTAAGGAATATGTGTAAATGAAAATTCTAATACACTACTATGCACCTTTTCACATTTATATATAATATATTATTTGAAGATGAACTTATTAAGGTGAATGGGATGAGACAAGTTGGAATCAAAACAGATTATAAATTGAATTCATAATTTCATATTATTACTACTAGGATGTACTTTCATAATAAAATGAAAATTCTAATAAACTATTATTTTGGGATGTACTTTTATTCTAAATTATTATCATTCTGATTTAATGATTGGTTTTATCTATCGTTAATGTTCAAATTATATGTGTATATGAACAACTCTAAAAAGGAAAAAAGATTAATTTAGTGTACTACTACTACTTTTGCATAGCTAGCAAGGTCAACCAGCTACTTTTCTTCTCCAAAACCTAAAGAAGGGCTCAATATTTGATCTTTAGAAGCTCTCCAATGGCAGTATATTAAGAAACCAGTCAAAAGAAGCCACACATAGACAATCAAAACTTCACAAATATTGAAAATGCACATAAAATTTTGAATCTGTATAAAATTCTATATTTTTGCAATTGTCACCATTCACAGAACAGCAAATATCATAGTAAAGATTGTCTATAAACAAATTACCAAGCGTAACCTTGCTTCTGGAAAGGTGGTGCCTCCTGCAGTGTGAAGGGAAGTACCTCGAGTCGATTTCCTGGCAGCTGTATTTCTCGCCTGTAATTGTCTATAGGCATCAGTGTCCCAACGTCTCATCAATTCACCGATAACTTCTGGTGGGATCCAATATGGACGGGCACCTTTTTTGCGAATGGCATGGAGCATACCTCACAAGCGCTTGGCAGCCCTAAACCTCCAAGCTTGATAGATATCATCCTCTTCCGTATCAATAATGTCAAAGCATTTCTATTTTAAAAAAATCCCCTTCCGTATCAATAATGAGACTTAGGTATGGTAGTTTTAATCATTGGAATAAAAAAAAATCACATTTTACAATATCACTTAAAATAAATGTTAAAATTGTTGAGACAAAAACACTGCCAAAGTAACTAGTAAGTATACTACTAGTAGTATATATATATATATATCTTGCTATCACAATTCAAATCTCTCTGACAATCCAATCCTTAAGGACATAGCCAATTCAAGACACAAGAGTGTGCCTCAGGTGCTTGCATTCCAATCATGTAATATTTATCGGATACACAAACCGTTGAAACAAAGTAATATTTAGCACATAGTACTATTAAATATTAAAGTGAAATTAAGCTTTCAAAAAAGAGAATATTATTAAGATGATGAGATGAGATGAGATGAGTTTCATCACATCAAATAATTATTAAATATGTATAATTATTATTATTAATTTCTCCTCTGCATGTGTCATTTAATAAGAAAGATAGATGCAGATAGATGGTTAAATATGAATGGCAGATGAGATCAGATGAGAGTAGTGTGATAAAGCTACAAAATTAGAGAGAATATAAGACCCATAGTTTCAAGACTCATTACTGGTTATCAACTCATACTCCATAACCTGATTAATCATTAAGTAACTGAGAGAATAACTAATCAACAAAAACAGAATTAGAAAGTTTTACAGACCTGTAAGTGTTAGCATCAAGAGATTCAAATGTTTGCAACGCCCTCATGTTCAACACGGCCGCAATACCACTAGGCTGCCTTAGAAATTCGCTTATGTGGTATTTCTTACCTCCAACGCCATCATTATAATCAGGCAGCTTAATTCTCTCCGATTTCGCGGCTGATAAATTTGCTCTCTTTACATTTGAACCAGAGGAATCCTCTGCAATTACTTTGATAATAGTTTTCTTCCTAGAAGCCCTTTTTTAACACAAAAATATTAACAACCATTAACAAAGATCACACAGTTTATGGAACAAAATTTATCAGAAAAAAGGGGAAATAACGATGCTATAATAACAAAAAATGCATGGTAGCACTAAAATAACGATGCTATAATAACAAAACCCTTCTCACGTAGTCACCTTCGACATATACAAAAAATGCATACCTATTTAATAAAATTAAACAAGAAAGGAAGACAAATTGAAATCAAATAGAGAAGCTACGCAGAAGTAATACATGGTAGCACTGAAATAAAGATATGTAAAGCGCATATAATTAGTGCTTGTTACTTGTTAGAGGGACACGTGACAGAGGCAGAGACTGGCCTATTATTCTTGCTTCTCCATGCGAATTTAATGTTACTGATATGAAGAAAACACTTCCCCCATATACAGACCTGTGGTATGAGAAAGAAAGTTAAAATTCTTTGCTTTAAACTAAAAAAAACAAGCAGGGTGAGTTTCTTATTAAACATCCACTAACTTTGATGGTTAGCTAGTATAATGGTATTGTTACATAGTCTTAGAATTTGCATCAAAATATTGAGAATTTCATTTTTTTTTATCTTAAGAATAGGAGTTGCATTTTGTGGCATCTATTGCATCTTTTGGTATGCTACAAACTTCTGAATGTTAAAAGTAAAGAGAACAAAAAGTAAAATAGACTTTTATCAGCATTCAACAACATGGTGTGTAATAATTATGTTTTTGAATAAGAAAAAAAAAAAGAAAAAAAAGCAAAAAATTTGAATCATTACTGCACACAAATCAGGAAGTTAAGCAAATTTTGACCATCTTATAGCATTCAACATTCTGCACAAAGCATTGGAGATGATTGGAATATTTGCAAAGAAGACAACATTATATCTCAACTATGTAACAGACTTGAAAGCATAAAAATTGATATGTTTCCAATAGCAACGGAAAGCGACCTTTTTCTTTCTCAACAAACATCAGAAAGATTGAAATAATTTAATGATAAAATGCCAGGATCTAGTAACAAGACACCTAAAAAAAACTATATAAAAACAGTTTCCCATTTTCTATCATTAACTATTTCTAATGGCAATAAGCTCAACAACCTGAGTTGTTCATGCTATTAGCCTAGATAAATTGTAACAAATACACCCATGATGAAGTGCAGCAGTGCAGCAGAGTATTATACTAATATTTCTGAAGCTGAAACACCACAACTTCGCAAGACAAGGACACATCTGTGTTCATCCATCCTAATTTGTTTTCCACACAGATTACAGAAAGTGAAAACCACATCGTAGTGTATAACCATCAATCCTGTACCCTCTATAGAGTAGTAGCATTTCATAATTTCATTAATTATTAGGCTGTGTTTGGTTTAGTTTGGTGTTTCCAAATCATAAAAACAGAATTTGATATAGGAGATATAAAATGATTAAATATATAATATTTAATCATTAAAACAGTAAGTAAATTCCAAATGAGAATATATTCTCCCCGACTTTCTCCTTTATCTGTGTTTCTTAGCCTCTATATCCCTGTAGCAAATACAGAATCTAAACACACGTTGTTGTTGTAAGTTTTTCAAACACATCACATCAAAAGCAACACAAAATCTACCTACATACACAGATAGATACAGAGAGAGAATCAAAGAATATTTGCTAACCAAATTGAAAACTTAAACTTAATCAAGAGAGAGCTATTAGCCTACTAATATTTAGTATTTACTAGTGGATCTAACTACTGTGCATGCTAGTTTTTGGGTCAAAATCTTAAATTCCTAGCACATTTTTAGCAAAATATCAACAACTGAGATAACTGCAACAATTATTGGGTGTTCAGTTCAGCATTACAAATTCCCTCCCTCCATATGTTTTGTTAATCAATAAACAAACTAAATTAAAAATCTAAATTTAAAACCTAATTACTAAATCATCCATTAAAAACCAATCAACAAACTAATTATCTAAAATATGAAACCTCAAATCAACAAATTAATTAGCTAAGTAGGGGAGCAGGGGAGTAGGGAAGAATCCAAACACAAGCAGGGGAGCAGGTAACTCACCCTCACCAGGCCATTGGATAAGCACAAGCTAGCAGCGACAGTAAGTAGAACCAGCGACAATGGCGAAGGGAACTTCGGAACCAGCGACGATAAGGGTTTTCAAATTACATGCTCCTGCCTGTCATCCTTGACAACATTCAATTCTTATCAAATGCATGTTCAATCGAATAACTTATGAATAAACCCTAAACAAAGAAGAAAGAATGGAAACTGACCCTCGCTGGAGTTCTACCTCGCTGAAAACCCTTGGTTTGAGTAAGGTGTCGGAGTAGGGTTTATGGTTGAGAGAGAGTGTGTGTTGAGGAGCGCCGGCGAAGCAACCGTGACAGAGCGGCGATGGCAGTGGAGAATGACGCGGGTTGGTGCTGAAATGGGGGTTTTGGGGTAAAAGGAAATTGTGTTTCTGAATTCTCTGGACGCGGGAAGTGTTTTGGGTAAGTGTTTTTTAATGATAAAAATCGACGGCAGATTTGTCGATTTTAAATTAAAAACAATCGACACTCCATGCATCTATTTTATATATTAAATCTATACCGTTTCCTTGGTTTTAGAAAATGATCTAGACCGTTAAAATTTATCGACGGCAATTGTTGTCGATATTTTAATTAATAAAATCGACACCGCTTTCGTCGATTTTAAAATAAAATTATTTTCAGCCCCAAGTTCGTCGATAATGTGACGATAATATTATGTATCATAATATTATCGACGACCTGGCCGTCGATTTTAATATTTTATTTTTAATTATTTTTTTCTAGCAATATCGACAGCAAGCCGTCGATAAATATCGACGGCAGAAATAGCCGTCGATTTTTAGCGTCGAAAAAAACGTTTTTTCTAGTAGTGACCTAAGCCCGTGGTACTTGAGTTAGACATAGTTACAAACAATTAAATTTGACAAGCAAGCTATGCTTCCTAACTAGTATATTCGGATGGTACAAAGGAACATTCAAGAATTATTACATAAAACTGGTGTTTACTGCCAAGATCAATGCAAAGACAGTAGGATGTTGTTATTTGCATCCTTGTTGCTATTCACTATACATCTTCAATATAAACATTTAGTAAGCTTGCTAGGAACCTACAAACTACCAACATTTACCTTGAGAATTACAAGTAAAACATGGTATTTGCAATATACTATAGATTGTACCTAGTAAAATACTAGTTAACCTCCAACTCAAACAAAGACAGCTAATATGGTAAACTCATCAACAATCAATTAATTATCAGTTGTGACGCTACTCAAAACCCACAAATCAGACCCCACAAAGATGCTAACCTTAACCCATCTCAATCATATTCTAAAGCAAGATTTCAATATTTCATGGGATTTCAATCACTCACAAGCTACTTTCTCCGTTTTTAATTAAATGTGCACTTTTGAAATACTTTCCTTCCCTTTTTCTAGTCCTATACCTTATTAATAAACTCCAATCATCCTCAATAACAGGGTCAAGCCACCAAGACAGGGTAAGTGTGTAAAGTAAATAACTTGCAACAAGAACATCTAATAAGTAATAACTTGCAACAAATTGTGAAAAAACCGAATTACCAACCTCAGAAGACGACATTGTGAGTTGCAGGAGAAGGCTCGGACCAAGGGTTTTCTCGCCAACGAAGAGGAACTGCTCAGCAACTGCGACTACTAGACGGCGACGACGACTACTGTTCGGCGACGGGGAAGAACAGCTCAGACGGAGATCGATGACGGCGAGACGATGGCGTGAAGACAGCTCTCTGCAACGCCTGTGATGGAGATCGACGACGTCCTTTACGGTGACTCGACGACGGCGCTCTCAGCTCTCTGGCTCTCTCAAGCTCTCATTCTCTCAGGGTCTCAGGCAATCAGGCATAGAGGAGAGAAAGATGGACCTCGATTTACTGATGCATTGTGTTGTGGGGTTGTGACTTGTGGCTGCGCTGAGTAGGGATTGGGAGGTTAGAGGTTTCATATTAGGTTAAAGGGCAAATGTGTAAAAACTTACATTTCTGAACCAATATTTCGGTTCGGTTTGGTTCGGTTCGGTTCTCACTAAGCCAACTGAAAACCGAACCGAACCGATCAGTTTAATTCGAAAAAAACAAAAAAAAATCGGTTTTTTCGGTTTTTCATTTGGTTGTTGTAAATTTCAGTTCGGTTTTGCGGTAAATTTCGGTCCGGTTCGGTAACTTACACCCCTAACGAAGACACTAGTTAACACGCAGCCTGCGTGCTGCTTGGATGAAGACACGTGGCCTTCGCGTGTTTGGAGCCACTGTTCAATGTACCTTGGAAACATGCGAAAAATCTCTACAAAAGAAATCACGCACCCTGCGTGTTGCTCTTCAGTTGCCACGTGGCGAATCTCTGTTGGAAATCTCTAATAAAGTTGCCTAAAAAATTTATGCAAAATCTCTGCTAAAGTAACACAGAACCCGCGTGTTGCCTAGAAATACGACACATGGCGAATCTCTGCTGAGTTCATTTTCTAAAAAGTTAACACAGAACCTGTGTTTTGAACTGTATTTCTAACCCTCCACATTTCTGTAAAGCGACACAAATACCAATATTTAACAAAAACATTACTTTCTTTTCCATATCTAAAATAATTTCTATATCCGTGAAACAAGAATGCTTTGTGTTTTACTTTTTACTCTTCACTACTCATCATATTCGCTGTACTACTTCAACCTTTTGTCCTTCTAGATATATATATAACCATATTATCTATACACAAAAAATTAACTACTAAATGAATTATTTATATAAAATACATATTAAAATAAAAAATATATTAAAAATTCTCTCTTTATATTATTTTGTAAAATTTTACTAATTTAAGAGTCATACTAAAATTTTTGATCCAAAAGAAAAATTTTCTTTTCATAAACCTAAGATAGGACAACCCATTATGGAAGTTAAAAATTTTCTGTGAGCAAACGTTATATCTGTTGCCTTAATGCCATTTTGCTTTGTAGCTTATTGCCACTTTAACTACCACTTTACTTTGTGAACGCCTATTCTGTAAAAACTTGCCCTCTATTGTGTTTTTCCAATTTTGATAAAGTCTTGAGACCATATAACCTTTTTATTGAGCCTTTTTATATCTTCTGCCTTGTACTATACCTTACCTTTATATTTAAGTCTCATGGTTATATGGTATTTGAACATTTATATCTGTATATACTAAGATTTCTTACATTTCAAAAAGGTATTTAAAAGTAGAATACTAAGACTATGTATTATCTCATGTATTACTTTAATTTTTGAGGACGAAAATTTTTATACGGTGGGTGAAATGTAAGACCCAGAACTTTTGAAAAGTTTTATTATAAATAAATTTCAAACCATATATTTATTTACAGTTTTAATTTCAGAAATTTCGTTATTAAAGAATATTTAAAGCAAGTTTTGATTAATTGAATTTAAAATAAATTAAGATTATTATCCAATTTTACAATTATTAAATTATTTTCTATATTTAAATTATAAAGTTGATAGTTATGAAATAATAAGAATTTTATATGATTCGGGTTAAATAATTAATATTTTATAATTTAATATTTATGTTTTGGGAAATAAAGAAAATTAATTATATTATTTCTAATTCTTGGATTTGAGCATTTAATTAAAAATAATTTGTAATATTGATGAACAAATAGTATTTTATACATAATTATTGTTGGATTAAAATTTATTTCTAATTACTATATTATCCCTATTTTTATTTGAAATTACAAGCCGCCACACATTGTCGCCGTCGCTGGAGATCTGGGAGTCGCTGTCGATCGTCATTGAGTCGCGTCGGAAACAGAACCGCAAACGAGAAGGAGCTGTAGTAGTCGCCGTCGAGCATGAAGGGTGGAGGAGAGAGAGAGAGAGCTCGTGTCTGAGACTGGAGAGGAGATGTGGTCTGCACTGCTGCCTCCATCACGACTGGTCTGCCGCCGCCACCGCTGGGAGTCGTCGTCGGTCTACGCACCGCCGCTGTGCTCCTTGCTACCGTTGCCGTCAGAAGCTGCCGCCATGGCCGCCAGCCTCCTAGTTGCTGCAATGGTTGTGGTCTGCTGTGTATGGTCACTGGGGAAGTCGTTGTGGCTGCTGAAACCACCGCTGAAGCTTCTGGCCGCTTCTGCCGCCGAAAATCCCGTTGCCGTCGCTGGAAAACTCTACTGGTAAGGGTTTTTGAGTTTGGTTTTCATTCGTTTAAAGATTCCGGAAACTTTATCGTCTCTGTATGTGGGTTTCAGTCACCATCGCCGGAGTCCGGTCGCCGCTGCCGCTCAAGGTGGCTACCGGGGCCGCTGCCTAACTAGTTCAGAGCCCGCCGCTGTTTCGTTTCGCTAGTTCAGTAAGTATTTCTATTTCGAAAGCCCTGTGATAATGTTCTGTTTTGTGTAATAAATTATTTGCGACGTTAATGGGTTTAGGAGTTAGAATCCGAGTTTGCTTGTGGCGTTTGAAGCTGTTTCTGCTTTTGAGAAAGCAAGCGGAGCTGAGATTTTGGTTGCCGTCGATTCGGGTTGAGGCGAAAGGAACTCTGTGAGGCGTTTGGGTTATGGTTTTGCAAATCGAGGTAGGGGCTTTTCTAAAATCTAAATTTTATTGATGGTTATCAGTGGCTAAGAGAAGGGGGGGTTGAATCTTTGCCCATTTTTTGCTTAGTAACACTTGCTGTCTTTTAAAACACTTGAGGAGATATTTCTTGTTTTTGTCTCGTGCCTAGTCAAGAGACTTTTTCTTTTTGTCTCGTAAGCAGCCAAGAGATATTTTTCAGTTTTGTCTCCTACGCAGCAGAATTAGAAATGGAGTAGAAGAGAGAGAGAGAGAGAGAGAATCACACCAAGATGTATCCTGGTTCAGCTGCTAAGTGCAATGCAGCCTACATCCAGTCTCCATCACAACAATGATGGAATTTCACTATAATCATCATGATTACATACACTAATTCTCCCTAGGAACTACCCTTCCTATCTGAGACAAGTCCATAATCTAACCCAATCCTGAACTTGACTTGGTAACCCACCAAGCTTTCAACTGCTAAGTGCTAACCCAACTTGCAAAGGGATTCTCACAGAATCATGAAACACAACACAGATGTACAAAGGACCTCTAAGGACATCTATGGCTTTTTCTTTTAATTTTGTATACTCTGCCTTTTTTCGCTCTATGGCTTTTTTATACAAACCTCACTGTTTGTCTTTTTCCATGAGACTCAAGATAGACAAAATTAAATAGAAAAATTACAAAATGAAGAACATTAAAGGAGAAGAACTTCTGTTAGCTTAGGTAGCTATGAGAACATTGTGCTTTCACTATTTTCCTTGCTTCAAGCCCTGGTTGTTCTCCCTTATTTATAGAAGGGGAAGCCTTCACGTTTGAAACTGTTAAACCAAGATAAACTTCTTCTTGTTCAAACCAAAACTGGCTCAGCTAGAGAGAGAGAGGAGAGGAAACCAAATGTAAAACCCAACATGTAATTACCTCTGTGTCTTCCCTTCACACCAAGCTTCATCAATCCGGGCCTTCCATCTTGAATTGATCCCCAAGACGGATTCCTAGCCCTTGATGCGTCCTTGATGCTTGACAACTTCTCCTGCTTTAATCTTCTGCCTCCTCCTCCACGTAGCTACAGTAGCTACCTCCTGTGGTGGTTGATCAAAAGTAGAAACGAGCCATGCTTCCAAGGGATCTTCTTCCTCTGACCGAAGTAGATCTCTTCCATTTTTGGGTATGGAGAGCTTGAGATTACTTCATCACATCTTACCTTTAGTGGCAAAGATCTCAGCCACTCCATACTTCAGATTTTCTTTTTCTTGATGCCATCATCACAATGGCTTCATGCTTGTGCCTAGCTTCATCTTGCTTCTTTTGATAACTTATTCTTTCTTCCATATTTCATGTGAAGTAAAATAAATTAAGAAAGGAAATAAAATGAATTAAGTTTCAAAACCCATGCCTAGTAACGTGTAATACATTAAAGGCTATCAAATCAATTTTCACTTTCTCTTTCCTATTTCCAATGTCTGCATTAAATGCATTTAATCAAAATTTGAAATCCATCAAATGATGAATGTGGATATCTGTTGCAAGCATGCAATCTTTGCTTTCTCTCTTTTTCAATTCGGACCAACCCTTTTGGTCTTGTAGCAAATATTAATTTTGAGCTTGTTTAAATAAATCTGGCCCAATAATTATAGCAATAATTCAGCCATAACAATTAAGACCTTTTTTGTAACCAAGGCTGAATTTTAATTTCACATGGGGCTTGTTATTTTGGCCCAAAACAAAATCTGCAAGTAACAAAATTACTAATTAGCAAATATGAAATAAAATTTAAATTAATAATTTTGTAATTAAATATTTTAATAATGTTTAATCATCAACAAATTAATTTGGAGTTTTTCAAACTCATCAATCTCCCCCTTGATGACAAACATTATTAAAAATTAAAGTGGAAAGAGATTAGAAATTTGAGTACTCCCTTTGAAGATTAGGATTCCTCCCCCTTTCCAATTGTTACATAGCTCCCCCTTAATACAAGCCATTTTATCAAGGGAAGCTTTACCTGTAACTTTTAGAATCAAGCTTAAATCCACAATGTATTCAACATATGGAATATTTGAAATGTTGAATAGCTTGATTTATGAGCAGAAGTAGAGTGATAAACAACACTAATTTGTTATCATATAAATGATTTTCTGCTCAATAATAAATAAAATGCTTGAGTATATGGTACATCAAAAACACATTTGATAAATCCCAAAAAAATTGCTGCAAAAATATTTGATTAAATAAACAACATTTTCCAGCCATCATATCAGATTTCAGCAACCATTCAATAAAAAAAATGTTAATCAAACAAAACTTATCCAGCATATATTCAACATATCAAAGCATAACGGGATTATCAAAACATAACTAAGTTCCAAGAATGATAATGCAACAAATATTTGAACAAATCATAAAGCATGACCATTGGAACATAGAACATATGTACAGGGGTGATCATGAATCAAAGTGATTTCAGCCCCTGTTTTTTCAATTTTTTTACTTTTTCTCCCCCTTTTGTCATCAATAGGGAACCTGCAAAAAAAAAAAAATAGATGACAATGGAACGCAAACAAATATAACCAGAACCAGAATATCCAAGAGTTTAACATAATAACAGTGGTCCAGAGTATCCAACAGCATACAAAATACCAAAATATCAAAACAGAACTAGAGTTCAACAAGTGACAAATAGATCAATCATCAGAAAGGTTATACTCAGAGCCAGATTCAGCATCCTCATCAGCAGCCCCCATTTCTTTTTCAAGATTCTGAATCATCAGATTCACTCTTTCTTTGCACTTGGTCCAGGCTTTTTCATTCTCATACGCCTGTTTTCGAGCAGCCTTGTAGGATTGCACCATTAATTTTGACATATTGGAGAACTCAGTGAGGACTTCCTTGATGGATTCTGCAACCTTTGCTGGCTCGGCTGGATGGCTTTCGAGATCACTATCAGAGTCTGCAGTTGGCATAGAGCGTTTTCCTTTGTTGCCTTTCATAGAACCTGAAACTCCTCCTCCCTTAATTGTGAAAACTTTATTTTCTACATCCTCATTTGTTATATCAACATTAAAATATTCAAAGATGCATGTAAGAAAGATTCCATAGGGAAGATTAGCCTTTTTGTTACTTCTAACACACTCCTACATATGTCTCACCATGAGATATGAAAAAGAGATATGAGATGAAGTAATAATAGCAAAAGAAATAAAGTATTAGAAACAATAGCAAAAAGTACTAAGGTATCAGAAATAGTTACTCTGCGGTATGAACCACTCTGAGGCATCAAAATGTGAGTGATGATTCTGTGAAGAAGCGCTCTTTCAGGACCAAGAGCTTTGTGGGTTAGAACCGTGCCATCTAAAGCAGAGAAGTTGTCACAAGTTTAATTCAAAGCAATCTGGTACGTGACCCCCACTTGCGAGTCCCATTTTTCTGTCATATAAGCAGCTACACCTTCATCAACATATCCCAAGGCAGCACTGATTGTTTCTCTGTTCAGAGACATGTGAACCCGCTTGACATATGAATGGATGGCGCCTTCAATAAACCTCATGTTCGCATAGAACTCGCAAACCAGGGCAGGGTACACAGGTTTCTGAATTCTGAACAAGGGAGTCCATTTCAGATTTTCAAAGAGAGTGACCAAGTTGATTCCTTTTGCAGCAAGGGATTCCAAGTTCACTATGTGGGATGCACATAAGTGACACTTCTTCAGGACTTCATTATGAAATTCATATGAAGAACATGAATTAAATCTGCCTGGATCAAAGTATGAGTGACCTTTGTTGAACTTATTCTTGAAGTCAAGTGATTCCAGATTTGGTGGTTCCCTGGTGTTACGAAGCACGTAGTCTTTGGTATGCTGAGAGCTATGGCCAGAAGCATGAGGGGTTGCTTTCTTTGGTGGTGAATGAGGCAGAGATGATTGAGACTCCTCTTCTTCTTCCACAATTGGTTCTTTATCCTTTTCAATCTTTTTTTGAGATGAAGTTCTCTAGGCAATAACCTTTCTTCTCATGGTTTCGGTTGAGTAGGAGGAAGGGGATGAGGAGGACGTAGAGTGTATGTGGATGTGGGTATGTATTTGAGGGGTAGAGGATAATGGAGGATTTTTGGTGAGAGGGGTTCGGCTACTTCTCTTTGGTGCAACCTTCTTTTTCATGTTATGAAAAATGGAGAATGGAGAGGGAAGATGAAGAGAGGCCGAAGTGAGTGGAGAGAGGTGGGAGGTTATGAGGGCATTTAATGCTGAGTGGAGAGAGAAGATTAAGTGAGTAATGGGCATTAAGTGGCGCGGTTATCCAAGGAAAGAATTTTTAAAATTAAACATGAGAGGTTAGCTCCTAGAATCAAGGGATGAGGGAAGGAAAAAGGTTTTGATGTGACAACAACTCCTTCTTACAAGATTTGATATGACAACTTCCCAAAAGTATGATTAAAAAATTTGAGGAACTCAAAAAGGACAAGAACGGTCCAGAGTTATGGATGGTCAACGAAGATTTGGTTGGGCCCAAGATCATTAATATCAAAATGAGTCTCCCTCTGTATCAATGCCAGTTCATCACGTCCTCAATTTTGTCTCCTGATTTCCTACGAGACAAAAACACACAGAATTAGAAAATTCACAATTTTTCAACAGCATTTAAATCTATCATTCTCAAGCTGTTCCTTAATGAACAGAATCTGTCCTCACACAGAGGTTTTGTGAAAATATCAGCAAGTTGTTCTTCGGATTTCACAAATTGGATGTCAATAGTACCCCTTTTGCACATGTTCTCTAATAAAATGATATCTAATTTCAATGTGCTTAGTTCTAGAGTGCAGCACATGATTTTTAGATATGTTTATCGCACTCATATTATCAGAAAACAAAGGAATACTGTTGATTTTCAATTTATAATCCTCCAACTGAGTTTTCAACCAAATTAATTGTGAACAACAAGCAGAGGTAGATATATATTCAGCTTCGGCTGTAGATAGAGCTACTGTGCCTTGTTTCTTGCTTGACCACATATTTAGTAAGCTTCCAAGGAAGCAACACATGTCGGAAGTGCTCCTTCTATCCACCCGGTCTCTCGCATAATCTGCATCACAGAAACCTACTGCACAAAAGTCATCAGATTTTGGATACCATAAGCCATAATCACAAGTTTCCTTAATATATCTAATGATTCTTTTGACGGCTGAAAGGTGGGATTCTTTTGGGTGTGATTGAAACCTTGAACATACACCCACACTTTGAACAATGTCCGGTCTAGAGGAGGTAAGATATATGAGTGAACCTATCATTCCTCTATACTGTGTTTCATCCACATCTTTGCCATCATCATCTTTTTCAAGCTTAGTGTTTGGGTGCATTGGTGTTCCCATAGGTTTGGAATTTTCTAGGCCAAATTTCTTGATTAATTCTTTAGCATACTTTCCTTGGTGAATAAAGGTACCACTAGGAGTTTATTTAATTTAGAGACCAAGAAAGAATGTTAGTTCTCCCATTAAACTCATTTCAAACTCACTAGTCATGAGTTTTCCAAACTCTTCACACAAGGATTCATTGGCCGATCCAAACACTATATCATCCACATAAACTTGAACAAGAAGAATATCATCATTAGATGCTTTAATAAATAAAGTAGTATCGGTGGTACACCTTTGAAAGTGATTTTCCAATAGGAAGGCACTAAGCCTTTCATACCAAGCTCTTGGAGCTTGCCTAAGGCCATAAAGAGCCTTTGAAAGTTTAAAAACATGATTTGGAAATTCCTTATTTTCAAAGCCGGGGGTTGTGCCACAAACACTTCTCTTTCTATAAAGCCATTAAGGAAAGCACATTTGACATCCATTTGGAACATTTTAAAACCTTTATGGGCAGCATAGGCAAGAAGCAACCTAATTGCTTCCATTCTTGCTACCGGAGCAAAAGACTCATCAAAATCAATACCCTCTTCTTGGTCGTAACCTTGGGCCACTAGTCTAGCCTTTTTACGAACAACTTCACCATCCTCACCCAATTTAGTTTTGAAAACCCACTTAGTACCCGTTACCTTCTTACCATCCAGATGAGGTACTAGTGTCCAAACCTCATTCTTGTCAAATTGAGCTAGTTCTTCTTGCATGGCTTTGACCCAAGATGGATCTTCAAGAGCTTGCTTCACATTATTAGGCTCCATTTGTGACAAGAAAGAAAAATTGCTTGGTTCGGATTAGTTCTTTGTTGAGGATCTTGTTGTTACACCTTGGGAGGGATCACCAATGATAAAATCATGAGGGTAACCCTTCATGGACTTCCATTCTCTTGGTTTTCAGAGTGAGGTTGAGCATTGATGAGCTTCAGTGGTTTGGTCTGTTCTGGATTCTCTTACTGGCTCAGGAGACAAAACTGAAATGTCTCTTCCATCCTGATGAGACAAAACTGGACGAACTGGTTCTTCACTTGGGACAGTGTTGGGACTTTCTTGACTTGGTTGATGGCTTGTTTCTGCTTCACTACCTGTATCATCATCTAAAGGGGCGCTGGGAATTGAATTATATCACAAAAAGACACATGTATGGATTCCTCTATGGTCCTATGTTCTTTGAGGTAAATTCTATATGCTTTGCTAGTGGTAGAGTATCGAACAAACATTCCTTCATAGGATTTTGGATCAAATTTACCAAGATTCTCTTTATTGTTAAGTACAAAGCATTTGCATCAAAAAATGTGAAAATACTTAAGATTTGGTGGGGTTCCTTTCCATAGCTCATAAGAAGTTTTCTTTAAACCTTTTCTAATGATGGTCCTATTCAAAATATAACATGCTGTATTTACAGCTTCAGCCCACAAAAATTTTGGAACATTATTTTCACAAAGCATAGCCCTAGTTATCTCTTGAAGGCTTCTATTCCTTCTTTCAACTACCCCATTTTGTTGAGGAGTTCTAGGGCATGAAAAGTTATGTCCAATTCCAAAATCTTCACAAAATTTTTCAAAGTCTTGATTTTCAAATTCTTTTCCATGATCACTTCTCAAGTGGGCAATTTTCAAATCTTTTTCATTTTGAATTCTTTTACAAAGGGTTGAAAAGCATGGAAAGCATCATTTTTATGAGCAAGGAAAAGTACCCAACCAAATCTAGAGTAATCATCTACCACTACCAAACCATAGTGTTTACCTCCTAGACTTTGAGTTCTTGTGGGACCAAAAAGATCAATGTGCAACATTTCTAATGGCCTTTTGGTAGAGATTCCATCTTTTGGTTTAAAAGAGGATCTTACTTGTTTGCCTAATTGACAAGAATCACAATTAATATCCTTGTCAAATTTAATATTTGGAATTCCTCTTACCAAATTTTTCTTAACAAGTTTAGAATTTTGGTACATGCTAGCATGTTCCAATTTCTTATGCCATAGCCATTTTTCATATTCAAGTGAGGTAAAATATGTCACTTTTTGATCTTTTAAGTCCTCAAGAGTCAATCATACACATTGTTACATCTTTTAGCTTCAAACAAAATATCCCCAGATTTTTCACAAATAACTAAACAAACCAATTTTCTAAAAATGACTTCATATCCAAGATCACATAATTGGCTAATGCTTAGTAAATTGTGTTTCAGCCCATCAACAAGTAGTACATCATTTATGAAAGAAGAAAAACTTTTACCAACTTTGCCTATTGCCACTATCTTTCCTTTTCCATTATCACCGAAAGTAACAAACCCTCCATCATATTCATCATGCTTAATGAAGAAGGTTGCCTTTCCGGTCATATGCCTAGAGTATCCACTATCCATGTACCACATGTTGTCCTTCCTCTTGGATGCTAGGCACACCTACAAAATGAGCTCAAGTGACCTTAGGTATCCAGATCTTTTTGGATCCTTTAACGTTAAACCATCTCCTTTGTCCCAAGCCATTGTAATCACAAACAACTTTACAAACTTTGTTTCCAATCATTCTTTCAATAAAAAAACATTGAATGGGAAAGTGACCATTTCGGTTGCATAATCTACAGAAGCTTGGAGTTGCCCTTTTGTTAAAGCTTGTTGGGTTTTGAAACCTTGTATCATTAGAAGATGAAGCTATGTTTGCAAAAGAAGGTTTCTTAACAAAATTTTCAGCTCTATGAAATTCCAACCCAGCTTTATCATAAAGAGGTTTTTGACTAGCCAATAATTGATTTAAATTTTTTGAACTTTGAGCAAAGGTGGCTAAGTCCTCTTTGAGCCTTTTTATCTCTTTAAGCAACTTTTCATTTTCTTCAAAATAGTTTAGATATGCAACCACAGAATGTTAATTTTCACACCCTTTAATTTCATCTTTCAACCGCTTGTTTTCTTCAACAAGATCAACAGCGGTTTCGGCTTTTCTTAGTTTTTCTTTTAGAAAACTATTTTCAGCTTTAAGAATAGTAATTTGTGTTTCAAGATCTTGGTTTTCCAGCAAGAAGCATCTAATTTTTTCAGAAAGATGATCAATCATAAGATGAAGATCTTCAGTGTCAGGGTTATGAAATACTACCTGTTCAACGTGATCTGCCATGAGACATGGTTGGGACTTGGTTTCTGATTCTTCATCATCTTCTGAGTCGTTTTCCAAGTCCTCCCAAGAAGTCATCAGACCTTTCTTCTTTCCCTTCTTTGGCTTCTCCTCCTTCTTCAACTTAGGGCAATCTGATTTGAATATGCCCAGTCTCTTTGCAGTTGTAGCATATCACCTTGCTGAAGTCTTTCTTTTGTTTCCTTGAGCTGCTTCCCTTACTTCTTTCCTTGAGCTTCACCATTTTCCTGAATTTTTTGGCAAACAAAACAAATTCATTTTTAGAGGAGTTATCACTGGATTTATCATCTAGGGGGTTAGAAACAGATGTAAGAGCTATTGCTTTTCTTTTTGAATTTTTTTTCAAATAAGTGTTTTCAAAAGCAAGTAGATTTCCTCTCAAATCATCATATGTCATAGAATCAAGACCACTACTCTCAGATATTATTAATGCCTTAGTTTTTCACTCTTTTGTGAGACATTTCAACACTCTTCTCACAAGCACAGATTCAGGATACTTGATCCCCATAACATCCAAGCCAACAATGATGGTGTTGAATCTTTCAAACAATTCATCAATTGATTCTCCTTCCTTCATTGTGAACATTTCATACTCTCTGTTCAGCATATCTATCCTGGTCTTTTTCACAATAGTGGTTCCTTCATGAGTGACTTGAAGTTTGTCCCAGATTTCCTTTACCGTTGTGCATCGTGATGCACGTCGGTATTCCTCGAAGCTGATTGCATAGTTGAGCAAGTTGATAGCCTTGGCATTGAGCTCCACCTTCTTTCTGTCTTCTTTGGTCCAACTGGCTTCGGCTTTAAGAGAGACTACTCCTTCAGCACTTGTGGTGGTTGGAAATTGAGGACCCTCTAGGATGATCTTCCACAGTCTATAATCTACTGCTTGCACAAAAATCTTCATTCTCTCCTTCCAATAGGTGTAGTTTTTTCCATTGAAAAGAAGAGGTCTGTTGCTTGATTATCCTTCTGTCAGATTGTAGGACACAATGTTTGAGCCACTGTTCTCTGCCATCTGGATCTTTTCTCCAAGTTACAAAGCTTGATCTCTTTGAGACCAAGCTCTGATACCAATTGATGGTTATCAGTGGCTAAGAGAAGGGGGAGTTGAATCTTAGCCCCTTTTTTGCTTAGTAACACTTGCTGTCTTTTAAAATACTTGAGGAGATATTTCTTGTTTTTGTCTCGTGCCTAGTCAAGAGACTTTTTCTTTTTGTCTCGTAACCAGCCAAGAGATATTTTTCAGTTTTGTCTCCTACGCAGCAGAATCAGAAATGGAGTAGAAGAGAGAGAGAGAGAGAGAGAGAGAGAGAGAGAGAGAGAGAGAATCACACCAAGATGTATCCTGGTTCAGCTGCTAAGTGCAATGTAGCCTACATCCAGTCTCCATCACAACAATGATGGAATTTCACTATAATCATCATGATTACATACACCAATTCTCCCTAGGAACTACCCTTCCTATCTGGGACAAGTCCAGAATCTAACCCAATCCTGAACTTGACTTGGTAACCCACCAAGCTTTCAACTGCTAAGTGCTAACCCAACTTGCAAGGGAATTCCCACAGAATCATGAAACACAACACAGATGTACAAAGGACCTCTAAGGACATCTATGGATTTTTCTTTTAATTTTGTATACTCTGCCTTTTTTCGCTCTATGGCTTTTTCATATAAATCTCACTGTTTGTCTTTTTTCATGAGACTCAAGACAGACAAAATTAAACAAAAAAATTACAAAATGACGAACATTGAAGGAGAAGAACTTATGTTAGCTTAGGTAGCTATGAGAACACAGTGCTTTCACTCTTTTTCTTGCTTCAAGCCCTGGTTGTTCTCCCTTATTTATAGAAAGGGAAGCCTCCATAGTTGAAACTGTTGAACCAAGCTAAACTTCTTCTTTTTCAAACCAAAACCGGTTCGGCCAGAGAGAGAGGAGAGAAAACTGAATGTAAAACCCAACATGCAATTACCTCTGTGTCTTCCCTTCACACCAAGCTTCATCAATCCGGGCCTTCCATCTTGACTTGCTCCCCAAGACGGATTCCTAGCCCTTGATGCGTCCTTGATGCTTGACAGCTCCTCCTGCTCTAATCTTCTGCCTCCTCCTCCACATAGCTACAGTAGCTACCTCCTGTGGTGGTTGATCAAAAGTAGAGACGAGCCATGCTTCCAAAGGATCTTCTTCCTCTGACCGAAGTGGATATCTTCCATTTTTGAGTATGGAGAGCTTGAGATTACTTCACCACATCTTACCTTTAGTGGCAAAGATCTCAGCCACTCCATACTTCAGATTTTCTTTTTCTTGATGTCATCATCACAATGGCTTCATGCTTGTGCCTAGCTTCATCTTGCTTCTTCTGATAACTTGTTCTTTTTTCTATATTTCTTGTGAAGTGTTAACCGAACAGAGAAGAAAGAGAAGAGAGAGAATACAGAAAAGATATCAAAGGAAATTAAGAAAGAAAATAAAATGAATTAAGTTTCAAAACCCATGCCTAGTAACGTGTAATACATTAAAGGCTATCAAATCAATTTCCACTTTCTCTTTTCTATTTCCAATGTCTGCATTAAGTGCATTTAATTAATATTTGAAATCCATCAAATGATAAATGTGGATATCCGTTGCAAGCATGCAATCTTTGCTTTCTCTCTTTTTCAATTTGGACCAACCCTTTTGGTCTTGTAGCAAATATTAATTTTGGTCTTGTTTAAATAAATCTGGCCCAATAATCATAGCAATAATTCAGCCATAACAATTAAGACCTTTTTTGTAACCAAGGCTGAATTTTAATTTCACATGGGGCTTGTTATTTTGGCCCAAAACAAAATCTACAAGTACAAAATTACTAATTAGCAAATAAGAAATAAAATTTAAATTAATAATTTTGTAATTAAATATTTTAATAATGTTTGATTATCATCAAATTAATTTTAATAATATGGCTCTGATATCTTGACTGGAAAATATTTGAATTTTTGAACAACTTTGTTTTGTGGTAAGTTTGAGCAGCAAATCAGTTTATGATATCAAATGAGCTTTGATTATCAATTTAAAGCTGCTCATAAATCAAGCATTTAGCATCATATAACATGCTAAATAACATTGCTCTTGAAACTTGATTAAAATGTTACAGGTTAGTGCTTCCCTTGGTAAAATAAGCATACATCAAGGGGGAGCCATGTGACATTTAGAAAGGGGGAGAAATTCAATCTTCAAAGGGAGTACTCATACTCAATTTTTTTAAATTTCTTTCCATTTCAATTTTAATAATGTTTGTCATCAAGGGGGAGATTGATGAGTTTGGAAAACTCTAATTTAATTTTGATGATGAACAAACATTATTAAAATATTTAAATTACAAAATTATTAATTTGATTTTCACATAACATATGTTAATTAATAATTTTGTGATGCAGGTTTTTAATTGGGCCGGAAAATAAAAATGTTGCTAGCCCAAATTAAAACCAACAATCAGCCTTGCTACATGTTTCCAATTATGTGGCTGAATTGTTGTATTAATGGGCCAAGCTCAATGTTATTGCAACCAAGCCCATATTTAATTTTGATGAATGTTTTCCTATGCTTGATCCATTCCAAAACTCATCAGGAAAGCAAATGTTGCTATTGGGCCAGAAATTTAATAATTATAGCAACCAAGCCCAATTCCATTTGAGATGAAATTTCCTCATGCTTTGACCGAATCCATGAAGCAAAGAAAAAGCCTCAATGCTTCCAACGGATTCTATTACACCTCTTGGAAGGATTTCAAAGCTAATTTAAACATTGGAAATATAAGCAAGTGAGAGAAGATTGATTTGACTAAAGGCATCATTGCTAAACGCCAACTAAGGGAAGCAAAAGCAAGCTATTTTCAATTAATTAGTTTAACCACTTTGAATTACTTTTTCTTCAGATTCTTTCTTCTCTCTCATCTTTTTCTCTCTTCGGTTATTACACAGAAAATATTGGCAGCCATGGGAGCAAAAATGAGCTACCGAAAGGAAGAGAAAGCAAGCCTAAAGACCATCACAATGATGGCAAGAAAACATACTAAAATAAAAATGAGCTGTGACTGAGATTGTCACCAATTTTGGATAGATTTGGTGAGGTAATCTTGGCTTCTCCATGCTCAAAAAGGAAGAAGAAGATCACGGCCAGCCAGGGAGATTCTTGAAGTATGGCTTGTCTTTGATTCTGCTCAACCACCACAGGAAGTAGCTAGAGTGGCGAAGTGATGGTTGAGGCAGAGATTAAAGCAGATGAAGTCATTATCATCATGAAGCATCAAAGGCCAGAAATCCATCTTGGAGAGCAAGCCAAGGATGGAGAGCTCGGATTGATGAAGGGTGATGATCAAGAAAAGACTAGAGGTAATTGCATGTTGGGTTTTGCATGGTTATCTCTTCTCTCTCGGTGTGGCTGAACTGGTTTCTTGAAGGAAGAAGAAGTTGGCTTGGGTTTTTGGCTTCAAGTGTGGAGGCTTCTCTCTTCTATAAATAGGGAGAACAACCACTGGTTGGAGTAAGGAGTTAGAAGTAAGCAGTGAGAGTGCAAGGCACATGATTCTCAGAGCTACTTAAGCTTACAGTTTTTCTTCTCCTTCAATGTATTCTGTTTAGTATTTTTCTGTTTAATTTTGTCATGTCTTGAGTCTCATGGAAAAAGGCAAACAGTGAGGTTTGTATGAAAAAGCCATAGAGCGGAAAAAGGTAGAGAGTGCAAAATTAAAAGAAAAAGCCATAGATGTCTTAGAGTTCCTTTGTTCATCTATGTTGTGTTTCATGATTCTGTGGGAATCCCCTTGTAAGTTGGGTTAGCACTTTACAGTTTGTAATCAGGTTGATTATAGTTAAATTCCATCATTGTTGTGATGGAGACTGGATGTAGGCTGCACTGCACTTAGCAGCTGAACCAGGATATATCTGGTTGTAATCCTCTTTCTCTCCTACTTCATTTCTGTTTTCTACTGCACAGGAGCAAAAACCAAAAATGTCTCGTGCCAAGTGACGAGACAAAACGAAAAAGTCTCGTGGCTAGGGACGAGCTAAAAACAGAAAAGTCTCCTCTAAGTCCAACAAGTGTAAGCAAGCAAAAGAGGGGGCTAAGATTCAACCCCCCCTTCTCTTAGCCACTAAAACCATCAATTGGTATCAGAGCTTGGTCTCAAAGAGATCAAGCTTTGCAGCTTGGAGAAAAGATCCTCATGGCAGAGAACAGTGGCGTAAATGTGGTGTCCTATAATCTGACTGAAGGTCAATCAAGCAACAGACCTCCTCTTTTCAATGGGAAAAATTATACCTATTGGAAGGAGAGGATGAAGATATTTGTACAAGCAATGGATTACAGACTTTGGAAGATTATCCTAGAAGGGCCTCAATTTCCAACTACCACAAGTGCAGAAGGAGTAGTCTCTCTCAAACTAGAAGCAAGATGGACCGAAGAAGATAGGAAGAAAATAGAGTTAAATGCCAAGGCAGTAAACCTGCTCAACTGTGCTATCAGCTTTGAGGAGTACCGACGGGTATCACGATGCACAACGGCAAAGGAAATCTGGGACAAGCTACAAATCACTCATGAAGGAACCACCATTGTAAAGAAAACTCAGACAGACATGTTGAATAGAGAATATGAAATGTTTGCAATGAAGGAAGGAGAGTCCATTGATGAACTGTTCGAACGGTTCAACACCATCATTGTTGGCTTAGATGCTCTGGGAATTACACATTCAGAATCTGTGCTAGTGAGAAGAGTGTTGAGATGTCTTACAAAAGAGTGGGAAACAAAAGCTTTAATTATTTCTGAGAGCAGTAGCTTAGATTCCATGACAGTTGATGATTTGAGAGGAAATCTTCTTGCTTTTGAAAACACCTATTTAAAAAAAGATTCAAAAAAGAAAGGAATAGCTTTTTCTTCTGTAACTAACCCTCTGGATGATGAATCCAGTGATAACTCTTCTGAAAATGAGTTTGTGTTGTTTGCAAAAAAATTTAGGAAAATGGTGAAGCTCAAAGGCAAAGGCAGCAGCTCAAGGAAGATGAAGAAAGACCTTAGCAAAGTAACCTGTTACAATTGCAAGGAAATAGGGCACTTCAAATCTGATTGTCCCAAGTTAAAGAAGGAGGAAAAGCCGAAAAGAGAAAAGAAGAAGGGACTAATGGCCTCATGGGAAGACTTGGATAATGACTCAGATGATGATGATGAAGAAACCGAGACCAAGTCACAACCATGTCTCATGGCAGATCACATAGATCAGGTGTGCCTAGCATCCAAACGGAAAGAAAATATGTGGTATATGGACAGCGGATGCTCTAGGCATATGACCGGAAAGACAACCTTCTTCATAAAGCTTGATGAATATGATGGAGGACTTTTCACTTTTGGTGATGATGCAAAAGGAAAAATAGTGGCTGTTGGAAAAGTTGGTAAAAAATTTTCTTCTTGTATAAATGATGTTCTCCTTGTACATGGTTTGAAACATAATTTTCTTAGTGTTAGTCAATTGTGTGATTTGGGTTTTGAAGTTATTTTTAAGAAGTTTGTTTGTTTGGTTGTTTGTGAGAAAACTGGGGATATTTTATTTGAAGCCAAAAGGTGTAACAATGTGTATGGATTAACTCCTGAGGAATTAAAGGAACAAAATGTAACATGCTTTACATCTCTTGAATCTGAAAAATGGCTTTGGCATAGAAAGTTGGGTCATGCTAGCATGTACCAAATTTCTAAACTAGTCAAAAAGAATTTGGTTAGAGGAATTCCAAATATTAAGTTTGAAAAGGATCTTACTTGTGATGCTTGCCAATTAGGCAAACAAGTAAAATAATCTTTTAAATCAAAAGATGGAATCTCAACCAAAAGGCCATTAGAAATGTTACATATTGATCTTTTTGGTCCTACAAGAACTCAAAGTTTATGAGGTAAATTCTATGGTCTTGTGGTGGTAGATGATTACTCTAGATTTAGTTGGGTACTTTTCCTTGCTCATAAGAGTGACGCTTTTCAAGCCTTTTCCACTCTTTGCAAGAAAATTCAAAACGAAAAGGATTTGAAAATTGCCCATTTGAGAAGTGATCATGTAAGAGAATTTGAAAATCAAGATTTTGAAAAATTCTGTGATGACTTAGGAATTTCTCATAATTTTTCATGTCCTAGAACCCCCCAACAAAATGGGGTGGTTGAAAGAAGAAATAGAAGTCTTCAAGAGATGACTAGGGCTATGCTATGTGAGAATGAGATTCCTAAATTTTTGTGGGCTGAAGCTGTGAACACAGCATGTTATATTTTGAATAGAACAATCATTAGAAAAGGGTTAAAGAAAACCCCTTATGAGCTATGGAAAGGAACCCCTCCAAATCTTAAGTACTTTCATGTTTTTGGATGCAAATGTTTTGTGGTTAATAATAAAGAAAATCTTGGAAAGTTTGATCCAAAATCCTATGAAAGAATGTTTGTTGGATATTCCACCACAAGCAAGGCCTATAGAGTTTATCTCAAAGAGCATAGAACCATAGAGGAATCCATACATGTTACTTTTTGTAATTCTAACTTAATTCCCAGTATTGTGAAGGATATTGATTCAGATTGTGAAGAGGCTGAAACAAATAAAGAAAATCCCAAATCTGTGCAAAGTGAAGAATCTGTCAGCCCGGTTTTGTCTCGTCAGATTGGAGGAGACATTTCCATTTTGTCTCCTGACCAAGGTTATGATCAAGAAGAGGGTATAGATTTTGATGAATCTTTTGTTCCGGTAGCTAGAATGGAAGCAATTAGATTGCTTCTTGCCTATGCCGCCCATAAATGTTTCAAAATGTTTCAAATGGATGTTAAGTGTGCTTTCCTTAATGGCTTTTTTGATAGAGAAGTGTATATGGCACAACCCCCCGGTTTTGAACAAAAAGAGTTTTCAAATCATGTTTTCAAGTTAACTAAGGCTCTTTATGGTCTTAGACAAGCTCCAAGAGCTTGGTATGAAAGGCTTAGTGCCTTCTTGTTGGAAAATCAATTTCAAAGGGGTACCACCGACACTACTTTATTTATTAAAGCATCTAATGATGACATACTCCTTGTTCAAGTTTATGTTGATGATATTGTATTTGGATCGGCCAACATTTCCTTATGTGAAGAGTTTGGAAAACTCATGACTAGTGAGTTTGAAATGAGTTTAATGGGAGAGCTTACTTTCTTTCTTGGCCTCCAAATTAAACAAACTCCTAGTGGTACTTTTATTTACCAAGGAAAGTATGCAAAAGAACTTATTAAAAAGTTTGGCCTAGAAAATTCCAAAGCAATGGGTACACTAATGCATCTCAACACAAAACTTGAAAAGGATGATGATGGTTAAAATGTGGATGAAACAAGGTATAGGGGAATGATAGGTTCATTCATGTACCTTACCTCCTCTAGACCGGACATTGTCCAAAGTGTGGGTGTATGTTCAAGGTTCCAATCTCACCCAAAAGAATCCCATCTCACGGCTGTTAAGCGCATCATTAGATATATTAAGGGAACTTGTGATTATGGATTATGGTATCCTAAATCTGATGACTTTTGTGCAGTAGGGTTTTGTGATGCAGATTTTGCGGGAGATAGAGTAGATAGACGAAGCACATCCGGCATGTGTTGCTTCCTTGGAAGCTCACTCAATATGTGGTCAAGCAAAAAGCAAGCCACAGTGGCTTTATCCACAGCTGAAGAAGAATACATTTCCGCATCTGCATGTTGTACTCAATTAATTTGGTTAAAAACACAATTAGAAGATTACAAATTAAAAATCAATAGTATACCCTTATTTTGTGATAATATGAGTGCTATAAACATCTCAAAAAATCCTGTTCTGCACTCAAGAACAAAGCACATTGAAATTAAATATCATTTCATTAGAGAACATGTGCAAAAGGGAACTATTGATATTCAATTTGTAAAATCTGAAGACCAAATTGCTGATATTTTTACAAAACCACTATGTGAAGACATATTCTGTACCTTGAGAAAGAGTTTGGGAATGTTTGATTTAAGTTTCATTGAAAATTTGTGAATTTTTAACTCTGTTCAGTTTTGTCTCGTAGGTTTGGACGAGATAAAAATGCAGGCTTGATGGAGGAGCTATGATCAAGGGGGAGGCAACGCAGATTTAAATTTTCATGGGCCCCACCTAATAATTCCTGACCCCACCATGGCAGTTTAGTTAGTTATTCTTTCTTTGAAAAATAAAATCACAAAATCCCTTGGATTGTCTTTTCAAATCTTGTTGGAAGAAGCATGTTGTCAAATCATATCTTTTCCTTCCAACTAATCCCTTGATTCAAGGAAAACCCCTTTTTATCACTTTTTGAAACTCCCATTTGGTTAATAACCGCGCCATTATGGTCATTAACTTCCCCATCATCTCTCTCCAATCCTCATTTATTGCACCACTAACCTCCTTCCACCCTCATTCTCTTTCGGCCCTCACCTCTTCATATTAAACCTCTTCATTTCTCCTACCATGAAAAAGAAAACTGCACCTAGGAGAAGTAGCCGAACCCCCATTCTAAAAATTCCACCTTTTTCATCACCTCCAACCCATACACATATCCATCTCCATTCTACCTCCTCTTCTACTCATTCCCCTCCATCCAAAAGGACCGAAACCATGCGCCGTAAGGTTGTTGCCAAGAAAACGTCAGGGAGAGGCAAATCCGGAAAGGCCAAGGAACCCAGTGTTGAAGAGGATGAAGACGAGTCACATACCTCGCCTCCTCAATCATCACCAAAAAGATCCACCCCACATGCAAGAAGCTCTCAAAAGAGGCAGAAAAGCTTTGTGTTGAATGATACAAAGGAACCTGCGAATTTGGAGTCACTCGAATTCAAGAACAAGTTTCACAAACCTCATTCCCATTTTGATCCCTCTAGGTTCTACTCATGTGCGTTCTATGAATTTCACAAAGAGGTCTTGCTGAAACGACATCTTTGCCCCTCTTACTTGGTGAATCTTGAAAATCTGGCCACCAAAGGAATCAACTTTTCCTCTCTGTTTGATGCTCTGAAATGGACCCCTTTGGTTCATATTCAGAAACTGGTTTACCCGGGGCTGGTCCGGGAATTCTATGCAAACATGCGTTTGATTGATGGCTCAATCCATTCTTACGTCAAGCGTGTTTACATAACTCTCAATCCTTAAACCATAGGTGCTGCCCTTGGGTATGAAGATGAAGGACCAAAAGTTTACATGATTGATAAATAGGATGATCAAGTAGGAGTCACACAACAAGCTGTCTTGCAACACATCTGTGCAAACCTTTCTGGACTAGATGGATTAATCCCAACTCACAAAGCACTCGGCCCGGAGAACTCTCTATTGCACCGTATCATCACTCATATCCTTACTCCTCAAAGTGGTTCTCACCATAGAGTAACAGTTTCTGATTCTATTATCCTATTTGCTCTCATTACTTCTACCCCAATTTCATTTGCTTATATTATGATACGTCATATGTGGGAAGCAGTAAAGAGTACTAAAAAGGCTAATCTTCCATATGACATGTTCCTCACATGTATATTTGAGTACTTTAAGGTTGATTTGTCTAATGAATCTGTTGAGAACAAGATTTCCATGATTAAAGGAGGAGGATTTTCGGGCAAGAAAGGCAAGCGGTCTGTTCCCTCTGAACCATCTCTCAGCGATCTGGAGAGCCGTCCTGAATCCTCAGATGTCACTCAATCAATCCGGGAAGTTCTCAAAGAGTTTCGCAACATGGCCAAGCTAATGCGTAAATCTCACAAGGCTGCCCGGAAATTGGAATATGATCAGGAAAGGGCTTGGAAGAAATGTCACGAAAGAGTTGGTTTCATGATTAAAAGCTTTGATGATGACATGGGAACAGGGGATTATGAAGATGATTCCGGTTCAGAGATCAATCTTTCTGATGATTAATGACTGTTTCTTTACTTTATTTGATATTGGCTCCATTAGGCTCAATCTATTTTTTTTGTAGGAGCATGACTTGATACTCACTGCTCTATGATACTTTGCTACACTCTTGTTACTTTATTATGGATATTTTGTTGTGTTGTTCATATTCTGTGCAGGTGCCCCTTGATGACAAAAGGGGGAGGAAAATTAGTTTCCAAAATTGAAATTGAAACTAATGAAATATGGGAGGATTTGCTGAAACAGGGGATGAAATTTTCAAATTGAAAATTCATGATCTCCCTTGTTTAAAGAATGCATGTTAGTGCATTTGTTTCACTATGGTTACTGCTGTTGGAAATGCACTTGGCATTTGGTTTATGATGATGTTTGACAATATGTTTGTATTGATCATAGGAATGCCTGATTGTTGATTTATCTTGATGAACATGCTTGTATTGAAATAGGAATATTCTTATTCATCTTGGTAAACATGTTGGTTTGAAAATTTATTTTTGGCAGTTCCTTTAAACTGTGATATCTAACAGCTGTAATGTTTTTGATGTTATCATGAGTGATTCAAAAATATTTTCCTTACTTGAATAATATGGCTCTGATATCTTGACTGGAAAATATTTGAATTTTTGAACAACTTTGTTTTGTGGTAAGCTTGAGCAGCAAATCAGTTTATGATATCAAATGAGTTTTGATTATCAATTTAAAACTGCTCATAAATCAAGCATTTAGCATCATATAACATGCTAAATAACATTGCTCTTGAAACTTAATTAAAATGTTACAGGTTAGTGCTTCCCTTGGTAAAATAAGCATACATCAAGGGGGAGCCATGTGACATTTAGAAAGGGGGAGAAATTCAATCTTCAAAGGGAGTACTCATACTCAATTTTTTCAAATTTCTTTCCATTTCAATTTTAATAATGTTTGTCATCAAGGGGGAGATTGATGAGTTTGGAAAACTCTAATTTAATTTTGATGATGAACAAACATTATTAAAATATTTAAATTACAAAATTATTAATTTGATTTTCACATAACATATGTTAAATAATAATTTTGTGATGCAGATTTTTAATTGGGCCGGAAAATAAAAATGTTGCTAGCCCAAATTAAAACCAACAATCAGCCTTGCTACATGTTTCCAATTATGTGGCTGAATTGTTGTATTAATGGGCCAAGCTCAATGTTATTGCAACCAAGCCCATATTTAATTTTGATGAATGTTTTTCTATGCTTGATCCGTTCCAAAACTCATCAGGAAAGAAAATGTTGCTATTGGGCCAGAAATTTAATAATTATAGCAACTGAGCCCAATTCCATTTGAGATGAGATTTCCTCATGCTTTGATCGAATCCATGAAGCAAAGAAAAAGCCTCAATGCTTCCAACGGATTCCATTACACCTCTTGGAAGGATTTCAAAGCTAATTTAAACATTGGAAATATAAGCAAGTGAGAGAAGATTGATTTGACTAAAGGCATCATTGCTACACGCCAACTAAGGGAAGCAAAAGCAAGCTATTTTCAATTAATTAGTTTAACCACTTTGAATTGCTTTTTCTTCAGATTCTTTCTTCTCTCTCATATTTTTCTCTCTTCGGTTATTACACAGAAAATATTGGCAGCCATGGGAGCAAAAATGAGCTACCGAAAGGAAGAGAAAGCAAGCCTAAAGACCATCACAATGATGGCAAGAAAACATACTAAAATAAAAATGAGCTGTGGCTGAGATTGTCACCAATTTTGGATAGATTTGGTGAGGTAATCTTGGCTTCTCCATGCTCAAAAAGGAAGAAGAAGATCACGGCCAGCCAGGGAGATTCTTGAAGCATGGCTTGTCTTTGATTCTGCTCAACCACCACAGGAAGTAGCTAGAGTGGCGAAGTGATGGTTGAGGCAGAGATTAAAGCAGATGAAGTCATTATTATCATGAAGCATCAAGGGCCAGAAATCCATCTTGGAGAGCAAGCCAAGGATGGAGAGCTCGGATTGATGAAGGGTGATGATCAAGAAAGGACTAGAGGTAATTGCATGTTGGGTTTTGCATGGTTATCTCTTGTCTCTCTGTGTGGCCGAACCGGTTTCTTGAAGGAAGAAGAAGTTGGCTTGGGTTTTTGGCTTCAAGTGTGGAGGCTTCTCTCTTCTATAAAAAGGGGGAACAGCCACTGGTTGGAGTAAGGAGTTAGAAGTAAGCAGTGAGAGTGCAAGGCACAGGATTCTCAGAGCTACCTAAGCTTACAGTTTTTCTTCTCCTTCAATGTATTCTGTTTAGTATTTTTCTGTTTAATTTTGTCATGTCTTGAGTCTCATGGAAAAAGGCAAACAGTGAGGTTTGTATGAAAAAGCCATAGAGCGGAAAAAGGCAGAGAGTGCAAAATTAAAAGAAAAAGCCATAGATGTCTTAGAGTTCCTTTGTTCATCTATGTTGTGTTTCATGATTCTATGGGAATTCCCTTGTAAGTTGGGTTAGCACTTTACAGTTTGTAATCAGGTTGATTATAGTTAAATTCCATCATTGTTGTGATGGAGACTGGATGTAGGCTGCACTGCACTTAGCAGCTGAACCAGGATATATCTGGGTGTAATCCTCTTTCTCTCCTACTTCATTTCTGTTTTCTACTGCACAGGAGCAAAAACCAAAAATGTCTCGTGCCAAGTGACGAGACAAAACGAAAAAGTCTCGTGGCTAGGGACGAGCTAAAAACAGAAAAGTCTCCTCTTAGTCCAACAAGTGTAAGCAAGCAAAAGAGGGGGCTAAGATTCAACCCCCCTTCTCTTAGCCACTGAAACCATCATTGTTTGGTTTTGATAAATGAATTATTGCTGAACTATTTCTTTAAAGTTTTGGGAATGAGTTTAATCAGTTGACAATGATTTGATCTTGAGACGGTTTCCTTGAGATATGAAAATGAGGTGAATGTTGGATTCCGCTTGCTTTTGAACTGATTTAGGATTTTGAACTGTTGAAAAGGACTGTGTAATGGTTTGGTTGAGACCCGAAAAGAGTGGCAAAGCCCAAGTTTTAGGAGAGATGCTGCCAAAATTTCTATAAAAATCTTAGACTTTGTTTAAAAAGTTATTTAGAAAGGCTTGGATTTGAGAAATCGTATTATTTTATTTATTAAGAAAATAGTTATGTTTTCGAGTTTAATTTATTTAAGAAAACTATATGTCTTGAGTTCGATTTATTTAGAAAGGAATTACTTTACCATTTTAAATCACTAAAGAAAAGTATTATGTTCTAATATTGATTTTTAATATAAAAAAGGGCTTATGCTTTTAGTTAGACTTAAGGATTTTGTTCAGAGGAGCTTTTAGTGATCTTAAAGGAAATTGGACTTTTGATTGAATAATTGCGCTTGTGACATTTTGGAAGCAGTCAGAGGATTGGTTCTAAGAAGAAACCTGAAAGTGGTTTTGATTTAAATAGATTGGCTCCGTTTCAAGTGAATTGGTTTTGGATTGGGTTGGGACTTGTGACTTTATATGCGTTTTTATAATAAGTTATGTTTCTATTTACTTAAACCAAGAATCTATGATTTTAAGATCTTTAATAAATTTTTTAAGAAATTGAGATAGGTTGTCCTTCCTTAAAGTCTTGAGACTCTGCTGAGAAATTTCTATTACCGAATTCAGTTTTAGGATGACTGATTTTTGAATCTTTCAAAAGAGATTTTAATTTGGCCTAGTTGTTGAATCATTTGAAAGTTTTAGAAGGATGTTGTTGAAATGTGGCTCATTTTGAAAGAGAAAATTTCTTTTGAGAAAGATGGCTTATAAGCCTGAAATGATTTGAGGAATGGGGATTTTAAAGCCAAGGCTGGAAAGAATTGATTTTGATTTTAAAGTAAAGTGAATTGAGAAAAAGTGATTTATGGCTTGAATGATGATTTTATGAGTTTGATGATGTTGGATGGTGGAAGTGCTATTATGTTATGAGCCAGAATGGCTGTATATGATAATAAATTATGGCTGACAGATGGCTGAGTATGAATATGGATGATTATTGAGTTGATAAAGTGATTGTTGCACTTCTAATTATCTGAGATACGAGTTTTCCTGGGTAGAAGCAGTAGCTAGCTACCACGTGCTCCAGGTTGAGACTTGATACTCTGCTGACCCTATGTCGTAAGTGTGGCCGGACACTGAAAGTTCCAGATGAGCACGCCCCCGTGGATAAACACCAGTGTGGGTGTTGTGTGATTATGATTATGATTGTGAATAACTCGAGTTGGAGATGCACGACAGAGGGATAGTCCAATGATTAGCTACCAGGACTTGTCGGATTGGCTTTATAACCGACATATGAGACTCATCAGTCACTAGGACAGGCATTCATCATATGCATCTATGTGACATTGTTTGGGTGTGCATATTGTACTTAGTTTGCCTATGTGATTAATTGTGTTTAACTGTTAATTGTCCTGCTTGATGTAACTGCTTGTTTGTGCTTGAGCTTTCCTACTTGTGTTTGCGACTGAAACTCTGTTGGATTGTGATGGATCGGTTATGGTTTGAACTATTTGTGCCTAAGGCCATGACTGATTATAAGATGGGCCAGAGGCTGTGTTTGTTTTGTGTTTTTGGCTTAGAAAAGTAAGAAAAAGTAACTGGTTTAGCAAAGACTTAATGAACCTATGCTTGGAGCAGGTTGGTCATTCACACTGTATAGGAAAAACCTTTTGAATTTTTGAAGAAATAACAGTTTTCTCTTTCAGAAAAGATTTCAGATTTTTAATGGTAAATCATCGAGTTTTGAAAGTATGCATAAGGCGGTTATTAATCACTATAACGGTTTTATTTTCACGTATCCTGTTATAATAATTCTCAAAAAACCCTCTACTGAGAACCCTTTCGAGGATGATGTTCTCACCCCCTACAAATTTTCCTTTTCAAGATATGGACACAGAAGTCACGAAGAGTTTACCTAGTTGTTGTTGTCGTGATGTTTTGTATTGCTTTAGTTATTATTTATTGTTCCCTCGCCTTTATCTTTATACATTCTATAAGAGGGATATGAATTGTATTAGTTAATGCTTGTAAAATTATTGATATACATTATATATGTATTCTTTGTGAGTTTTGTAAGTTGTATTGTACGTATGGATATATGTTACCTATCAAAAAGTATTTTTGAGCAGTTATACGGTTTAAAGTTTTAAACAGGCTCATATTTATGTATTAAATACTCTGAGAGTCGTCGTAACACCAGAGCTATCAGAGTTTCATAGCCGGAAGTGTGAGCTTTGATAGTTAGGGTGTTACAACAGCGACAAAGGAGTGCTTGGAGGAACCTTCCACAATGCAGCGGAGACCAAGGGTGGCACTAGCAACGACAGAGGAGACGAGAGGGAGAGAGAACAGAGGAGAGAGAGGAGACAAGAAGGGAGAGAAGAGGAGGAGAAAGGGGATTCGTAGAATGAGGGGGAAGGGACTCGCGTTTCAAATTTACGCTAACGTTACCGTTAGATTTACTGGAAAAAAAAATTTGATGGTAGGGGTTTGACCGTTACCAAAACGGCGCATTTCATTGTTTAGCGTTACTGCCAAATTTTTTTACCAATAAATTTAACGGTAACTTTGATGCTGTTAAATTGCTTATTCATGCTAAAATTTACCATTGGATTTTAGAGCAGAATGTCAAATTTGACGGTAACTTTTTGGCCAGACTAAATATGATAAGAATCCCATGCAAAATGCGACGGTAAAAATACCGGTAACGTCCCACTGAAAATTCGACGGTAATCAACAAATTTTTTGTAGTGTCAAAACACCCTTACACTCATTCCCAACGACTTTGTCCACGGACGAACCAATCTTGGTGGCTGAAGAGAGAAAAGTGAACGTATGAAAGTAAGAAGGGAGAAGAAGAGAAGAACACGGTGAGAGTAAGAGTGGTTGAGAAAAAGATAAGGGATGAGAGGTTTTAATACATGTTCAAGAGGACATTTTTGTATTCTAGAGTTAAAGGACATAATAGTAAACTTGTCATGATCAAGAATCTAAATACTAGAAGAATTACACTATGTCGGTTTTGGACATCAAAGAGACTAAGAGTTTGTCTCAAAAACAGTGGTGCTGAAATGGCGGCACTCATAAGGCCGTTAATGATACATACTCAAGAGGACATTTTAAGTATTTTAGAGCTAAAGGGCAGAATGATAAACTTGTCATGATCAATAGGATTTGAATACTAGAAGAATTACACTATGTTAATCTTTTTTATCTATTAAATTGTAGTTATATCCCTCATGTGTGTAAGTTTAATCTTTTCTATTTTATTTTTATCATCTAAAGTAACACCATTCTAAAATAGTCAAATACTTCAAATTATTTAGAGCTTCATAAAAATAACAACTAATAGAATTATAAATATCAAAATTATAAAAAAAATTTAATTTTATCAAAAAATAAAATTTAAATAAAAAAATAATTTTAAAAAGATTTTTAAGTTTTGGAATGACTTTGATATAAAAAAAAAACTTGAGAATAATTTTGATTTTAGCATAAGAAAGAACAGAGTACTTAACCCAAACAATTATTATTAAGTAGAGAGCCGAGTCCATTGATGATTTGATGCTGCGGTGCAGTGATGCACTAATTTATACTCCTCAAAGAGTTCCCATCTTTTGTTCATTTTATTCTTTCTCTTTTTCTATCATGTTCTTCTTTTTTTTTTTTTTCCCCATATTTTTTTCTTTTTATTTTCTTTGCGCTGTAAATTGGATCCCTATGTCTTGTAACTTTTTGACTATATAAACGAGCCACAATTCACTCATTCAGAAAGGAAATATCTTTCATCATGTATGTTTTCCCATTGTTGAATTTAGATTATAATGCGTGCATAATAATAAGCACGTGAAGCTTGTATGTTATCATTACTCTTATGTCTATTATAATAGAAATTAAATACAAATACCAATTTGTAATTGTTTATTTCAGTATTCAGTATTTTCTTTCTTTATTCAAATACAAATACCAATCAAAGCACTGTTACCCCCATTTCAAAATAGTTAATGAGTCCAAATATATCGATTGTTTTATGTATTAAAAAAGAAAATGTAAAATCTATTTTATAATAGAGGAAATAACATATATCTAAGAGATGTTTTTTTTTATATATATAAGTTGACTAAATTATTTAAAAAATTTTGTTATTTAGCGAATATTTTCAATTGAGTTTGAAAGGGAGGGTTGAATCAAGAAACTATTTTTAATACTTAATAAATTTTGTAAAATTTTTTGTTTTAAGAGATTATTTTTAATTTTGTCTCGTCTCTTAATGCATAATAGACCAGAATTGAAACTGCAGAGAAAAGGGAAGGAGAAGAGGGAAACTACGATATATTTTCGTTCGACTACGAAGTGTAATTGACCTATGTCCAGTCTCCATCATAATAATGGTATAACTTTCACTAATTAATGAAGATTACAAACACCAATTCCAAAAGACTCGGCTGACACTCTTGTAACTTCACCTAAGTTATTCCAAGTTTAGTCACCTACCTAGGTGCTAATCCAGCCTAGTTAAGGAGAATCAAGTGTACTCTAACCTAGCACACTTTATAAATTAAAATACTGAAATAAAGATTAAATGATTTTTCTATGCACTACTCTCTTTGTCTTTTGTTTCTCTCAAAATAAGTTTGAATCTAGACTAAAAAGAAGTAATTAAGAACATACTTAAAATAACAAGGAATAAAAGACTGTTTGTATGATCTATAATATGCACGAAAACGATTGCATTCTTTTTTTATTGAAATCTTCATATATAAAGCTTGATTACTTCTTTAATGTTGAAATCCACTATAAGAAAAACGTTGAGTACGGTCGGATTTACCGTAAAAAAATCAATTAAAATCTGGATTTACCGACAAAATGAATCAGACGGTATAAACCTCACTGGTAAATGGTTACCGTCGGATTTTTTTGTCCGATGGTAATTACCGTCGAATTCTGCAACGTATTATCAGCTTGGAAAACTAATTGGTTATTGATAGATTTTTCCGACGGTATAGTTGACGCCAAAAAACTATTGTTTCGCGCAGTATTACCGTCAGATTATTCCTGCGACAAATCTGACGGTAATGTCAATTTTCTTTAAAAAATAAAATAAATGGTCAATTTTAATTTTAAATTTAATTTTTATACAATTAATGTTGAATTCATAAATAATGAAAACCTATTATTTAAAATAAATAATACAATATTCAAATAAATTAAAAGTCAAGTACATCAAATAAATACAATTAAATAGTAAAACGGAACACTAATAACTACAGATCCAGGTAGTTGTCGTCGTCGTCGGTCCCATGTCCCTAAGTTGGCAGCACAGAAGGCGATGATGTCCGTGTGCCACCAGCAGGACGGCTGCCACCAATAGGACCACTGCCACTAGCAGGGTCGATGCCAGCAGCACGCATCTGGGCCTGGTACACCTCCATCTGAGCCTCCATATGCTGAAGCTATTCTAGGGACTCCCTCCACTCCAGATTGAGCTCATCCATAGACGTCACGCGGGTGAGGATCTCCTGATACCTCTTCCAATAATCGTTCAGCTCCTGAGCCTACTGGTGAAGGCTGCATTGGAGCTCCTGAACCTGCAGCCTCAAATCCACACCTTCGTCAGGCTCGATAGCTCAACTAGTGATGGAGAGGCTGCTGGTGAAAAATGACCCCAGTTCGTCTACGCATTTCTTGTACAACACTGAGGCAGACTCATGCTAAACCGCATCGAGATCGACAACTAAAGCTGCAGAGTCATTGGCAGCGTCGTTCCTACTCTGCCTAGATTGCTGAGTCATGGCCTATAGTCTCTGTGTGTAGGACTTCTATGTAACACATGTTATATATTGTGATTAGTACGACAGATATATAGTTAACACAAAATCAGATGTATGTTTACTTACATAATGGTCTTGAGACCGCTGATCAGCAAATCTCACTTTGTTCTCCTTCAGTGTGCAGGTGTACTTGAACCTCTCCATCAATGTTGCCTCGCGATCCAGCAACTTTGACTACTGACGGAGGATAAATGTTGGTGAAGAATTTCTCAATAAAATTGCGTTGCAAGTATAGTTCTAAACCAACAAATAATCCTCAGTCAACGTTTAATTTGTTTGTCACAATGCAAACCAATAAAAATAACCGAAGTATTTAAACCTCAGGTCGTCTCTCAAAGAAATTGCAGGGAAGTGTACTTATTATTGGTTATAGAAAAGTATTTTTGGGGTTTTTGAATGATAGACAAGGAATGTAAATAACAAGAAAATAAACTAACAACTAAGAAAAGTCCTAGCAAGGGTGAGAATTGGAATTTCTATCCTCATTATCATCGTCAATTGTGATAGTAATTGCTTTTTGCTCTCACTTAGTTAACCTCTAACAATTGAAGGAAAGTCAAGTGAGCAAAATCAACTTAAGTTCACAAGTCCTAATCAAAGACTAGATTTAGTGAAGCTCAAGTCAACTAGCAACTTTCAATCACCAATCAACACGAGACTTTGACAATTCAAGAGTCTCCAAATTACTCAATCCAAGCCAAGAAAACAAAAATCTATTTTAAAATCCAACCAAACATTTCATCAAACACTTGGAAGCTACAAAATAAAAAGATAGAAAATTAACAAGGAATAGTAAAATCTATGACTAACAATTGCAAGAAAACAATAACCACAAATTAAAGAAAATGACAATAAACATAAAATACCTCAAAATGCATTAAAAGGAAATTGGAATCAACAATGAGTCATGAATAATAAATGAACAAGGTAAAGGAAATAACATATGAAACCAAGAAAGCAAAGAGATAATAATAAGAAATTAAAAAAGGAACTTGAATTAAAATAAGAAGTAGAACCTAAACCTAGATGAAACTGAAAATAAAAGAAGAAACCCTAAAACCTAGAGAGAGGAGAGAGCCTCTCTCTCTCTAGAATTCTACATCTAAAAACTAAAGTGTGTGAATGAATGAATGGTTCGCTCCTCTCCATCTTCACTCCCCAGCCTTTTGTCTTCATTTTTGGGCTTGAAACTAGGCCAAAAGCAGCCCAGAAATTGCCCCCAGCGTATTCTGTTTATTGCAGCATGTGACGCTCGTCATGCATATGTGTCAGCCATGCGTATGCGTCGTTTGAACTCTGCGCTGGCTACACGTACGTGTCAGTCACGCATACGCATCAATGGACGACGCTCCTAGTCACGCGCACACGTCAACCACGTGTACGCGTCGTTACCAGATTCTCAAAACTTCAATTTCTTGTGTTCCTTCCTCTTTAGCATGCTTCCTCTTCATCCTCTATACCATTCTTGCTCTATAAACCCTGTAATCACTTAACAAATGCGTCACGACATCGAATGATAATACAAGAGGATTAAAAATGAGTAATTTAAAGGCCTAGGAGGAATGTTTTCAATCATAGCATAAAATTCGGAAGGAAACTTAAAAGCATGCAAATTATATGCATAAGTGTGAGTAAAGTTGACAAAATCCACTCAATTCAATCCAAAATATACCATAAAATAGTGGTTTATTAATCTCCCCACACTTAAACGTTAGCATGTCCTCAAGCTAAGCTCAAGGGAACCAAAAGAGTGAAGGAAAAATGGTAGGACTTATGCAATGCAACCTATCTATATGAATGCAACTACATGCTAATGCTTCTACCTACATGGTTAAAAGTAAATCAACCTCCAAGAATATATGAACAAGTAGGGCTAAAATAGTATAATGATTAAAGAATTACACTAATTCAAATCATAAAATGAAGTATAAATAAACTTGCAGAAGAAAGCTTGTGAAAGCCGAGAACACGGATTGAGCATCGAACCCTCACCGGATGTGTATCCGTTCTAATCTCTCTAGTGTTTTAGGATCGATTCTCTCAATTCTCTACTAATATTTCTTTCCAAGGCTTGCTTTTCTTCTACCAATCAACATATATTCAATGCATATCAAGAGGTCTTTTCATGGGTTGTAATGGGGTTAGGGCCAAGGTAGGAATGTATTTGGTTAAGTGGACTAAAATCTGAATCCTTGATTAAGCTAAACTTCCCACCTAACCTAAGACACCCCATATAATCAAAATGCAACTTAGCTACCCGTTGACTATCTTTTTCACATATTCATGCATCCCAAATTTGAGTACAATACATATGCATTGCTACCACCATTTACTTTGGGACATTTTGTCCCCTTTTATTACTTTCTTTTTCTCTTTTTCTTTTTCTTCTTTTTGTTTTTTTTTTGTTTTTATTCTTTTTATATATGCGGTGGATAATTTACATATACGAGAAATCAATGCATATGATTAAGGTATTGAATGCAAGAATATGTGCTCAACTATCTTTTTCATATTTTCACAAAAATGTACAATACCAAATTTCCAAATCAGATGTTCCCAACCCAATTTCCCCAAACTTAAATCATGTACACTCTCACTAGCTAGTCTAAGCTAACCAAGGATTCAAATTAAGGGCATTCATTGTTTTCCACTTAGAGTTAGTGATGTGCTAAAATAAAGAATAAATGGGGTAAAATAGGCTCAACATTGGTTTGCAAAGGATGCTGAAAGGTTAAGGCCATATGGGTATGTGAGCTTAGTGAAACAAAGGCCTCAATCATATAAATGCATTCATACATCAAACAATGAAAATATAGAATTAAGCAAGACCAAGATCACTATCTTAGAGAGAACAACACACACCAAAACAAAATATTAGTTGATAGAATGCAACCAATTGAATAAGCTCAAAATCTCACTAGGTTTATGTGTTCTAGCTCTAAAACCATGTTCCAAAATAAATTTCTTCAAGAAAGTTCAACAAAAAATTTTGATTCAAATTAGTGAAATGTCCTAAAATAGTTTCTTGGGAAAGAAATCATCACTCTAACCAAGTAGTCCTTAAATGCAAGCAACTAACTACACATACAAGTTTAAGAATTGGTGTTGAAAAAAGAAGTAGTTACCCACGGAAGTCGGTCTTGACCTCTCCACACTTAAAGATTGCATCGTCCTTGGTGCATGCAAAGATGAGCAAGGTGGATTAGGGTGGGTTGCTACAACTGATGAGCTCCTGCAAAGGATTGTGCCGAGAAACTTGTTGTTCGCCCCATTTAGAAGCTTTTTCGTTCCCCTCTTGGTGGCCCGCCTGAAAGGAGAGAAAAAGGAAGAAGAGTAAGCCCAACAACAAAGATATCAAAGCAAATAGAACATAGACAGGGGCTAATGCCAAATAAGAGTGGGATTTTCAACTACATGGTAGCTACAACGTGTAAGTGAGAAAGCAATACAAGCGAATGACATATCAAAGGTGCAATAATTGCAGCAATGAGTAATAAAAGGTGGGTCATAAAAGACAATGTGAGTTCATGTCATTGCACAAAGAATACAAATATCAACAGAGATTAAGCATTGACCTAAAAATTTCATCACCTAATCAATATCAAACAAGTCAAGAAGCACCAAAACAATGCAAGAAACAGTCAACAGTTGAGTAAGAAAATTCAACACCAATGGAAAAATAGCAAACTTAGAAAAGAAAATAAGAAGAAGCATAAAGTTAAAAAGCAATGAATGAAAGTATGAAAATGCAATAGGCAAAAGAAAATGAAAGAGAATAAAGATGAGAAGTCAAAGGGATAAAATGAAATTGTCTCTTGTAGAACATTCCTAGACAGTTTCTGGAGAAGAAACAACACGAATATCAGTAGAAATAGTAGGAGATGAAACAGAATCGTCTCCTACAGAACATTCCTGGGCAATTTTTGGAGCAAAAACCTGTTCTTGAGTTGTGACTGATAGTTATCAGTGGCTAAGAGAAGGGGGGTTGAATCTTAGCCCCCTTTTTTGCTTAGTAACACTTGCTACCTTTTAGAACTCTTTGAGGAGATATTTTTTGTTTTTGTCTCGTGCCTAGTCAAGAGACTTTTTCTTTTTGTCTCGTAACCAGCCAAGAGATATTTTCCAATTTTGTCTCCTTCGAACATAAACTGATATGGAGTAGAAGAGAGAGACAGAATCACACCAAGAAGTATTCTGGTTCAGCTGCTAAGTGCAATGTAGGCTACATCTAGTCTCCATCATAACAATGATGGAATTTCACTATAATCATCTTGATTACAAACACCAATTCTCCCTAGGAACTACCCTTCCTATCCGGGACAAGTCCAGAATCTAACCCTAATCTTGAACTTGACTTGGTCACCTACCAAGCTTTCAACTGCTAAGTGCTAACCCAACTTGCAAGGGGATTCCCACAGAATCATGAAACATAACACAGATGTACAAAGGACCTCTTAGGACATCTATGGCTTTTTATTTTAATTTTGTATACTCTGCCTTCCACTCTATGGCTTTTTCATACAAACCTCACTATCTGTCTTTTTCCATGAGACTCAAGACAGACAAAACTAAACAGAAAAATACAACATAAAACACATTGAAGGAGAAGAACTTCTGTTAGCTTGGGTAGCTATGAGAACTCTGTGCTTTCACTCTTTTCTCCTTGCTTCAAACCCTGGCTATTCTCCCTTATTTATAGAAGGGGAAGCCTCCAAGGTTGAAACTGTTGAACCGAGCCAACTTCTTCTTCTTCAATACAAAAACCGGTTCGGCCAAAGAGAGGAGAGAGGAAACCGAATGCTAAAACCAACATGCAATTACCTCTGTGTCATCCCTTCTCACCAAGCTTCATCAATCCGGGCCTTCCATCTTGATTTGCTCCCCAAGAATGATTCCTGGCCCTTGATGAGTCCTTGATGCTTGACAGCTCCATCTACTCTATCTTCTGCCTCTTCCTCCACGTAGCTACAGTAGCTACCTTCTGTGGTGGTTGATCAAAAGTAGAGACGAGCCATGCCCCAATGGATCTTCTTCCTCTGACTGAGTTGGATCTCTTCCATTTTTGGATATTGATAAGTCATCTTATGCTAGCTTTTCAAGCATTTTTCACTTGTTTCATTAGGTTTTATGCATTTTCTTGCATTATAAGTAAGTGATTTGGAGTGGATTTGCATGGTTATGTTAAATCAATCAACCATCCTTTATTTGACACAAAATCATGAGGTTTAAGCTAGAATTAGTTGGTTTTTGAATGATTTATAAACCTTGTGAATTTGGTGATGCTTTGATTGGTTGTTTTGGTTACTTGTAGGTGAAGAAAAGGAAGAAACAAGGAAAGTGTTGCTCAACAAAGCGTGGCCCATGAAAAGCGTGGCATTCACCAAACGAGCAAAGGCCAACCAAATCAATCAAGGCCATAGCACTCAAAGATTGAGCGATGCGCTCTTTAATTGAGCGCTAGAGAAAGAGGGGGCATACCAAAGCAACAAAGCCAAGGCACAAGGCCAAGTATGCTCCATTGGTTCATTTCACTGAGCGCTCAAGAGAACCAAAATTTACAAGGCAAAAGCATAGCGCTCAGTTAACTTAGTTAACTTTATCGTGGCTCCCCAAAAAGAAAATCAAAGCGCGACATTTGCCAGTGAAGAAGCCAAGGTTCGAAACCAGGCACACAAGGGAACCAAGAGAAGCGCTACACCAAGCAAGGGAGCAAAGAAAGGGGCGCTCCGTTCCCTTACTTCACTGAGTGCCAATGCTTCACTAAGAAAATGGGAGAGCCAGGATTCGAAATTGGAAACCATGCCCAAAGCATGAAGCGCTGCATTGCCTTAGTTAACCGAGCGCTTCCCTGGGAGGTGGCCTTGGTTGAATTTTCAATTAATAACCAATTTGGATCCAATTCTTCACCAAATGGAAAAGCCCACTCCAAATTCTAAAAATCAAAAATAGAAAGTGTATAAATAGGAGTTAGTTTAATTTGTAAGGGGGACTTTTCTCTAATTTTTAGCTTATTTTTCATTTTCTTTAACTTTAGTTTTCATTGAGAGCTCTGAAGTTGAAATTGGATATGAGTCTTGCTCTCTAGCTTCCATTTTAATTTTCTTCTGCAACTTCTGCTATCTGTTCTTTGAATTTGAATTAAGATTGAAGAGCTTCATTGATTCAAAGTTTGAGAATCATCTTTGACCTCTCTTCTCAATTGTTCTAAGAATTGGTTTTAGTTTTCTTTTTGTTTTTCATTTTCTTGCTTCAGCAACTTCTACTTTCTATTTTGAGTTTTGGATTGAGATTGAAGGAATTCTATTTCAAGTCTTGATCTGAAATTCATCTTTGTTTTTCTTCTGCAAAAATTCTGAGAATTAAGGAATTGGATCTGAGTTTTATTTGATGTTTCATTTACATTTCTTCTGCAATATATTTTCTGTTCGATCAAGGGAGAAATTGAGATCTAGAATTGTTTTCTAACCTCATTGCTCCTCTTCGATCTTTCATTTTTCTTTTAGATTTCATAATTGAGCCCAGTTTTCTTTCTGTTTACTTCTTCAAGAAAATTTCCCTTTCTGTTTAGATTTTATGCAACTCATTTCATCTTCTACTTCTCTGATTGATTGCACTTCACATTTTCTTGTTGAATTCTGAATCCCAGCACCCAAACCCCTTTTATTCTTCAAGCAATTTACATTTCTCAGCAATTTAGATTCAGTCATTTAGTTTTCTTGCACTTTAAGCTTCAGCCATTTACATTTCTTGCAATCTAAGTTTCAGTCATTTACATTACTTGCACTTTAAGTTTCAACTCTTTTACTTTCTTGCACTTTAAGTTTCATGCAATTTACTCTTTTGCACTTTACTTTTCTATCAATTTCCCCTTTCCCTTTTATTTTCATGCAATTTATCTTCTGTTGATCACAATTCACTCAAATCATCATCTATTTGCTTAACTAAATTCATCACCTAACTAAAATTGCTCAATCCATCAATCCCTGCAGGATCGACCTCACTCATGTGAGTAATTACTACTTGATGTGACCCGGTACAATTGCCGGTGAGTTTTGGCGTGGAATCCATTTTCCACCCATCAGGTATGGAGAGCTTGAGACTTCTTCACCACATCTTACCTTTAGTGGCAAAGATCTCAGCCACACCATACTGTAGATTTTCTTTTTGCTAAGGACATCATCACCTTAGCCCTTTTCTTACTTCTAGCTTCACTGCTACAGTGCCTCATTTCTGATAACTTGCTTCCTCTTCTTCTCTGTGACATGACCGAAACTGATGAGAGAAGAGAGAGAAGAGAAAAGAAAAGCTTTGGAAGTAATGAGTGTTATCAATTATAATCAATTAAAATCAATTAAAACCAACTTCCCATGCTTTTGCCTTGTAACGTGCATAACTCATTAAATGCCATCAAATCAATTGCATTTTCTCTCTCATGTTACCAATGTCTGCATTAACTCCATTTAATCAAATTTTGAATTCCAACCAAGGAGAGAATGAGGTAACCAAAACCATGTTTCATTCAAAATGAAACCCTTTGTTTTGTGATCAACGTATGGCTTCCTTGGGCCACTGTCTTCAACATTTGTTTTATCAAAATGAACTTGAGGTTTGGGCTTTTCTTTATTTAAAAAAATCAGCCACAATAATTAAAACATTTTGTACCAAAGGCTGATTATATTCATCATATTGGGCTTGCCATTTGTCGGTCCAAAACAAAATCTGCACAACAAAATTATTAATATACAAATGTGAATAAAAATTCAACTTAATAATTTTGTAATTAATTATTTTAATAATATTTGATCATCATCAATTTAATTTGGAGTTTTCAAACTCATCAGTGACGACTCTTCAATACTTGGAATATCTGCATAATCAACTTTAAGAACACTAGAAGAAATATTAGTATCAAAAAAGGTAACATGTATAGTTTCGTCGTCAGTTTTAGTGGTTTTGATATAAATTCTATAGATCTTGCTAGAAGTGAAGTAACAATAATTCCTTCATATGATTTTGAATCAATTTTTTTTTCAGATTTTTTTTTATATTTAAAACAAAAAATTTTGTTTTAAAAACATGAAAATAGTGCAAAGTAGGAGGAGTTCCTTTCCATAACTCATAAGGTGTCTTTTTCAAGAATTTTCTAATGATGATTCGGTTTAAAATGTATCAAGTTGTCTTAACAGTTTCGACCCATAAAAACAAGAAATTCATTCTCACATAACATGGCTTTAGCCATCTCATGGAGACTTCTATTTATCCTTTTCACAAATTCATTTTGTTGATGAATTATTGGGCAAGAAAAATTATGTGAAATTCTATTTTGATCATAAAAGGTTTCAAAAAGATGGTCTTCCATGGTTATTTCCAGTAGAAATAATTTTATAATCTTTTTCATTTGAAACTCTTTTGTTGAATTTTTCAAAAGCATGAAAAGTATCATTCTTATGAATAAAGGTATTCAAACAAATTAGTTTAACTAAACTAAACTAAAACTGCTTTAAATAAACCAATCTTTTTAAGTAAAAAACTAAATTAAAACTACACTTTTTTGTAAAGCCAGTTTGTGTAAAATCAGTTTTTATGTTTCAGTTTAATTTTATATCAAATAAAACTAGTATCTAATTTCATTGCAATAATATCAAAAGTAAGTATTTTTCCAATTGTTGGTAGCATAAAATAAGACCGGATTAAAAAATAAATTTAAATTGATATCTTTGAATAAAATTTAATTAAATTGATAAATAAAAATTAAATAAATACTATTTAAATAACAA
>NC_029793.2:115860547-115864331 GCF_000816755.2 Arachis ipaensis | reverse complement strand
TTTTTATTTTAGGATTAAATTTTTATACTTATGAATACCATTATATCATTAATTTAATGAAATTTTAAATTATTAATTTTTAATTTACAAATTTAAATTGTTAATTTTTTCAAATCAAATATTTAATTAATCATACGAGTAGAATAATACAAGTACGTAATATTATAGTTGAATCATTACAATAATACAATATTCGGTACAGTGATATAAAACTCATTATGTCCATATCTTGGGCACTGAGTACTTGGTTTATGCTAAGTTGTGCAATATCCCGGGTACATTTGGAGTACGTTCAATTTTTGTTAAATTATATCTAAGAGATTGGGTACTGGATACAATAATACACGTATCCTGTATACACTAGCATAAAACTCATTATACTCATATCTCGGATACTGAGTATTCGATTTATGCACAATTTTGCAGTTGTGTTATATTATGGGTGTAACAGAATATATTCAAGTTTTGTTGAATCATATCTAGGAGATTAAGTAATTGAGATATGTGTTTAATGTGCCCTGGATCATAGTACACGAGATGTGTAAAATTATCTATATCAATAAATATTCTATGCATTTTAGATTTTAATAAATAATATATTTAATTAATTTAAATAAAAAATTTTAGAAAGAAAGAGGTGGAAAAAAAAGGAGGAGAGAGATTAAAATTAATTTTTTTATATGTTAAAAATTAGTTTTAGTATATAAATCAGTTTATGCATTATAAACTAGTTTAAAACCAATTTTTATGTGAAAAAACAGTTTAGTTTAAAAAAATTGAATTATGAATACCCCTACTTATGCATGTGTAAGGAAGAAAATCAAATCATACCTTGTGTAGTCATCTATAATAACTAATTCATAGGATTTTTTGCCTGAACTTTGAGTTCTATTAGGACCAAAATATCAATATATAAAAGTTTCAAAAGTCTTATAGTTGAGACATCTTCCTTAGCTTTAAAAGATGATTTTGTTTGTTTACCTATTTGACGAGCATCACAAATAATGTCTTTGTCAAACTTGATATTAGGAAGGCTGATGAGCAAAAAACTAGTGCTCACGGATACTAGCAACTGCACCAGATTAATCAAATAGTACCACGGTGAGTGGATATCATTATCACGAGAATTAAAGGATTGAGCAAGCAAATATCGGATTAATTCGCTAATTAAATCAATTGAACCTGGATTAATAAGAGTAGAGACCGTGTCTTGCTTGGAACTTTGAATGCTTGAATGCTTAAGCAGACACTGATGAACATGCAAACATATTTTCATGACAAATCATAAATAATTGAATTCTAATTTCTTGGCAATTCAATTTATCTTTAATTAATCAATTGCCAATTCCGTGTTCAACCGATTAAGAAAAAAAGGTTTAGCACAATACTGCTTTAGTTTCAAATAATATTTAAAAGTAGTTCTAGGTCGAATTATATGTCACGTATTCAAGCTAATTCTAAACAATACCAATGTCGCACACTCTTTAAAATACTATGCCTAGTCAAATAAAAAAGTCATGAAAAAGAGTTTTCAAGCTTTAATTCCGATATTAAATTTTTCAAAGTAATAAATAGAATTAGAATATTTTCTAATACTTCTAACCTTTAAAGAATGAAGAATGAAAACTCAATCTTAAAAATAGATCAATACATAACTCCAAAATAAAATAAAATACTTAAATTAATAATCCATAAAAAAGTAAAGAGAGATCCTAACCCTTAACAAAAAGGAATTAGTTACTCATGATAACAAGAAAACTAAAATAAAAGAAGAAGATGAAGGTATGAGATTTTGGATTGGGATCCGAAGATCCTCCCATCTTGATAATAATTCAAATCTAATTTAGAAATAAATCCTAACAATTAAATCTTTATCTTTCTAGAAGAAATTAATGGCAACTAATCATTTGAATCTTGAATCTTTCGGTTGAATTTTAGAACATCCTAGAAGGAGCTGCATCTATAATAAACATTTTTTTTACTAAATTTGAAGAATAGTGTGAAATTTTTATGTTTTGATTATATGAAGAGGAAGCTTTATGAAACTAATTTTTATAAGTTGTAGAACTTCTTTCTTCATATCCCAATTTTTTTTTTGTGAAATGGATCTTTGAACAGCTAAAATTTTATCCAAGTTATTGGATCCTTCAACAAATTTTGATAAATCATACTTCAAAGACTTTATGGTTTTATGCATTTTTTCATTTTCAGTAATAGTCTTAGCAAAATTAGATGTAGATTTTCCTTGTAAACTTTGAATTTCACTTTTGAAATCATTAATTTCTCTTTCCAACACATCATTTTTATTTTCAAAGAAGACATCTCATATCTCAAAAGCTTCGGTTTCTTTCTTATATTAGAACATTTGGACAAACGTTTACTAGGGTTATGAGTTAAATCATGAATAATATCATGCAATTTTTCGATAGTATAATTATAATGATTTACCTCCTTAGCCATGAAACAAATGTGTATTTTTTGTTCATCCTTATCATTATCAAATGTATCATTTTTCAAATCTTCTCAAAATACCATCAAAATTTTCTTCTTTTCTTTCTTGCTTTCTTCTTTTCGCTTCAGCGTTGGACATTCGTATTTGAAGTGTCTTGGTTCTTTACAGTAATGCCAGTTTCTATTATTGTTTTTCTTCTTGTCCTCCTTAGATGAAGAACCTATTTTTCTACCTTTATATCTCATCAATTCTCAACTTTTTTGCAAAGAAAATTATTTCATCATCGTTGAAAAATTCCTCATTTGATTCGATTTTCAACCTTCGACTTTAAAGCCACATTTTATTTTTGTTTTTTGTCTTCATATGAGTGGTTCATATGCTAGTAGCTTTCCTCTTAACTCATCATAAGTGATTTTGTTAAGATCATTTCCTTCTTGTATTGCAGTAGCTTTTGTCTCCCACTACTTTGTGAGACTTCTCAGAATCATTATAACTATCTCATTTTTAGTGAATTGTTTCACCAATGCATTGAGTCCATTGATTATGATTGGAAATATTTCGACCATTTCATCTATGGACTCTTCTTTTTTCATAAAAGTAGCTCATAGTCTTTCATTAGCATATTGATTCTGGTTTCTCTCATTTGATTTGTTCCTTCATGAGTGACTTGAAGTTTTTGCCATATTTCCTTAGTAATTTTACATCTGGAGACTTTTTTGTACTCTTCAAAGATTATGACATAAGTCATCATATTCACTGCTTTGACATTTGAATCCACCTTTTTCTTTTCTTCTTCCGTTCATTCTTTATCTTTCTTTGGAATGTGATGCACGGAAAACTTGTCTCACCAAAAATTTCCTTCGGCAAGTGTACCGAATTTTTCGTCAAGTAAAAACTCACAATAGAGTGAGGTCGAATCCCACAAGGATTGATTGATCAAGCAACTTTAATTAGAGGACTGTTCTAGTTGAGCGAATCCAGAATTTGAGTTGAGAATTGCAGAAAATAAAATGGCGGAAAGGTAATTGACAGGAAAGTAAATGCTAGAATTATAGATCTGAAAGTAAATGACTAAAGGTAAATTGCAGAATTGTAAATGGGAATGGGGGAATTGCTCATTAAAGTAAATAACAGAAATTAAAGAGAATGGATAAGATCAGAATTGGGGAGTTCATTGGGCTTAGGAGATATTGCATTCTCCGGATCAATTTCATTTTCATCTCTTCCTCAATCAATGCACTCATTGATCTCCTTGGCAATCTTAAGTGATTGAATTACAATTTCTTGTAATTCAATCTCTCAAATCTTGATCAATAGCCAATTCCTTGGTCA
>NC_029793.2:115860267-115860415 GCF_000816755.2 Arachis ipaensis | reverse complement strand
ATTAATGTTCAGTGAAAATATGGGTTCGAGAACGTTAGTGACAATCACCTTTTTCACTAACGTTCCATACCAAAGTTAAAAGCCACGTTAACCTCAACGTTAGTGGCACAAACGTTGCCACTAACGTTTCCACTATGTCCTTCGCACA
>NC_029793.2:115828333-115860048 GCF_000816755.2 Arachis ipaensis | reverse complement strand
TTCCAATTTTTTCCTTAAATTCATGCAAAATCCTCATGAAATCATGTAAAGTGCAGAATGTATGCTTGAATCAAGATGTAAGTGAATATCTACCCAAAACTAGCTTATTTCCTAAGAAAATGCATGAAACTACCCTAAAAACAGTAAAGAAAAGGTCAGTGAAACTGGCCAAAATGCCCTGGCATCACAACACCAAACTTAAAGCTTGCTTGTCCCTAAGCAAGTACTGGAACAAGAGAATGATGAATGGAATGCTAAGAGAAATGAGTCATTCTTGTGGAAGTCATGTCCCTGGTTTTATGGTGGTGTCATGCATAGCAACTTAGGCTCATTCCTGGCTTTCAGACCTTTATCATGTCCTAGAATACTCACTTGTTATTGCATCCCATGAGACTTTTATTCATTGATCCTTTTGTTGTCATTTCAGGGCTTATTTGTGTTCTTAGGCTAAGTGCTCTGTAAGGGGGCAACTCTTTAAAATAAGCTTTCAGCCAACACTCCCGAACCAGTTGGTTCAAGGTGCTAGGTGTTGAAGCACCCCTAAGGACTTACTTGCTCAAGTCTCTCCCCCATACATACACACCACAGGCACATAGTGTATGTATTTTCTTTTCTTGAGACCTTGGTGTCCAGCACCTCTTTGGGTTACTAAATGCTCTGTGGTGAGGGTTACTCTTGATAGTGAACTTTCAGCTGATAATCTCGGGTTAGTTAACCCAAGTTACCAAGTGATAAGGCACCCCTAAGAGCTTATTCATCCAAGTAGATCCCTCACACAGGAGCACCACAGACACATGCTTCAAGATTAAAACCATTGGTGCCTAGCCTTATTGCTTACTATTTTTCTTTTATTCCTCAACTTTGATTGTTCTTTCCCTTTTTCTTATTAGGATCTTCTTATTTATCTAGTTTCATGGGGTGTGTCTCAAGCATAGTATTCATGACAGATAGTTGTCTTCCCACCTTATGGTTGAACCAACTTAGCTATCTTATGACTATACCATAAACTCAGGAACTTACTCCATAGTATGAACTCCACTCTGGTCTTTTGAAAACAATCATTCTCTTTTCATTTGATTCAAAAGGGACAAGCATACAAGTAAGTAAAGAAATGATGCAGTGACATAGAGACTAGCACACAGAGACCTCTTCAACACACAAACTTAAAAAAAACAGAATTTAAAAAGGTTTAAACTAATCATGGAAGCAAGTTCTATTTCATACAAGATCTTCCTTATTTAAAACATAGAGAAAGATGGACCAAAGAAGGAACTCCACCACCTTTTACTCTTGTGGATGTCCATGCTCTCCTTCTTGATTGCTTGTGCTCCCACTTCCCTTGCCTTTTCCAAGTAGCTTCTTCCAGAAACCACCATCTTCCATCTTCTTCTTGAGTGTTTCTTTTTGCTGTTTCACTTTCCTCTCTTCTTGTTCTACAAAATCTTTTTGGACCTCATCATATGTAGGGATGGCATAGTATAGATGATGCATATTACTGGACATGTAGTTCAACTTGGCTTGAGTGTTGACGTTGAACTCCTCCCGATGTAGTTGCCGTCCTTCATTAAGTACAGTGAACTCATTGAATGCTTTCATCTGGGCTATTTGTCGCTGATTGAGTTCCTGCAAATGCTTATCTTGACGTTCTTGCCTCTCAGTAACTTGGTGGATGGTTTGAGTGAGCTGGGAGTATTGTTCTTGTTGCTGCTCCATTTGTTGTTTCTTCCACTCTTCTTGTTGGCTCATCCAGTTCAATATTTGCTCTTGTCCTTCTATATGTCTCATCCCCAAATCTTCAATAGCTCTTAGAAGGTGATTCATATTCAAATCTGCTGGGTAAGTATGCTCTCCCTGTTGATATTCTTCCTGATGAGACTCCTCTTGGTGAGCTCCTTCCTTTGCTTTTAGTTTCCCTATTTGTGGCCTTCTTTGTTGCTGAGCAGGTGTAGTATAGGCCATACGTTGGGTTGTCATTAGCCTCCCTGGGTTAACCCAGTCTGAATTACTATCTTCAAAGACCACCTTGGCCTTTGTGCACAATCGGAGAATGGTGCTGGGGTACCAAAGCCTGGCACCTGATTCAAGCTTCTCAGCTGAATCTTGAATTCCCTCAGCTATAAGTTCATGCACGTTGATTTCTCCACCTTGTACTAGGCAATGTACCATAGTTGCTCGATTAATATTTACCTCTGAATCATTTGCAGCTGGGAGAATAGACCTCCTCACGAGTTCAAACCATCCCTTGGCTTCTGGGCTAAGGTCTCCCCTCTTGATGAACCGGGGTCTCCCATCTCCATACCTCTCCCAGTCAGCTGCTATAACACAGATGTCAGTCACTATCTCGGTGAGCTCATCATTGTCTTGGCTTTTACTTATCCTTGCATGATAGCTAGGCTCATCAAAGTGTGGTGATTTCAGGTGAAGAGTTCTTATTATAGCATTTGGGCTGAAGTCTACCTCTTTTCCCCTTACATAGCTTTTGAAGGTTGGGGCTCTGGTTTTGTCTTCTCTGACCACATTTGCGTAGAACTCTTTGATGAGGTTTGCATTGATCTTTCCCTCTGGATTGGTGAGCAATTGCCACCCTCTTTCTTCAATCTTCTCCCGAATCTGTGGGCATTCGTCTTCATTGATTTGGAAGGTTAACTCGGGCAGTATCTTTTTGAGCTTTATCCGCTCAAATTCTCGTTCATGGAAGGCAGTCTTGAATCTCTTCTCGTCGAAGGAAATGTTCTCCGTTGGTACCTTTCTCTTCTGCCTCTTGGAGCTTGATGATGCCATGAATGAAGTTAAAGCAAAAGGGTGTAGTGAAGGGAAGAGATGTGGGATTTAGAGAGTGGGAAGTAGAAGAATTGGTTGCTAGAAAGTGAAGTGCAAGGGGTATGAATTTCGAATGTGGAGATGGTGTGGATTTGATTCACTTATATAGAGAAGTGATGAAGAGATGAAAGGTGTGGATTGATGAGATTGGTGTATGATGAACGGATGGGGTTTTATATGGAGTAAGCACGATGATTCTCAACTTTATGATGGAGTTGGTTCGCTTTCCAAGTTTGTTCTTCCTCCAATGTTGCATGGCAACCATTCCCAATGCATTCCCCATTGAGGCACGTGTGTAGTGCCCTCTTTATGAAGTGGCCGAACCTTTCACATTAAATTGTCCAATCAATCTCTTTTAATGCTCCTTTCCTTTCCCTATAAAGATCAAGTAAGAAATATCATAAAAAAAATCAATTTAGATTTTTACTGCTAAAATAATAAAGAGAAGAAAAGATTAGATTGTTTATTCATGAACTCCAACTAACTAACTAACTGTGTATCCCTTTATGCATTTTGATGGCACCATGGGGTGACACCAAACTTAGTTTGAAGCATTGTGATGAAAAGTTCTGTTCAAAGCTCCAAGACTAGAATGCTCTCTGTTGCATTCATGCTTTCTTGGTACGCTTTGAACACCAAACTTGTTCTTCACTATATACTGCAATATAAGGACTTCACCAAGTTTGGGTTGGAATTTATGAATATTGACTTATTCACTAGTAAAAGCTAATAAAACATGGGTTGCCTCCCATGAAGCGCTTCTTTAGCGTCACTAGCTTGACGTTTCTCCTTCATCAGGGTGGTTGATAATGCTTCAAGTCCTCCCCTCTTGCCTTAGACTTATATCTATTGGTTGTTTCAATGATCTCTACATGTTCCAAGGAAAGAACTCTGTTGATAGTGAAGACCTTAGGTAACTGAGATGGTACAGTGGGGAGATTAGGGGGATATCTGGGAAGTGAGCTTAAATCACTTTATCTCCTGGAGAGAGGCCTTCCGTAGGGATCTTCTTGTTCCTCCACCCTCTTGGTACCTTCTTCTTTGTCCCTTTTGATGCTTCCATGCTCTTGGCGACTTCTTCTTTTAAGTTAATTTTGTTGTTGTCTTCACATGCCTCTGGTGGTTTAGGTTCCTCCAGCTTCTCCTTGAGCTCTTGTTCATCACTATAGTTTGGCCTCCCTTGAGTGAGCTTTTCTTGGGAAGCAACTCCTTCATGTACTTGATGAATGCAGGAATTTGTTGGATAGTCTTGATGAATGGTATGTTCACATGCAGAGATGCAAATAAGTCAAGAAATCTTGAGTATATTCTCCTCTCCACAGCTCCCTTGAGCAGTTGGGGAAAAGGTGCATAGAGTCTCAGCAACTCCTGTTTTGAGATTTCTGGTTCTTGGTAATCTTTTTCCACCTCCTCTACTGAGGTATCTTCAGGTTGTTCTGACAGCTTGCTTGGCTTGTCCTCAGTCTCCTTATCACTTATAGTGACCATCTTGCAATCTTCCCATCTTACCTTCTTTGTTTCACCTCTCGGATTCTTCTTTGTGTTACTTGGGAATCCATCTGTGGGTTTGGGAATTTGCTCAGAGAGATATCCTACTTGAGATTCCAACCTCTTGATTGTGTCTCCCTAGTTCTTGAAACTGGCTTGCACTTCCTCCTTGAAGACCTTGTTGTCTTGAATCTCCTTGCTTAGGCCTTCAAGTAGATTCTCAATCCTTGAGATTCTTTCATCAAATGATGACAGGTCAGGCTAAGTAGGGTTATTCTGGCCTTGATATGAATGTGGGAATTTGTTGTTATAGGGGTGTTGATATGGTCTAGATGTGAAGTGTTGGGTGGCTGCATTGTTTGGATTTGGGCGTCTTTGATTAAGGCTTTGGTCTTGTTGATTTCCCCACCCAAAGTTTGGGGGATTCCTCCATCCAGGGTTGTAGGTCTTGGAGTATGGATCATGGTTTTGCCTAGGTGAATTCCCAATGTAGTTGGCTTGCTCCTGACTACCCTCTGCTTCTTCATTTACTCCTTCTTGGGTTGTTGATGAAGTGGAGACTGCTGCTACTTGGTTCCTCTCCATCTTCTTGGTGAGGTCAGCCAGCTGCTGGGTAATGAGCTTATTTTGGGCCAGCAGAGCATCTACATTGTTTAGCTCCATTACTCCTCTTGTGTTCCCTCTTTTGGAAGCATAGAAGTAGTCGTTCTCTGCTACTGTTTCAATGACATCTATGGCTTCCTCAATAGTCTTCTTCTTGTTCAAAGATCCTCCGGATGAATGGTCTACGGCCTTCTTTGACTCATAAGAGAGTCCTTCATAGAAAATGTGCAGCTGCACCCATTCGTTGAACATATCTGGTGGGCACCTCCTTGTTAAGTCTTTAAACCTCTCCCATGCTTCATATAAAGTCTTACCATCTTGTTGCCTGAAAGTTTGGACCTCAGCTCTCAGCCTATTGATTCATTGAGGAGGGTAAAATCTTGCTAAGAATTTGTTCACCACGTCTTCCCAAGTTGTCAAGCTAACCTCAATGTTAGTGGCACAAACGTTGCCACTAACGTTTCCACTATGTCCTTCGCACACGTTATTGGGAATCAACTTTCCCAATAACGTTGAGAAGCCTCCCCCTTCCTACGTTAGAGTCCACGTTAACTTCGTTAACGTGGCTCTTTTAACGTAGGCTTGCCATCCTTCGAGAACATTAGTGACACTTACCATTGTCACTAACGTTCCAAATTGCCCCTATTTTCCACGTTAGAGTCCACGTTAACTAGGTTAACTTGGCTTCTAACGTGGCCTTGCTAGCCATCTCCAACGTTAGTGACAAAGTTGAGTGTCACTAACGTTGGCTCATCTTTCCCTTATCCACGTTAGCTTCCACGTTAACTAAGTTAACGTGGGAGTTAACGTGGCTCATGGTGGCATGTGTGGCTCCTTCCAATGTTAGTGACAATGTTGGGTGTCACTAACGTTGGCGATCACCTTCTTTCTTCATGTTAGCTTCCACGTTAACTAGGTTAACATGGGAGTCAACGTGGCTCATTGGGGGCTAACGTTAGTGACAATGTTGGGTGTCACTAACGTTGTCGACCACTTTGTTCCTTCACGTTAGCTTCCACGTTAACTAGGTTAACATGGGAGTTAACGTGGCTTAATGTGCTTTGGCCAACGTTAGTGACAATGTTGAGTGTCACTAACGTTGGCTCCCCCCTTTCTTCTTAACGTTAGAGGCCACGTTAACTAAGTTAACATGGACTCTAACGTGGCCACTCATGATCTTGGTCCAACGTTAGTGATAATGTTAAGTTTCACTAACGTTGGCTCTATTTCTTTTCTTCCACGTTAGAGTTCACGTTAACTTAGTTAACGTGACTCTTAACGTGGGCAATGATGGCTTCGAGAGCGTTATTGGCAATCACTTTTCTCATTAACTTTGCAAGTTACTCCCATTCCACGTTAGTGTTAACGTTAATATAACTAACGTAGCCACTAATGTGGTTTTTCTTTGCTTCCTTTGTCCTGAAATCAAGCAATAACGTGCATCAAAGTTCTAGTCCAAGTCATGGGAAATGCAACTTCCAATTTTGTCCTTAAATTCATGCAAAATCCTCATGAAATCATGTAAAGTGCACATGTATGCTTGAATCAAGATGTAAGTGAATATCTACCCAAAACTAGCTTATTTCCTAAGGAAATGCATGAAACTACCCTAAAAACAGTAAAGAAAAGGTCAGTGAAACTGGCCAAAATGTCCTGGCATCAGAATGACATGTCCTTTAGGTGTTAGCTTAGTTAGAATCTCAGGTCCATTCATGATGATCTTCTACAGATTATAATCTGTAGCTTGAATGAATATCTTCATTCTCTCCTTCCAGTATAAGTAATTGGTTCCTTTGAAATAGGGAGGACGATGATAGGATTGACCTTCGATTAGGTTGAAAGATATTAGATTGGTCGCCATGGATATTTTTTCTAAGCTATTAAGTTTGACTCCTAGAGCCTAATCTTTTATGCCAATTGAAGGTTTTATAGACCTTAAGAAAAGGAGGTTTGAATTAAGGCACTCTTTTTAAATTTATTTGCTTTACTAATTATGTAGAATCCTGCAAAATACTAAATAATTAATTAACAACTAATAAATAAATTAAATGATAATGAAAAAAGATTAGAAATTTAATATTTATAATTTGCAGAAATAAAAATATTTAGGGTGCGAATTAAAACACTTATCTTAAAAGTTTTGGACCAAAATTAGGTCAACCTGCTAAAGAAATGAAATTGGGTCTTACCGAGCCCAAGCCCACATGTATATAACCCAAAATACTTAACAAATTCAACATTGCTTTCCCATTTGAGAAGAGAGATCAGAAAATGAGAGTAGAGGAAAAAGAGAGAGTGAAACCTAGCCACCCTAACCTTCAACCGTCCATAACTTTTGCTACGGAACTCCGATCGTTGCACCGTTCACGGCCATATGAAGCTTGTCTCCCCCTCTTTAATTCTATCTAATATTTTGGTGAATAACTCAAAATCACAACCCCAGTTTCTCATTCAAAGCTGAAATCACATTTTTGGTTTGGATATTGAGCATTTTTGGTGATTTTGATGTTATAAGAGTCCTCTAACTTATGTTCTTAGTAGTATATATCACTAATTTTAGTGGACAAAGGTAAGAAACTCTTGTTCCCTCTTAGTTCATCAGTTTATGAAAACCCTAGTTTTTAATATTGTGTCAAATTGTAGAATATGATGTTAGATTCAGTAATTGGAAGCTTGGCTTGGTGGAACTTTGAAAAGGAAAGCTTGGAAGCTTGGAATTACGACATTAAGATACGGGTGATAGTTTTGAGTAGGCATATGTAAAGTTGTGTAAAAACCTAGGTTACTTGCTCCTAGGATAAGTTGAACAGAATTGATTGTTGATATGCTTGAATAATGGTTAGTATGAGTATTGAGTTGGTTAATATGTTTTGGCATGAAATTTAGAGTAGAAATAATGAGTTTTTAATGATTAAGAAGTGCTATGTGATATTGTTGTAATTAGATATTATGATATATGTTGGTGCTGTGTGGCATGAAAATAAATATGTTTGTTGAAGTTTTAATTGAGAATTAGATGTATGAATATTGCAATTTGTGGAAATTGGGCCGAAAGCCGTGATAGGGTGACAAAATCCCCTATGTGGTAAATTAAGGTAAGTGGTGTGAAATGTTGTGTGAAAATGAGATATTTCATGATGATTGGTTGTAGACTTTGTTTGTATGAGTGTGTATGTTGAGGTTGCCTTGAGAAATTGATTGAACGGGTGTTGAATGATTAGAAAGGGTAGAGAATCGATAAATGTATGTTAATGGATCTTAGAAGTGGCATTGTAATGATTTTGAACTGAATTGGAATTGGAATTGGTGAAAATGGTTATGCAAAAATTTTTGGTTAAATGAATTTTTGACTAAATTTGACAGGGCATAACTTAGCCCTCGGACCTCTAAATTTTGTGGAACTTTTTTAAATGAAAATTGGGTTTGTCTATTTTATGACATTTGAAGAACGGACGAAAAATAATTTTTAACGAAAAAGTTATGAACATTTAAATATCTAGTTTCAAAACTAAATTCTGTAGAAGTTGTAGAAAACTGATGTCATGCGTACGCATGAGGGGTGTAACAGAATAGAAATGATTTTGTGCAAGTTGCATGCGCACACACAAAATGAAGTTGCACGTACGCACGAGGCACGCGTATGCACAACTTGCATTTCTAGAATTGAATGTTTTTCGTGTGCGGTCTGTGCGTATGGGAAAATGGGGACTTGTGTGTACGCACGAGACATGCGTATGCACAATTGTCCTGTTTTTCAAAGGTGAATATTTTTAACTATTTTTACCTATCCAATCCATTATTTTACTTCTGTAACCTCTATTTGAGATCCAATGACTAGTTTCTATGACGAGAATGAGTTGATACGATTGAATGATGAGAATGAGTTGAGATGATTGAATAACGAGAATGAGTTAAGATGATTGAATGATGAAAATGAGTTGAGATAATTGAATTATGAGAATGAATTGATATGATTAAATAATGAGATTGAGTTAATATGATTGGAGGAAGAGAATGAGCTTAATTGATAATTGAGCTTCCGGGATAAATGCAAGGATTATAGTTCTGTTCCGCTTGCTCCCGAATGGAATATGATCTTCCTGGGTATACGCAAGGATTGTGATTTTCTCCCGCTTACTCCAGGATGGAATTGAGACAATTGTTGACTTGTGGTTGTAATCCGAGCAAGAATGGTGGTGAAATCTCGCTTGTACGTGGTTCTCTCTCTGTTGGTGTAGTGTGTCGAGCACTATATCTCAAGCGTGTGGTAGGCACTATATCCCAAGTTTCGTATTCTCTCAATGTGTGAAGTATGCTGGGCACTATATTCCAAGAGTATGCTGGGTACTATATCCCAAGAGTGTGTCGAACAGACGGACACTATATCCCTAAAGTGTGTCGGACACTATATCCCAAGATTGTGTCGGGCACTATATCCCAGATCACACAGGAGAGACGATATCCGGGTTAGCTACCGGATGTGTTGGGTTCTGGTATTTTAACTGACACGTGAACTCATGGCTAGTAGGACAGGCATACATCATTTGCATTTGTTATATTGTTTGGGTATGTATCTTCTATCTGGCTTGTCTTGTTGAATAATTGTATCTATATGTTAATCAAACTAATTATTTTACCTGTTATCTCTATTTGTGTATTCTTTGTATTGTCTTGTATCTGTTTGCACAAATGAGAGATCTTTTATGCTGACAGTGGTGACGCTGAGGGTTGTTCCTGATGAGATGTGGTGATTGAGGTTTGAGAAAAAACAGAGAATAAATTGATAACATTGAAAATAAGTTTTGATATTAAATTATTGAAATTGGAAAACTATGATAATAAGAGAGATGATTGATAATGATCTCTGCTCGATGGTCTAGATTTTCTTCTTATAAAAAAGAATTACTTCGTTGCAAGTATAGTTCTAAACCAACAAACAATTCTCACATCAAAAATTTTGGTTGTCACATGTACAAACCCCAAATAAGTATTAACCGAAGTATTTAGACTCCGGGTCGTCTCACGAGGATTGCAATGAAGTGGTCAATTATTGGCTATGAGAATGCAAGGGGGTTTGATTAATAAGAGGGCAAGAAATTAAATGAGCAAGAATTTAAATGACAAAATGCGTAAATCAAGCAAGTAATTAAGGGAAGCAAGATAACGGACTCTTGGCTGAGACTTAGGTAATTGAGATCACTATCCTTGTCAACAATTCAAATATTGATAATTATGAGGAACCGAGCTCATTAGGTCTACTCACTAAAGCCTTAAGTACATAATGTCTACTCCTAGGCTTGGAGTACGTCAAATGGCTTGATCAAAATCAATCCATAAGTCCCAACTTAGCTACTAATTGACTTAGTAGTAGGCTAGAGTCAATGGTTATCAAATTGATCCCCAAGGATTCTAGAATTACCAATTCAATGAAGCCCAAGGACTCAAGATCACTCAATCCCCTTAGCCTAGGCCAAGGATCAAGAGAACTACTCAAAAACTATAGGAAGCATTATATCAAACACCTAATGTGCAATAAATGTAAACATCACAAAATGCTAAAATTAAAGAGACCCATAACTTTCATAAGCGAGAAATCAATAATAGCAATCAAGATCAACATAAAATAAATATAGAAACATGAAATTGCATTAAAAATGAAATAAGATCTAACAATGTTCATTAACATACAAGAGAGAAAAATGAGAAATTGACTTTACAATTAAGGAAATCAAGATGTAGAATTGAGAAATTATAAAAGAAACAAGATGAAATCAAGTAATTAATTCAAGATCCAAGACATTTTAACCTAATCCTAACCTAATTCTAGAGAGAAGAGGGAGCTTCTCTCCCTTAAAAAACTAAAGGCTCATGTTGACTAACTAATTGTTCCCCTCTTGCTTGGACTTCAATTCTGCATGAAATACACTCAGAAACAAGTTGGAATTGGGCCTGGGCAGCTCAGAAATCACCCCAGCGTTTTGACTTTAAGTGGGTCAAGTGAGAGTATCGGCGTGTACGCGCCATGTGCGCGTGCACGTCGATTGGTTGTTTCTTCACCCGCGCGTACGCGGCATGTACGCGTGCGCGTCTCTATGCGAAATCACTTCGGCGCGTGCGCGCCTTGTACACGTGCGCTCCCATCAATGCATTCCTGATTCTTGTTTCTTCATACACTCTCCACTTTGTATGCTTTTCTCCTCATTTCTTCCATCCAATACTTGCCTTATGAACCTGAAATTATTTACTCAAACACATCAAGGCATCGAATGGAATTAAAGTGAATTAAAATCACCAATTTAAGGGCCTAAAAAGCACGTTTTCACACTTAAGCACAATTCAAGGGAGAATTACAAAACCATGCTATTTCATTGAATAAATGTGGGAAAAGGTGATAAAATCCCCTAAAATAGGCACAAGATAAACCACGAAATCAGGGTTTATCAAATCTCTCCACACTTAAACTAAGCATGTCCTCATGCAAAAATCAAGAAAGAAGCAAAGGGTATCAACATTTATTCAATGCAAGTTAACTAAATGCAATCTATCTATATGAATGCATTGGCTTAGTCAAAATAAATCAATCTCCAAGAATATACATGTGCAAGCTCAAGGGCTAAGGCAATGGCAATCAAGCAAACCACAATTGGATTGAATCATTGAAAGATTTTACAAACTTGCAAGAAAAGATGATCATGGGTGGAAACATGTAATTGAGCGATCGAACCCTCGCCAGATGTGTATCCTCTCTAGGCACTCAATTGTATGGGGTTGATTCACTCGATTCTCCCCTAATCATGCTTTCCAAGATTTGTTTTTCATCTAACAATCAACAATTATTCTATGCATGCATACAAATATCATGAGGGCTTTCCCATAGGTTTTAATGGGGCTAGGGTCAAGGTAGAGTGCATATGGTCAAGTGAGTTTGAAATTTGAATCTTTGATTAACTTAAACTTCCCACCTAACTTATGACTACCTATACAATTCTAAACAATCCTAGCTATCCATTCTTCACTTTTCTACACACTCATGCATTCCCTTTTGATCACCACACGTATGCATTGATTTTTATTTTTATTTTTATTTTTTTTCAAACTAAGATGTATACAAGAACATCAATGCATATGGTTTACACATGATTAATATATGAGTATGTACCCAATTCCCAAGATTCTCAACACAAATACAAAAACACACTTTTATCTCTACCCAATGTTCCCAACTTTCCCAAAATCAAATGATGAACACTCTCACTAGCCTAAGCTAATCAAAGATCCAAACAAGGGACATTTATTAATTTTCACTTAAGCTTGTAATATGCTTCAATTAAGAATAAGTGGGTTAAGCATAGGCTCAAAATTGGCTAACAATGGAAGATAAAAGGTAGGTTATTTGGGTAAGTAAGCTATTTGAACAATGGCCTCAATCATATAGATGCATGTATACACAAAATATGGACATAAAGAATCAAACAAATCAAAGATTACACTCATAGGAAGAGAATAAGTGTGAAATGAAATAAAGTAGCAGAAGCTAGAGGATAAATGTCTGAAAGTTCACCACATAAATGCAATATACCGGTCACAAACGGTGACCTCCCCACACTTTAAGAAGAGCATCGTCCTCGATGCTACTGCTGAAGCTCGGGATGGGGGTCAACAATCGTGCCGGGCTGTGGCTCGGGCTCATGTTGTGGCTGTGGCTGTGAGTCCTCAGGGGGCTGCTAAACCTCTGTGGTGGCCTGTGTCTCTAGTGGTGCCTCCTGCTGAGTCGCCTCCTCAACATGCTCCTCCTCCTGATCCTGCTCGTTGGAGGCGGGAGAGTCTGGGAGCGGAGGTAGCTCAATACCCTGTGAGATAAACACCTTGTCTATGCGATCGAGACGTCGCATGATACGACGCTCGCTGTGCTCCATGAAGCGAAATAGGCGCTGTACCAACAGGTATGTCAGCTCAGGTGCTGGCGGTGGTGGCAAGGGTGCTGCTGCTGAAGTAGAGGAGGGTCCTGCTGCTGCTGCTGCTGATGATGATGAAGGCTGAGCTACCTCCACCACTACCCTGGCTTGAGAACGGCGTCTGGGTGGAGGCTTCTCGTTGATGAGTGGATTATACACTTTTTGGCATTATTTTTACATAGTTTTTAGTATGATTTAGTTAGTTTTTCATATATTTTTATTAGTTTTTAAATAAAAATCACATTTCTAGACTTTACTATGAGTTTGTATATTTTTTTGTGATTTCAGGTATTTTCTGGCTGAAATTGAGAGACTTGAGCAAAAATCTGATTTAGAGGGTGAAGAAGGACTGCAGATGCTGTTGGATTCTGACCTCCCTGCACTCAAAGTAGATTTTTTGGAGCTACAGAAGTCCAAATGGCACGCTCTCAACTGCGTTGGAAAGTAGACATCCAGGGCTTTCCAGCAATATATAATAGTTCATCCTTTTTCCAAGTTTAGATGACGCAAACTAGCGTTAAACGCCAGCTTTCTGCCCTATTCTGGCGTTAAACGCCAGAAACAAGTTACAAACTGGCGTTCAACTCAAAGGAAGACATCTACACGTGAAAGCTTTAATGCTCAGCCCAAGCACACACCAAGTGGGCCCAGAAGTGAATTTCTGCATCATTTACTCATTTCTGTAAACCCTAGTTACTAGTTTAGTATAAAAACTACTTTTAGTGATTTATTTCACATCTCTGGAACACATTATGTAACTTTTACGTTCTGAGACCTCCATGGGAGGCTGGCCACTCGGCCATGTCTACCCTATTTTCACTTATGTATTTTCAACGGTAGAGTTTCTACACACCATAGATTAAGGTGTGGAGCTCTGCTGTTCTTCATGAATTAATACAAAGTACTATTGTTTTTCTATTCAACTCAAGCTATTTCTTCTCTAAGATATTCATTCGCACACAAGAACATGATGAATGTGATGATTATGTGATGCTCATCACCATTCTCACTTATGAACGCGTGCCTGACAAACACTTCCGTTTTACATGAAAGCAAGCTTGAATGCATATCTCTTAGCCTCCTGATCTACGATCAGAGTCTTCGTGGTATAGGCTAGAATTATTGGCGGCCATTCTTGAGATCCGAAAAGTCTAAACCTTGTCTGTAGTATTCCGAGTAGGATCTGGGAAGGGATGGCTGTGACGAGCTTCAAACTCGTGAGTGCTGGGCGTAGTGACAGACGCAAAAGGATTACTGAATCCTATTCCAGTATGATCGAGAACCGACAGATGATTAGCCGTGCGGTGACAGTGCATTTGGACCATTTTCACTGAGAGGACGGGATGTAGCCATTGACAACGGTGATGCCCAACATACAGCTTGCCATGGAAAGGAGTATGAAGGATTGGATGAAAGCAGTAGGAAAGCAAAGAATCAGAAGGAACTAAGCATCTCCATACGCTTATCTGAAATTCTCACCAATGAATTACATAAGTATCTTTATCTTTATTTTATATTTTATTTATCTTTTAATTATCAAATCTTCATAACCATTTGAATCCGCCTGACTGAGATTTGCAAGATGACCATAGCTTGCTTCAAGCCGACAATCTCCGTGGGATCGACCCTTACTCACGTAAGGTTTATTACTTGGACGACCCAGTGCACTTGCTGGTTAGTTGTGCAAAGTTGTGACAAAGAACTAAAATTATGAATGTGCGTACTAAGTTTTTGGCGCCGTTACCAAGGAATGAATGATCACGATTTCGTGCACCAAGTTTTTGGCGCCGTTGCCGGGGATTGTTCGAGTTTGGACAACTGACAGTTCATCTTGTTGCTCAGATTAGGTAATTTTATTTTAATTTTAAGCTTTTTATTTCTTATTTTCGAAAAATACAAAAAAAAATTTATTCTTTTTCGTTTTTCCCAAAATAATTTTCGAAAAATACCAAAAAAAATTAATAAAATCATAAAAACAAAAAATATTGTGTTTCTTGTTTGAGTCTTGTGTCAAATTTTAAGTTTGGTGTCAATTGCATCTTTTTTATTTTTCTTAAAATTTTCGAAAACTCATGCATTTGTTCTTCATAATCTTCAAGTTTTTCTTGATAAATTTCTTTGTTTGATCTTTAAATTTTTCATGTTTTGTGTCTTTTCTTATTTTTCATATGCATTTTCAATTTGTTAGTGTCTCAACATTAAAAATTTCTAAGTTTGGTGTCTTACATGTGTGTCTTTTCTTAAAAATTTTTAAAAACATGTTCTTGATGTTCATCTTGACATTCAAAGTGTTCTTGCATATTTTTTCTTCTTTTGATTCATAATTTTTATATCTTGTGTCTTTTTTGTGTTTTTCTCTTTCTTCATTAAAAATTCAAAAATAAAAAAATATCTTTCCCTTATTCACTCATAAATTTTCGAAAATTTGAGTTGATTTTTTCAGAACTTTTTAAAAATTAGTTGTTTCTTATGAGTCAAATCAAATTTTCAATTTAAAAATTTTATCTTTTTCAATTCTTTTTCAAAAATCAAATCTTTTTCATTTTTTTTCTTTCATAATTTCGAAATTTTCAAAATCTTTTTCTTATTTTTATTTCATATTTTCAAAATCTTTACTAACAATTAATGTGATTGATTCAAAAAATTTTAGTTTGTTACTTGCTAGTAAGAAAGGTTCAATCTTTAAATTTTAAAATCATATCTTTTTGTTTCTTTTTAGTCAAGTAATCAACTTTAATTTTCAAAATTAAATCTTTTTAAATTTTTTTTCAAATCTTTTTCAAAATAAATTTCAATCACATCTTTTTCAAAATCAATTTCAAAATCTTTTCTAACTTCTGATCTTTTCAAAATTGATTTTCAAATCTTTTTCAATCAATCTTATCTTTTTGTTTGATTCTTATCTTTTTCAAAACTACCTAACTAATTTTCTATCTCTAATTTTCGAAAATCACTAACCTCTTTTTCAAAATTTCTTTTCATTAACTAATTATTTTAAGTTTTAATTTTAATTTTATTCCTTTTCATATTTTCGAATTATAACTAATATTTAAAATAAAAACAAAAATATTTTTATTTTATTTTATTTTCAAATTCTTCCATCTCTCATCTCCTTCTAATTATTTATTTATTTACTAACACTTCTCTTCTACTCAAAAATTCGAACCAACTCTTCTCCTCTGTGTTCGAATTCTTATTTTTTCTTTCTTCTATCCTTCTCTTCTTATACTCATATAAGGAATCTCTATACCGTGACATAGAGGATTCCATATTTTCTTTTCTGTTCTCTTCTTTTTCATATGAGCAGGAACAAGGATAAGAACATTCTTGTTGAAGCTGATCCTGAACCTGAAAGGACTCTGAAGAGGAAGCTAAGGGAAGCTAAAGCACAACTCTCTGGAGAAAATCTGACAGAAATTTTTGAAAAAGAAGGAGACATGGCCGAAGCCAACAACAATGCAAGGAAGATGCTTGGTGACTTTACTGCACTAAATTCTAACTTACATGGAAGAAGCATCTCAATCCCTGCCATTGGAGCAAACAATTTTGAGCTAAAGCCTCAATTAGTTTCTCTGATGCAACAGAATTGCAAGTTTCATGGACTTCCATCAGAAGATCTTTTTCAGTTCTTAACTGAATTCTTGCAAACCTGTGATACACCTAGTGAGGGAGACCTCCTGGGACGTTCACTAACCAATAAGGAGTTTTCCTTTGAGGAACCAAAGGAATCTGAGGCTCATCTAGAGACCATAGAGATTCCATTGAACCTCCTTTCACCATTTATGAGCTCTGATGACTATTCATCTTCTGAAGAAGATGAAGACATTGTTCAAGGGCAAGTTGCCCAGTATTTAGGAGCAATCATGAAACTGAATGCCAAGCTATTTGGTAATGAGACTTGGGAGGATGAGCCTCCATTGCTCATTAATGAACTGAATATCTGGGTTCAGCACACTTTACCTCAAAAGAAACAGGATCTTGGTAAATTCCTAATTCCCTGTAAGATAGGCACCATGACCTTTAAGAAGGCTCTGTGTGACCTGGGGTCAGGCATAAATTTAATGCCACTCTCTGTAATAGAGAAACTAGGAATCTTTGAGGTACAGGCTGCCAAATTCTCATTAGAGATGGCAGACAAATCCATGAAATAGGCTTATGGATTAGTAGAGGACTTAGTAGTAAAGGTTGAAGGCCTCTGCTGATTTCATAATCCTAGACACTGGGAAGGATGAGGATGAATCCATCATCCTTGGAAGACCCTTCCTAGCCACAGCAAAAGCTGTGATTGATGTGGACAGAGGAGAGTTGGTCCTTCAACTGAATGATGACTACCCTGTATTTAAGACTCAAGGTTCTCCTTCTGTAACCATGGAGAGGAAGCATGAAAAGCTTCTCTCACTGCAGAGTCAACCAAAGCCCCCACAGTCAAACTCTAAGTTTGGTGTTGGGAGGCCACAACCAAACTCTAAGTTTGGTATTGAACCCCCACATTCAAACTCTAAGTTTGGTGTTGGGAGGTCCCAACAATGCTCTGAACATCTGTGAGGCTCCATGAGAGCTTACTGTCAAGCTATTGACATTAAAGAAGCGCTTGTTGGGAGGCAACCCAATGTTATTTAATTATATCTATTTATTTTCCATTACTATTTTATGTTTTCTTTAGGTTGATGATAATGTGAAGTCACAAAAACTACTGAAAAATTAAAAACAGAATGAAAAATAGCATTAAAAATAGCTCACCCTGGAGGAAGAGCTTACTGGCGTTTAAACGCCAGTAAGAAGCATCAACCTGGCGTTTAACACCAGAAAGAAGCATCAAGCTGGCGTTAAACGCCAGAAACAAGCACTAGACTGGCGTTTAACGCCAGAACAGAGCATGGAATTGGCGTTAAACGCCAGAAATAAGCAGCAAGCTGCCGTTTAACGCCATACATGCATTCTAAGGGCATTTTCACGCCTAAATGGAGCAAAGATGTTAAGTCCTTGACCACTCTGGATCTGTGGACCCCACAGGATCCTCACCTACCCCACCTCTTCTTCTCTCCTCTTCACACCTTTTCATAACTCTCTTTCCCAAATACCCTTCACCAATCACCTCCATACCTCTTCCCTAAATACCCTTAACCACTCATATCCATACACTCTTCCCCATAAACCCCACCTACCTCCAAAATTCAAATTCTTTTCCCTCCCAAACCCAACCCTAATGGCCGAAACCTACCACCTACCCCACCCCTATATAAACCCCTCAACACTACTCTATTTTCATACATTACAACCACCACTTCTCCTCCTTGGCCGAATACACTCTCTCCCTCTATCTCCTCCATTTTCTTCTTCTTCTACTACTTTCTTTCTTCTTTTTCTTGAGGACGAGCAAACCTTTTAAGTTTGGTGTGGTAAAAGCACTGCATTTTATTTTTCCATAACCATCAATGGCACCTAAGGCCAGAGAAACCTCAAAGAGGAAAGGGAAGACAAAAGCTTCCACCTCCGAGTCATGGGAGATGGAGAGATTCATCTCAAGGGTCCATAGCTCAGTAGTAGAGCATTTGACTGCACAACAAGAGAGCCCACTCATGGACCTCAACAAGAGCATGAGGAATTCTCTCACCAAGAAATCTCTGAGATGCCTCAAGGGATACATTTTCCTCCACACAACTATTGGGAGCAACTAAGGATAGGAGCACCAAAATCACTAGGGATGAAGCAACAAAGACAAGGATGAGACATAGAGGAGCTCAAGAACACCATTGGTTCTTCAAGAGGAAGAAGACGCCACCCTCACTAAGGTGGACCCATTCCTTAATCTCCTTGTTCTTATTTTTCTGTTTTTCGGTTTTTGAGCCTTATGTTTTATTTATGTTTGTGTCTTTACTATATGATCATTAGTGTTTAAGTGTCTATGTCTTAAAGCTATGAATGTCCTATGAATCCATCACATTTCTTAAATGAAAAATGTTTTAATTACAAAAGAACAAGAAGTACATGAATTTCGAATTCATCCAAGAAGTACATGAATGAATGCTTGAATAGTTCATATGTCTTTTGAATTTGTTGTTTATGAATGTTAAAATTGTTGGCTCTTGAAAGAATGATGAAAAAGGAGAAATGTTATTTGATAATCTGAAAAATCATAAAAATTATTCTTGAAGCAAGAAAAAGTAGTGAAGAACAAAGCTTGCAAAAAAAAAAATTGGCAAAAAAAAATAATAAAGAAAAAGAAAAAGCAAGCAGAAAAAGCCAAAAGCTCTTAAAACCAAAAGGCAAGAGCAAAAAGCCAGTAACCCTTTAAACCAAAAGACAAGGGTAAAAAGGATCCAAGGCTTTGAGCATTGATGGATAGGAGGGCCCAAAGGAATAAAATCCTGGCCTAAGTGGCTAAACCAAGCTGTCCCTAACCATATGCTTGTGGCGTGAATGTGTCAAGTGAAAACTTGAGACTGGGCGGTTAAAGTCGAGGTCCAAAGCAAAAAAAAAAAAAAGGAAAAGCAAAAAAAAGAGTGTGCTTAAGAACCCTGGACACCTCTAATTGGGGACTCTAGCAAAGCTGAGTCACAATCTGAAAAGGTTCACCCAGTTATGTGTCTGTGGCATTTATGTATCCAGTGGTAATACTGAAAAACAAAGTGCTTAGGGCCACGGCCAAGACTCATAAAGTAGCTGTGTTCAAGAATCAACATACTGAACTAGGAGAATCAATAACACTATTTGAATTCTGAGTTCCTATTGATGCCAATCATTCTGAACTTCAAGGAATAAAGTGAGATGCCAAAACTGTTCAGAGGCAAAAAGCTACTAGTCCCGCTCATCTGATTGGAGCTAAGTTTCATTGATATTTTGGATTTTATAGTATATTCTCTTCTTTTTATCCTGTTTGATTTTCAGTTGCTTGGGGACAAGCAACAATTTAAGTTTGGTGTTGTGATGAGCGGATAATTTATACGCTTTTTGGCATTGTTTTTACATAGTTTTTAGTATGATTTAGTTAGTTTTTAATATATTTTTATTAGTTTTTAAATAAAAATCACATTTCTGGAATTTACTATGAGTTTGTATGTTTTTTAGTGATTTCGGGTATTTTCTGGCTGAAATTGAGAGACTTGAGCAAAAATCTGATTTAGAGGCTGAAGAAGGACTGCAGATGCTGTTGGATTCTGACCTTCCTGCACTCAAAGTGGATTTTCTGGAGCTACAGAAGTACAAATGGCACTCTCTCAACTGCGTTGGAAAGTAGACATCCAGGGCTTTCCAGCAATATATAATAGTCCATACTTTGTTCAAGTTTAGACGATGCAAACTGGTGTTCAACACTAACTTTCTGCCCTATTATGGCGTTAAACGCCAAAAACAAGTTGCAAAGCAGAGTTAAACGCCAGAAATAAGTTACAAACTGGCGTTCAACTCCAAGGAAGACCTCTACACGTGAAAGCTTCAATGCTCAGCCCAACACACACCAAGTGGGCCCGGAAGTGGATTTCTGCATCATTTACTCATTTCTGTAAAGCCTAGTTACTAGTTTAGTATAAAAACTACTTTTAGTGATTTATTTCACATCTCTGGAACACATTATGTAACTTTTACGTTCTGAGACCTCCATGGGAGGCTGGCCACTCGGCCATGTCTACCCTATTTTCACTTATGTATTTTCAATGGTAGAGTTTCTACACACCATAGATTAAGGTGTGGAGCTCTGCTGTTCTTCATGAATTAATGCAAAGTACTATTGTTTTTCTATTCAACTAAAGCCTATTTCTTCTCTAAGCTATTCATTCGCACATAAGAACATGATGAATGTGATGATTATGTTACGCTCATCACCATTCTCACTTATGAACGTGTGCTTGACAAACACTTCCGTTCTACATGAAAGCAAGCTTGAATGCATATCTCTTAGCCTCCTGATCTACGATCAGAGTCTTCGTGGTATAGGCTAGAATTATTGGCCGCCATTATTAAGATCCGGAAAGTCTAAACCTTGTCTGTGGTATTCCGAGTAGGATTTGGAAAGGGATGGCTGTGACGAGCTTCAAACTTGCGAGTGCTGGGCGTAGTGACAGACGCAAAAGGATTACTGAATCCTATTCCAGTATGATCGAGAACCAACAGATGATTAACCGTGCGGTGAGAGTGCATTTGGACCATTTTCACTGAGAGGACGGGATGTAGCCATTGACAACGGTGATGCCCAACATACAGCTTGCCATGGAAAGGAGTATGAAGGATTGGATGAAAGCAGTAGGAAAGCAGAGAATCAAAAGGAACTAAGCATCTCCATACGCTTATCTTAAATTCTCACTAATGAATTACATAAGTATCTCTATCTTTATTTTATATTTTATTTATCTTTTAATTATCAAATCTTCATAACCATTTGAATCCGCCTGACTGAGATTTGGATGACCATAGCTTGCTTCAAGCCGACAATCTCCGTGGGATCGACCCTTACTCACGTAAGGTTTATTACTTGGACGACCCAGTGCACTTGCTGGTTAGTTGTGCGAAGTTGTGACAAAGAACTAAAATTATGAACGGGCGTACTAAGTTTTTGGCGCTGTTACCAAGGAATGAACGATCACGATTTCGTGCACCACTCGTGCACCCACCCACCCCACGGAATAGTAACCTCCTTGTCGTCGTCATCTGGGGGTTGTGTCACGTCATCGTCCTCCTATGGGACATTAGCTAGCTCCATCATGCTGGTGACCAATGTAGGGAATGGCAGCAGGCCACGAATGTGAGCGCGCCACATGCTCTGCCTGATCAACCGGGGGAAGTCTACCTCTTTCCCCTCCATGACACAGCTGATAAGAACTAGCATATCCATCGGAATCTTTGAGAAGTGAGTGGTGGGCAAGACATAATGGGCGAATATATACTGCCAAGTCATAGCCTCTCTCGACAGATAAGTGAAAAGCATCCCCTTGGGCTTCTTGTTCCCAGAATCCATCACCCAAGGGGCGTCAGGTGTGGCAATCACGTGCTTAAGCGCCTCATAATCAAAAGTCATGTAGTGGATAATTACCTCTGCCTGCTAACAGGCGCATGAGTCACCAGTACGAGGTCGGCAAAGCAGTACCTACCCAATAGCTGCCTCAGTGATCAAGATATCTCTACCCCTCAGGTGGACTGAATCAAGAGTGGCACGAAAGAATTTGCAGTAGAATTCCCTCACCCACGAAGTGTTTATCCTCCTCAAATCTCTATCAACAAAGTCCAAGCCCAACTCCAGAATACGGCTGTTGATGGCGCGTCTCACATCATTGGGAATGACCAGTTTCTTCTCAATGTTCATACTCGTCTTCCGGTATTTAGGGAAGCGAAGCTCATAGTAGAGGTTGGGAAACTTGATTGGGTGTCAGTGGATGGGAGTAGCTGATTCTCTTTGTCCACATCATTCAGCGGATTCTTTGCATAATTAGCATAAGGAGAAGGGGTAGAGGCTTTAGAGCGCTTTCTCTTCTTTGAAGTAGTGGCTATAGCTTTTTCTTTGTCTGACATCCTGAAAAAAAAAATAGATATGATATGATATAAGCAATTAGCCAAGTAGATGTATAGAACTTAAAGTAAGGCATACTCATGAAGTGAGTGAAGAAAAGAGAATTCTTGGAATGCAAGTAACAAAACTCAGAATTCAAACCAAGTCACAAACCAAGAATTCAAACCACAATTGCACAATGCTTGTTCATTGAGCCTAAGAAACGCCATATTCAAAAGAATGATCAAAAGAGTTAAGTTGAGAAACCAAAAGAGAAGTTTGTTGGTTAAACAAGTTAGAAGTTAGAGAAATAGTTCAAAAGTTAGTGATATGACGGTTATCGGCTCAATTAAAAGAAGTGTACAAAATAGGGGTGTAAGCATACTCACAACCATGAAATGCATATAGTCATTGATGATGAAATATAATATTGCCAAAAAGTAACCAATATGAAAATAAGTCATCAATCAATGTAAAGATCACCAGGGTTGTATTAATTGGTGTTGGTAAAATCGAAACTTTGGAAAACAAATCAATCAAAAAACATTCAACACCAAATTCAATGAGGCATAAAAGTCACAAGTTGAAACAAGAGTGGAAAAGCTCATGATCTATGTGACTTAATGCAAATTAGGCATGAATATAATGAATCAAATTAGCCACATAGATTAAAACCCTTCAACTTGTGTGTTTATGCAAAAGAGGCACAAATTCTCCAAGGAATTTCAAGTTCATGGTCAAGTTGAAAATTCACTTGAACTATTCAATGCATAGAAGTAAGTTGACATCACAAGCAAGCAAAGAAAGTTAAAAGCATGACCAAAACTTGCAAGGGAGATCAAGAGAAATTTTCCAAATTCATTTAGCAAACAAGATTCTATTGACACAGAATTTCGTCGAACAGAAGCTTGTTGCATCAATTAAAACAATGTTATTTCATGAAATATGGTTAGGAAAAATCCAACAGCATTTCAGCAGTAAATTGGCCATTTCCGAAATTCAAACAATCAATTCAGATTCCATATGAATTTATTAACAATTAAAAACACAAAAACCATATATGAATTCATATGAATTGAACAAATAAGTCAATCTTTCAGCAGCAAAACATCAAAAAGCAATTTAAACTAAACCAGCCAGCAACAATTAACATCCTTTCTTCTAACAATGAACAAAAATACTGGCTTAAAATACAACACCAAATCTGCCAAATGAACAAGGATAATGAATTCAGGCAGCATGCTATTCATTGAATTCAACTTGCAAATACCATTCCAAGACAATAATCATTCCACTTGCAAGCAGCATGAATTCAAACAATTAAGCATAATTAAATCCAACAATGAAGTGCAAATTGGAGAAGAACTCAACCCACAGCACTCAGCAAAATCAAATCAATAATGAATAGCCAGGCAACAGCATCAAGCAAACTAAATCAGCACAGGGCAAGTCATCCAGCAACAAACAAGCCAAGAAAAGCTAATGAAGCAGCAACACTTTCAACCATCATCATTATTCAAAACAAACCTAAATCCACTATCCAGCTCAGGTTCTCTAACCACCTAATCAACTAACATGCAATTTTAACTATACTAAGCTAAACAAAATTAACTAGCTATAGCAACAAAATGAATAGAACAGGGGAAGGGCAGAGACCTGGAAGACAGAGAAGAAGCAGAAATGGGGGAAGGGAGAAATGGATAGAGGAAGTAGCAAGGTAGCGCTGCCAGCAGCGATGCTCACGGCGGCGCACTTGGTCGCAGTGGCGGGGCAGGTTGCTGGTGAGAGGGGGCAGAGGGGAGACAGGGCAGGGGCGAAGTGAGAAGGAGAAAGTGAGGAAGGGGGAAAGAAGAAGGGAGGGAAGGAAGATAGGTGAGGGTGATGGCGGCAGCGATGGTGTCGCCGGAGGGGACTGGGTGGTTGATGTTGAGGAACTCGAAGGTTGAAAATGGAGGGAGAAGAAAAGGGAGAGACGTTGGGGGAAAGGAGGAAGGGGTGTGCAACTGCGCTAGGGCTCTCGCGCCCCTGGGGTTAGCAATTTTTGAATCACGTGAGCGCACACTGTGCGCGTCCGCGTGGGTGTGAGGATAATGAAGTGGCGCGGAGGCGTCATACGCGCTGTCGCGTAGATGGGTTGTGTAGGCATGGGCGCGGACGCGTACAATGCGCGTCCATGTGGGTCGAGCTGGGCCAGAGGCACAAAAGTGGCCCAGAGTTGGCATAAATCTCGGGCCTTTGGCCTGGGTGATGAAAAATTGCATCGACGCGCGCGCACTGTGCGCTTGCACGTGTATGAGTTGATTGATGATGGGGCGCGGAAGCGCCAGGTGCGCCTACGCGTGGGTCAAGGCATAGAGTTGGCCAAAAGTGGCACAACTCTCTAGTCCTCGGCCCAGAAAGCTTAAATGCGCAGCCGACGCGCGCGCGCACTATGCGCTTGCGCGTGGCTTCTCTCTTTCTCTTCTCTTTCTTCTTTTTTTTTTTAAAGCACCTAGAAGAGCTCAAAATCTTCCCAACCTTCTCTAGGACTCTGAAACCAACTAAAATGCAAAATCAAACATATTTTTGAATTTTTGGGAAATTTTCAAACAAATTGAGGAAACTTGCAATCCAAGCAAAAACTCAAATTCAAATAATCATCCCTAACTAAGGCATAGAATGTATACACAACTTAGCAAGCAAGACAAAATATACTAAGGTGTAAGGAAGCTATACACAATGGAACCCAATTCATTCATTCATTATATCTACAAGAGAATGGAAAGAGTTTACCATGGTGGGGTGTCTCCCACCAAGCACTTTTGGTTTAAGTCTTTAAGTTGGACATTTGAAAGGTTCCTTGTCAAGGTGGTTTATGCCAGTATTCATCCTTGAACCTCCAAGAGTGCTTGTCCTTCAATTGGTTGCAAGAAGTTCCAACCATTTTCACCAAGCTTTGGTGAGGTTCTCTCCAAGATATGAGCTCCCAGAACTAGTTTTTGTAGTGTGATCCAGGATCCCATATCTTATGTTCACACCCATCTTCTAGTTGATCGCCTTGATTCTGTCCGGGTGACAAGAAAGCTGAATTCTCGTGAAAGCACCAAAATACCCTCCTAGACCCATTTAATTGAGCACGACACCAATCCATGCTCTTCAATTTTGAGCTTCCAACCATAATGAGTCTAGATTTACAACGCCAACCACTAAACATCCTCCTCTTTCGCTTAATTCCACAGTGCCCTAAGTTGGCCATCCGTCTCAAGCAAACCATACTCAAGTGAGATAATAAAGCTAAGAGTTAGAAGTTTTACCCACTCAAATCAAAGATTGGATGATAACATAGGTGGAAGAGTTCCCAATGATCTTGACAAAGCACGCTCCACTCTCGTCCATCCTCTTCTAGAGTTTTCCACCACTTGGCAAGGTTCTTCGAGCTTTACCTCTCGCCAAGCTTCCTCAAGTTCACATTCTTCTTCACCAATTTCTTCTATTTCTTCCCCATCACTCTCATCATAGATAGGAGGTTTAGTGAAGTCTACCTCGTCATCAATTCCAAGCATAGTGGGGAAGGACTCTTCAAGCTCGAAAGGGTCATATGTTGATGCGGAATCATCATATATAGGGGGGCTTATTGCTTGGGACACTTCTTCCAATCCTTCATTCACAATATGCCTTGGAGGTTGCACGCCCTCCTCAACATTGCTTTCTAATTCATTGGAAGAAGGCTCAACAAGATCATCAAGGGGATTGATCAATGTGGACAAAAAATCACTAATGATGGAATCCACTTCTTGATCAATTTCCTTCGACTCTCTATCCACTTCCTCAACATCACTCTCCTCTTTAGCATCCCTTCCAAACTTCACGGAAGAGGGCTCTTCAACTTGAGATTCCTTTATGTGCTCCACATATCCTAAACATCAAACCACTACTTCTTTTTGTTCACTAATTTCTACCTCCTCCTCTTGTTGTACTTCTTGTTTTAACTCCTCCTCCTCTCTATGGAGCTTCAAGTTTACTCCCTCATTAAGCTCTTTGGTTGCTTCTCCACATTCAACAATGAGAGCGCCTTGATCGTATAGGTTTAAGCGGGATGAGACCATATTACCAATGGCTTCTACCATGATAGCCATTTTTGTTCTTAACTCCGCAAACTTCTTTTCATCCTCCTCTTGTCACCTTAAGATATGAGATTCAAGATCTCTCAATTCCAACAAGGGGGCTTCATCGGGAGGTGATGGTGGAAGAGAAGGTTCATTGTTTGAGGGAAGGTTGTTGTAATTGAAAGGTGGTTCATATTGGTGAAATTCTTGAGGTGGTGCGTATGGACTTTGTGGTTCATGGGAGTATTGGTGTTGGAATGGTGGTAGTTCTAGATGCGGTTCATATGGTGGTTGGTATGGTGGGTATGTCTTGGGGTCATATGGAGGTAAATGGTGGTAGAAAGCTTGTGAGTAAGGTGGTTCAAAATTATGTTGCAGAGGGGGTTCATATGCATGTGGTGGTTGTGGTTGACAATCACAATAAGGGTCATCACACACATTGGATTGGTTTGCATTAGGATTAGGATTATACCCATAAGAGTTCGGAGGGGGTTGTTGCCAAGAAGGTTGTCCATAAGCTTGTGGCTCCTCCCATCCTTGATTTCCAAATTCTTGATGCACATCCTCATTGAAGCTTTCATTCCCTACAACATAGTTTGAAACACACTCATAGCCAAAGTGATGAGAATTCATGGTGATAAGAGAAGACAAAAACATAACTAACAAGAAACAAAGAAAACAAAGTCCTACAACTCGCAAAAGCCAACAAACAAACCAAAAATCAAGCTATTCACAATATATACAATAGCCAATAACATAGCACCATTTCAATCTTGGCAACGGCGCCATTTTGATAATGATCTCTGCTCGATGGTCTAGATTTTCTTCTTATAAAAAAGAATTACTTCGTTGCAAGTATAGTTCTAAACCAACAAACAATTCTCACATCAAAAATTTTGGTTGTCACATGTACAAACCCCAAATAAAAATTAACCGAAGTATTTAGACTCCGGATCGTCTCACGAGGATTGCAATGAAGTGGTCAATTATTGGCTATGAGAATACAAGGGGGTTTGATTAATAAGAGGGCAAGAAATTAAATGAGCAAGAATTTAAATGACAAAACGTGTAAATCAAGCAAGTAATTAAGGGAAGCAAGATAATGACTCTTGGCTGAGACTTAGGTAATTGAGATCACTATCCTTGTCAACAATTCAAATATTGATAATTATGAGGAACCAAGCTCATTAGGTCTACTCACTAAAGCCTTAAGTACGTAATGTCTACTCCTAGGCTTGGAGTACGTCAAATGGCTTGATCAGCATCAATCCATAAGTCCCAACCTAGCTACTAATTAACTTAGTAGTAGGCTAGAGTCAATGGTTATCAAATTGATCCCCAAGGATTCTAGAATTACCAATTCAATTAAGCCCAAGGACTCAAGATCACTCAATCCCCTTAGCCTAGGGCAAGGATCAAGAGAACTACTCAAAAACTATAGGAAGCATTATATCAAACACCTAATGTGCAATAAATGTAAACATCACAAAATGCTAAAATTAAAGAGACCCATAACTTTCATAAGCGAGAAATCAATAATAGCAAGCAAGATCAACATAAAAGAAATATAGAAACATGAAATTGCATTAAAAAGGAAATTAGATCTAACAATGTTCATCAACATACAAGAGAGCAAAATGAGAAATTGACTTTACAATTAAGAAAATCAAGATGTAGAATTGAGAAATTGTAAAAGAAACAAGATGAAATTAAGTAATTAATTCAAGATCCAAGACATTTTAACCTAATCCTAACCTAATTCTAGAGAGAAGAGGGAGTTTCTCTCCCTAGAAAACTAGCTAAAGGCTCATGTTGACTAACTAATTGTTCCCCTCTTGCTTGGACTTCAATTCTGCATGAAATACACTCAGAAACAAGTTGGAATTGGGTCTGGGCAGCTCAGAAATCGCCCCCCAGCGTTTTGACTTTAAGTGGGTCACGTGAGAGTATCGGCGCGTACGCGCCATGTGCGTGTGCGCGTCGATTGGCTGTTTCTTCACCCGCGCGTACGCGGCATGTACGCGTGCGCGTCTCTATGCGAAATCACTTCGGCGCGTGCACGCCTTGTACGCGTGCGCGCCCATCAATGCATTCCCAATTCTTGTTTCTTCATGCACTCTCGACTTTGTATGCTTTTCTCCTCATTTCTTCCATCCAATACTTGCCTTATGAACCTGAAATCACTTACTCAAACACATCAAGGCATCGAATGAAATTAAAGTGAATTAAAATCACCAATTTAAGGGCCTAAAAAGCACATTTTCACACTTAAGCACAATTCAAGGGAGAATTACAAAACCATGCTATTTCATTGAATAAATATAGGAAAGGGTGATAAAATCCCCTAAAATAAGCACAAAATAAACTACGAAATCGGGGTTTATCAATGGTGGCTTGTATCAGGGAGAATTGGGATAGAGAGATCATTAACATATTTGAGATTTAGTTTATTTACCTTGTTCTGATTAGAAAGAACCCTAGGCTTGAACCTTGAATGATTAGAGATTAGGATTGCCTAGCCGATTTATGTGGTTTCATATAGTCTCTATTTGGAAGTATTGCCCTGCTGAGAATCCCGTAAGGGATGATGTTCTCACCCGTTTTGGAAATTATTACTTTTCAGATGCAGGTTCCAGCGCTTCTCAGTGAGCGGGAGGTTTATCTGGAAGAATAACGAAGAAGATCTTTTATTCTGCCTTAATTTTAGGCTTTCTACTTCTTTTGGGAAACACTTATATTATGCACTTGTGTTGAAGACTTGCCTTTAGAGGCTTATGATGCATTTTGTAGAGATAGGTTATGTCTATCCAACTGTTTTACTGTTGTAACTCTAGCCAGCCTAATCTTTGCAGGCCGAGACTAGTTGATACTTATATATACTTTTATATATGTCTCTTTACTCTTTTTTTTTCCTTCGAGCTTTTAATTATCTACCTTTCTTCCGACTATATACATTATCGAGTGTGAGTGATCGATGAATTGTCTTTTCCTCGAGTTTTAAATCCTATCACTGGCTTCTAGTATAATATTCCTTTCTATATATGCGTACTTGAATTTTAACCTTGTGTCATATCACCAAACCATAATTGAATTATAACTTAAGCATAAGACAAAATGGTAGGGCACTAGAAGATAAAAGAGGAAGAAATAGAGAAAACGGCACCAGCATATATTCTGGTCCAACCTCGAGATGCAATGAGGTCTACGTTCAGTCTCCACCACAATTATGATGGAATTTTACTATAACAATTTCAAGATTATAGTCACCAATTTCATGACTAAGACAAAGACAAAGACGAACAAACCAAATCGGTTCAACGCCAAGACAAACAAAGCACTATACCGTGCTTTACAAACTGATTTTCAGACCAAATAAACTTTCCAATATAGAACAAACCAAGACTGGAACAAATTGAAACTGTATTGTGTTTTCTTCCTAGTTTATGACTTATTACTCATAGACTTTTTCAAAATATTTTCTCAAATGATCATATGTCTTTTTCTTAATACTAGGAAGACTCAAAAATTGAATATCAAATACAAACTAAAGTGAAAAAAAATACTCAAATGTATAGTTTTTGATTTCTGAATTATTCTCCTTAAAATTCATCAAACCTTCTTCTTATATCAAAAATAGAAATGTTTGGTAACAAAAAAATATTATCCAGACACAGTTAGAACTTGTTTTATTTAATATTATTGTAATAATTAATGAATACTAAATAAGACAAATTCTGACTATTTTTTATTTTTTTCTCTAGTATTACCGTATCAAAAATAATTGAGAAAAACCCAAAATAGCCCCTGACAATTATCTCGAAAGACAACGAGGCCCTTAACAATAAAAAAACCCAACCCGACCCCTGACAATTACCTCGAAAGGACAACGAGGCCCCTGTACCAAAAAAAAAATCAATGTTATTTTTTTGGCACAGGGGCTAATTAGTCCCAAAAAAAATATCAGGGGCCGGATTGGGTTTTTTTTTTCTTGGGGGCCTCGTTGTCCTTTCGAGGTAATTGTCGGGGGCCGGATGGGGTATTCACTCAAAATAATTCTTTAGTTAATTGTTGCCTTCAAATCTTGCTCATAGTGTTTGATTATTTTTGAGGATCCCGCTAGGAAGACAACGGACTATTTGTATAATGTGTACAATGGGCTATTGAGTTACAGAATGAACATCCCCATACTATCTAGAATAACCATCCGAGTACTAGCGATAATAAATATCTTTCCAAAAGTTTAAACTAATTTTGGGGTTCACCAGGGCTCGAACTCTTGACCTTTCGAATCTAGCGCTCTAATACCATGTCATGATACCACTCATCCCAAAAGGTTTAGCTGATGGAAAAAGGTAACACTAATGATTATATCTCTAATACTCACTAAACCTCCATTATACATATTGTATAAATATTCCATTGGCTCCTCATACTTTTTCTATTTTTAAATATGTTTTAATTAATGCAATGTGCTCATCTATCTGTTGGTTGATGACAACTTTGGCCATTGCTATGCATAATCATCATCATTGTTATATGTTTCCTTGTCCATTTTTAGCAACAACCATCTCTTTCAATTTGACACCAAATAAATATTTATATCAATTTTAAAGCTAAAACTTTATAACATATTAAGTCAAGATATTAATCAATTAATTAATAAGATTAATTAAATATTTATTATCACAAATAATTATAAGATCATTTTTAAACTTAACACAACTTTGAGCTTTGTTTGTTATATGTTTTCAAAATATATATAAATAGACAACATATAAAATTATGCATATAGTTAATTAAAAAGGAAACAAGCTAAGATAGAGAAAAAAAATGCTAGATAGAAATGCATAAAATTAAATTTTTAGAGTAAATGGTCAAATTAGTCCCTAAAAAATTATTTGTTCTCTAAATTGGTCATTGAAAGATTTTCTTTATCAAATTCGTTCTTTAAAGATTTTAAATTAGTCATGTTAGTCCTTCTATTACTTTCTTTATTGATGATGTCAAAATTTGCTAATGTAGTAGGTTAAGTGACAATTCAACAGACACCTGAGAATTTTAATTGACTATTAACATGATTATTTTATGAAATTAGATTAAATTAACTTCAAATTGAGAAATTTTAATGACTCAAGTTCTCTTATCAATTAGGTTTTGATTTAATCTAATTTCATAAAGTTATTATGTTAATAGTCAATTAAGACTTTTAGGTGTGTGTTGGAGTGTCACTTAACATTCCATATTAATAAATTTTGACACCATCAACAAAACAAATGACAAAAAAAA
>NC_029793.2:115826027-115826884 GCF_000816755.2 Arachis ipaensis | reverse complement strand
CTATTTTTAAATATGTTTTAATTAATGCAATGTGCTCATCTATCTATTGGTTGATGACAACTTTGGCCATTGCTATGCATAATCATCATCATTGTTATATGTTTCCTTGTCCATTTTTAGCAACAACCATCTCTTTCAATTTGACACCAAATAAATATTTATATCAATTTTAAAGCTAAAACTTTATAACATATTAAGTCAAGATATTAATCAATTAATTAATAAAATTAATTAAATATTTATTATCACAAATAATTATAAGATCATTTTTAAACTTAACACAACTTTGAGCTTTGTTTGTTATATGTTTTCAAAATATATATAAATAGACAACATATAAAATTATGCATATAGTTAATTAAAAAGGAAACAAGCTAAGATAGAGAAAAAAAATGCTAGATAGAAATGCATAAAATTAAATTTTTAGAGTAAATGGTCAAATTAGTCCCTAAAAAATTATTTGTTCTCTAAATTGGTCATTGAAAGATTTTCTTTATCAAATTCGTTCTTTAAAGATTTTAAATTAGTCATGTTAGTCCTTCTATTACTTTCTTTATTGATGATGTCAAAATTTGCTAATGTAGTAGGTTAAGTGACAATTCAACAGACACCTGAGAATTTTAATTGACTATTAACATGATTATTTTATGAAATTAGATTAAATTAACTTCAAATTGAGAAATTTTAATGACTCAAGTTCTCTTATCAATTAGGTTTTGATTTAATCTAATTTCATAAAGTTATTATGTTAATAGTCAATTAAGACTTTTAGGTGTGTGTTGGAGTGTCACTTAACATTCCATATTAATAAATTTTGACACCATCAACAAAACAAATGACAAAAAAAACTAATATCA
>NC_029793.2:115819908-115826002 GCF_000816755.2 Arachis ipaensis | reverse complement strand
TATATGAGAAAGAAACACATAATATATTTAATTTTTAATTTACTTTATTTAGTATTATTTTTTTTTTTTTTTGGTACCGGTAGTAATTAGGGGCATAATAACTAGGAAAAGGCCATTGTTGGTTGTTTCAAGTATAAGGAAAACGCGCAATAAAGGAAACTAAATGTAATTCCATTTTTATTTTATTTTATTTTTCGTGCACGTATTACGAGGAAAATCCCGAACGGCGATGCTACGTCTTTTCCGGGTGCTTGAAACAAAAATTCCACCGGTGTGGCAAGAAATAAACCATCTATTTCAAAAACTCGGTGCACAGCTATAACGATTTCCGGCTTAATATAATTATTAACTGTATCTACCTAAACAAACAATGAAGTCACTATGAGATTTAATTAAGAATTGTAAAAAAATTCATAAATTAAATACTATTTAAAATTAATAGTTTATTAAAAAAATTAAAATAAATTTTTTAATTATATATTTTAGTCTAATAAACTGATACATTTCTTTAACTATATTCTTAAAATTTTAAAAAATATATAAATAGTTTTACAATTTCTAAAAATCATTTTAAGCTAAACTTTAATTAAAAAGATTGTTTTTTAAATTAAATTATTAATTTTAAACAATTATTCATTATTTCTTAGCTTATTTTAAAACAAAATAAGAAAGTATTAAGGTATCCGACGTTCAGATTAAAGGTGTGTTCTTTTTTTAGTGGTTTTTTCTAAAAACAACACGTGGCGGTTACTAGAAGCCATAGAGAGAACGTCCTAACTTCGCCCTACTCCTACTCCTACTCTCTTTCACTACTAGGTTTACACCTTTCCTCTACTATCATTCTTTACGTTCAATACTACATACTTGTGAATATCTTTATAAACTTATCCAATATTAGAAGAATTAAAAATAATAAAAGCATACAATCTTATAATTAATATATAAATATGCTATATTAAATTTAAATTGATACTAATTATTCTCTAACATTCTTCCTCAAACTCAAGTGGGAGCTAAGGATACCATCTTGACTTTAGATACCAGAGTTCGAAAACGAATCGGATGATGAGCCTTCATGAAGATATCAGTAGTATGATCCAGTGTTCCAACAGCGATGAGACGAACAACATCAATAAGGATACGTTGTGCTGAACAAAGTGACAATCAATCTCAATGTGTTTGGTGCGTTCATGAAATACATCATTATGAACAATCTGAATAGCACTGCGGTTGTCACAAAAACCATCAGTTGGGGACGACTGAGGAGTACCCAAGTCTTCGAGAAGCCAACGAATCGAGACAACCTCAGCACTGGTGTCAGCGAGAGCACGGTATTCAGCTTTTGTGCTTGATTGAGCAGTTAACGTTTGCTTCTTAGCTCGCTAGGAAATGAGAGAGTCGCCAAGAAATAAACAATAACCAATAGTAGAATGACGATCAGTGGGATCACTAGCTCAATCAGCATCTGAGTACGCTTAAAGGGATAAAGATGAATAGGCAGAAAAACAAAGGCCATGAAATAGCGTGCCTTTGATGTAACGAAGAATGAAAAGAACTACTGCATAGTGAATAGTACGAGGAGCTAACAAGAACTGGGTAAGAACATGAACCGGATATGCGATGTCTGGTCGGATGACAGTTAAGTAGACGAGTCCTCCAACTAACTGTCGATAAAGAGTAGGATTATCCAAAACAGTGTCATCCATAGGAGTAAATCGAACATTAGGCTCAAGAAGAATAGACTCGGTGCGACTATCTATAATTCCGACTCAAGCAAGAAAATCCGAAGCATATTTAGCTTGAGAGAGATAGATGCCATCATCGGTGCATAAGACTTCTAGACCAAAGAAATAGCTTAGAGAAACAAGATCTTTCATCTCAAAAGTACGCTGAAGGGACATCTTGAGATTAGAGATACCATCAATATCATCTTCAGTAATGATCATGTCATCAACATACAAAAGTAGAAGAACAACTCCACATTCACTTTTACAAATGAAGAGAGTATTCTCATGAGGGATGCAAGTAAAACCAAGATTGCATATGGTGGTGCTGTACTTGTCAAACCATTTACAAGGAGTTCGCTTAATGCCATAAAGTGCCTTGCGAAGGAGACAGACTTTTCTAGAAGGACAAGGATATCCCAGAGGTGGTTTCATATAGACCTTCTTTTTCAAATCCCATTAAAAAAATGCATTCTTCACATCCATCTGACTAAGAGACCATTTTTTGACCGCAGCAATGGCAAGGAGAGCTCGATTAGATGTAAGACGAGTGACAGGAGCAAAAGTCTCTTTATAATCAATACCATACTCTTGTATACAACCTTGAGCAACCAATCGTTCCTTATAACAATCAATAGAACCATCAGAGCGAGTCTTGATCTTGTAGACCCATATACTACCCACAATTTCTTGATCAGAAAGAGGATCAACCAAGTTCTAAGTGTGTGCTTTTTCAAGTGTCTGGATTTCTTCCTGCATTTCTTTGCTACCAACTTGGATTGGTAGAGGCTTCTTGGAATGACTGAGGTTCATGATGATGAAGAATAGCAGAAAAGCAATGATAATCAAGTATATGAGGAGGTGAATTTCTTGCACTAGAACGAGTGGAGGAAGGAGGCACGAGCAGGAGCAGGAGCATCGTCCGGTCTGGAATCATCGGGAGATGGAGAAGATGAAAGAGAATGGGGCTCGAGGGATGGATTTGAGATAGAACTTGTAGTATCATCACTAGAAAAGAGATCAACATTGAGGTTCGTGAAAAATGATGACAAAGTAGAAGGAATGGACTCAAAAGAGAAAAAATTAGAGAACATATGATGTTCCCAGAAGCTAACATGACGAGATATACGAATATGTTGAGAGATAGGATCCCAACAACGATAACCCTTGTATTCAGATGCATAACCAAGAAAACAACACATACAAGCCCGAGGTTCAAGCTTAGTGTGTTCATGAGGCTGAAGAAGGACAAAACAAACACAACCAAAAATATGAAGAAAGCTGTAATCAGGAGAAGTATGATAAAGGCGCTCAAAGGGAGTAGTGTTACCAAGTAAGAAGAAAGAAGTCTATTGAAGACATGAACAGCAGTCAGAACAGCTTCACCTCATGAATGCTTAGAACAGGAAGAGGAAATAAGCATTGCATGAACAGAGTCAAGAATATGACGGTGTTTACGCTCAGCTCTACCATTTTGTTGAGAGGTACCATGACAAAAAAACTTAGACAAAATACTATGTTCAGCGAGAAAATTTAAAAGTTTGGAGTCACGATATTTCATAGCATTATCGCGTCTGAAGATTGTAATGACCTTTGAAAATTGAGTTCTAATCATAGTGGCAAAATTAATATAAATCTGAGGTAGTTCATGACGATTAGTCATCAAATAAACCCAAGTAAAATGGGAATAATCATTAATGAAGACTACAAAGTATCGAGCCCCTCCCATAGAAGTGATGGGAGCAAGGACACAAACATTGGCATGAATAAGTTCAAAAGGAGGACAAGAAAGAGAGGAATTATTATGAAAAGATAAGGCAGGTTGTTTTGCAGTTTGACAAAAGATGCAATCAAAGACTCATTTTGAACTTGACCTAAAACACCCATACACATAAGAGGATGCAATTTTTCTAAGGAGCTGTGGGCAAGACGGCAGTGCCACAAGTGAAGTGTAGATGGAAAGGAAACAACACAGAAATTTGAAGTAGAGGGAACATGAAGGTTCTCGAGCTCAAACAATCTTCTGACCTTACAATCAGTCCCGATGATTTTTTTTTCGTCCGACGATCCTGCACACAACAACCAGAAATAAATAATTGACATCAAAACCGAGCTCAACAAGTTGACCGACAGAGATAAGATTAAAATTTAATTTTGGAATAAAATAAGTATCACGAAGATGAATATTGGACTGTGAAATAAAGCCTTGATGTGTTGCATGCAAGAGAGAACCATTAGCAATGTTGACAGAAGGTGCATTGTAACGGTAGAAAACGATGAGAAAAGATGACGCAAGGAGACATATAATTAAAACAACCAAAATCAAAATACTATTTAAAATTACTTGGAGGGGTGGAAAGAGCAGCAGAGGTATTACCAGAAAAAGAGAGAAGTTGCTTAAGAAGAGATTCAAGGTTTGATGGAGAGACAGAAGGTGGGTTGAGAGAGGTAGGATTGGTGGATTTAGTAGCAGCAGTAACAGTATAAGCAGGCACATTCGAGAGTTGTTGGGACGAGTTTGATACTTGTTCTGATTTGAACGTGGTGGTCTAGTAGGACAAGTAGTAATCAAGTGACCCGAGAGCTTAAAATAATGGAAGAACAGTTTTGGGTAATTGGGACCAATGTGACCTTTCTGTTTGCATTTACGACATTCAATAGAGGTACATTTGGAGAAGGAGTACCCAGGACAGTTACAGTTTCGACAGAGTTTACCCTTTCTGTCGATGGCAGCAAAGACAGTTTCACTCTTAAAGCAAGTCAATCCCAAGCGCATTTTTTCAGACTGAAGACAAGGAATAGCATCTTCAAGGCTAGGCAAGGGATTTTGATGAAGAAGAGAAGCCTAACTGGCTCATAGTCATCAGTAAGTGCCATAAGAAACTGTTGGAGATGTGTCCAGTTCCGATAATCCTCATATGCCTTAGCATCAATGGAATCTTTAAGAACAGGATAACAAGAGGTCAATTGATCCCAAATAATTTTCATCTCAGCAAGAAAATCAAAAACTGCTTGGCCACGTTCTTGCTTAGGCTATGAAGCTCCTTTAGCAGTTGGTACTGATGAAAGAGATCAGAAATAGTGTAGCGTGTTGCCAAATGATCCCATACCTCTTTAGTAGTTTCAAAATGTCCAAACTATAAATGAATGCCAGGAGTAGAAGTGTTACAGAACCAAGTGATACTCTGGTGATTTTTACTATCCCATTTTTTCAATCTCTCTGCAAAATCCTTCTCAACATCCTCCTTGGATTTGGAGGTCCCATCTTTGGATGTGTCAGTCACTGTGGGCTTAACAGGACAAACAATATCACCAATTACATAGTGCCATAATTTTTGCCGTTTAAGAAATCCTCGCATAGCTTCAACCCAATGAGCATAGTTGGAGCCATTAAGGATAATAGAAATAGGCTAAAACGATATATGGTTTCTCCATAATAATAGAAACAAAGGTGAAAAAGAGAAGAAATTGCAAACTTGGGGCAGAAAATGAGAAAACGGAGGGCAAAATTGGAAAGTGCTCACCAAAAAATTTTAAGGAGGATCTCATTGCTGCCACGTCAGCAAAAAGGCCATGTGGCACCGCGTGATAGGAGGAGGAGAACGCGTCAACGCTGACGTGGCGAGGAGGTGGCCGCGGGTCAAGCAGCGGATTGTGGAGTGTCTGGCGTGACACGTGGAAGGACGCTGAGCTGTTGTTCTTGGGCACTGATCCGATGGCGCTGGAGGCGTTTGGAGGGAGGAGAACCTCAAACGGACAGGGGATTTCAGGAGGCTCGTCCGGTGGGGTCCGACGGCGATTCTAGAGGTGTTGAAATCTTGACGACGAGACGAAGGCGTTCGTAGTGGAGGTGACGAACCAAGACGTCGGGAAAGAATAAAAAAATGAGGACAAAGAACTGCCGGCGGAGACAAAACACAAGTGCTAGAAACCAATTGACATTGAAAAGAAAAAACTATGCTCTTGATACCATGTTAGAAATAAGAGAGTAATATGAAGAAAGTGTTTTGTGTATTATTCAGTTTTTAGAAACGTACAATGTACAATGGGTATATATAGGTGCTAGAAGAATCAAAGTAATAAAAGCATATAATTCTACAATTAATATACAGATATACTATATAAATATAAATAATACTAATTGCTCTAAATTGATTCTAATTATTCTCTAACAGTGATCAGTGATATATCCATCTTCAAACAGGAGAAAAAATTTATGTAAAAAATTTATTATTAATAGATTTATACAATTTTTTTCAATTTAATATAAATACTTACCACACAGTGTCATTATAAAAAAATAATGAAAATAGTTTAATTATGATAGAAATTTTAATAAAATTCATAAAATTATAGAATTTTGATAAAAA
>NC_029793.2:115808929-115819833 GCF_000816755.2 Arachis ipaensis | reverse complement strand
AAATAATTTGTAATTATATCTTTGCTATTAATTTTTTAACAGTCAAGTATTAGTTAATATTTTTATTTCAATTTCACTCTTAACTATTTAGTTCATTCTAAATTTCAATCCCAAACTCAATCCATAGTTAATTTTAAAAATTTCCTCCTCACTCATAACCACCCAACAGCATCGCAACTACATATTAGCAAAAGGGAGCAATACGCCCTCCTAACCTATGAAATTTTGGAATAAAAATTTATTTATTTTATTTTTGACCTCTTTTAAATTTTATAATCTGACCCTTCTCTCTCTCTGAAAATAAAATTTTATAAATTATTTATGTTTAATTGAAATTTAAAATAAGAATAAAAATATATAATGATAATTTTTATATGTATTTTTACACATTAAATTTATCTATAACTTTTTAATCAATCTTATCCTTATATTTATTAAACAAATATAAACAATTTTATCAATAATTAAATTTTTGGTCTTTACAAATTTTTTAATTGTAAAAAACTTAACACTCACTACCACAAACGCGGACTTTAGCCATGAAAAAAACCGTAATTAACAAAGACGACGCGTTTTCATTTAGCTACGGTTTTTAGTCTGTTAGCCACATTTTTGTGAACGGCGAAGACATTTGAATAACCACAATATTTACATTATTGCGGTGGTTAAATAAAAATAATGTAATTCAAAAGTATAATTCTACTACACTTTTTTCCGTAACTAATATTGATAGGCTGTGTTTTTTATCACATTTTTTTCCATGACTAATGTTGATAAAGTTATTTAGCCATAGTTTTTTTATGGCAAAATAAAAACATGTACAAATAAGATTTGACAAACTAGACTTTTTTATACGATTCTTTCCGTAATCAATACTAATAGGCTATTTAACAACTAATAAATTTGTGGCTAAAATTAATATTTTTTTAAAGCAAGTTCTCGGCCGTAATGATCAATTGAATATGTTTTTTTTCATATGGGTATTCCATATATATATATATATATATATACTGATATGTTAAAAATATTTTATAATAATAAATACTATTGCCATAATAGATAATAAAACAAAATAAAGTTAGTAGACTAAGTAATAACGTTAAAGAGTATGCATTGTTCATATAAATAGTAAAAGAATAAAATAGACCAAGTTCTATATTTCTAAACGATAAAAAAATAAAATTATCTCTAATACCAATTGATGGATATTTTGGAAAACGAATTCCAATCACCTTAACTCACCGGCAAGTGTATCGGATCGCATCAAGTAATAATAACTCACGTGAGTGAGGTCAATCCCACAGGGATTGAAGGATTGAACAACTTTAGTTTAGTGGTTGGTTTAGTCAAGCGAATCAAGTGTTGGTTTGAGTGGTTTGTAATTGACAAAAGCTAAATTGCATGAATTGTAAAGGGAGAGGGAAGAATCGCAGTAAATTAAAGAGAACAGAAAGTAAAAGTGCTGAATCTTAAAGAACAAGTAAATTAAATTGTAGAAACTTAGATTGCAAGAAATGTAAATAACTGAATCTTAAAGTGCAAGAAATGTAACTTGCTTGAATTATAAAAGGAATTGGGAGTTGGGATTGCAGAATTTAAACAAGCAAAAGTAAAAGACAATTAACAAAGAAGTAGAAGAAGAATTAAGATGCAGTAGATTCAAACAAGAAAAGGAAAATTTCTTTGAAAACCAGACAGAAAGTAGAATGCAGTTCAATTGTAAAAATTAAAGGGAAATTGAAGATCTCAGGGGTGGAGGAGACTAGAAAACAAGTCTAGATCTCAAGTCCTTCCTTGATCCAATAAGAACAATTGCAAAAGAAATGGAAGAGTAAATTGCAGAAGAAGTAGAAAAGAAAGCAGTAAAGAGAATTTGGATTCAAATCTCAATTGCTGAAATTTTGCAGAAAAATAAACAAAGAAATTCCAAGGTGAGATTGAGACAGAATTTCTTCAATTCTTCACCCAAGATCCAAGACAAGAAGTAGAGAATGTAAAGGTAAGAACAAGGAAGAAGAGAGATCAATTCTCCTTCCCAATTCTCCAAAATAAACTCAGAGATCCAAAATCAAAGTAAAGCTCTCAAAATTACCAGTTAAAATTCTAAAAAAAGTCAAAAGTCTTTATCTAAATCAAACTAGCTTCTATTTATACACTTCCTATTTTTGGATTTTTGAATTTGGAGTGGGCCTTTTAATTTGGTGAAGAATTGAATTAAATTGGATTTTAATTTGAAATTTCAGCCCATATGTTGCTTGCTCCCAGTGGTGTGCTCTGCTCCTGGTGAGAGCGCAGCATCATGGCTTGTGTCCTTGGCCCTTGGTAGCGTGCCAAGCGTGGGTAGCACCAGGGTAGTGCTCTGCTCTTGGGGAGAGCGCAGCATTGCCTTGCCTTGGCGTGTCTTATGCGCTCCAAGCTCCTTGACCGTGCCAAATTATGCATGACATGCTTCCCTGGCCGTGTCAAATTGTGCCTCATGCATCAAGGAATAAGGAAAGTAGCGCTCTGCTCTTGGCAAGAGCGTAGCATTGGTGCTCCAAAGGAGGGTTCCTAGTTCGAATCTTGCTGGAGGCATGCGCTGGCCAATTTCTTTTGTGCACAAAGTGGCGCCTTGCTTCTTGCTTCCTTGAGGTGCTTTGTTCGATCCTTGGGGGTAGCATTTTAGCCATTTTTGGCTTATTTTCCTTTGTGAGTAGCGCTCCCTTCCTTCCTTAGGTGCCTGGTTCGAATCTTGTGGCAAGCATTGGCAACCATTTTCTTTGAATTTATTTTTGGAAGGCCCCCGATAATGCTCTTGACAAGAGCGGAGCATCATGCTTCTCCCCTTTCTTTCTTGGTTCATTATTGTGCTCCGCTCTCAAGGAGAGTGTAGCATCCAAGCCTTGCTTCCTTGGTTCATTGTTGTGCTCCCTTGGAGAGCACTGAGCTCTTGGAGAGAGTATTGTGGCTTTCTTCCTTCATTGTGTCACGCTTCCTTGTTTCTTTTGCCACAGTTTTCTCTACGCTTCTTAGGCTACGCTTTCTTGTTTTCTTCTTTTCTTCACCTACAAGTAATCAAAACAACCAATCAAATTATCACTAAATTTACAAGGTTTATAAATCATCCAAAAACCAATTAAATTTAGCTTAAACCTCATGATTTAGTATCAATTAAAGGGTGGTTGATTGATTCAAGAAAACCATGCAATTCCACTCCAAATTACTAACTTACAATGCAAGAAAGTGCATAAAACCTAATGAAACAAGTGCAAAAATGCTTGAAAAACTATCATATGATGACTTGTCATCACAAATTTAAACTATATATAAATTAATTAAGATTAAAATAACAAGGCATGAGGTGCATCAATCCAACTGAGTGTGCGACACATGATCGGAGAAGTTAGGTACTTCATCACCACACTTTTGTTGTAGAAATCTGTGGAGAGTTGCCATTTGATCCTTAGCTTCTAGAAGTTGCCTTTCTAAATCCACGACATGTTGTTGCGATGTACTGCTAGTATCTCTACAAGTTGTAACTCGAAAGATGCACTTTGACTTACCAAAATCACTGGGATATGTAGCATTACTAAAACCACGGACTCGCTTACTATTCTCAGGACCACAAAATTTTTTAATTGCATCATCTGGATGAGGCAAGACTTTTGAATGAATACCTTCAGTGACAGTACGCTCTTGATCTTGAGCAAATGCTCTAATATTTTTCCTACAAACAAATGGACATCACATTGGACTAGTATATTAACATAATTAATTCATTAAAAAAAAATATACAGCCGGATAAAAAAAATTTCAGACACTTACGGCTAATCGTTTTCCTTCCCTATTTACATAACTCCCATCTTTCTTTAGCAAAGTTGATATGATAACCTCGCTTCAACATACAGGCCTTCCCAATTATTTCTGCTAATACAATAGATAGAATTTAAAAGGTAATTACAAATTTAATTATAAACTCTAATTTTATGACAATATTATAATAGCACTTAACATAGTAAATAAAAAAATAATTTACCATCTGTGTTACTTTTCTAGCATTGTTTTTACTTTCACCGACATGTGAAACTATAAGCTTCTCACGATTTTTGGCATGTTGCAAACATTGTTTCTATGATTTTTAAAAACAACAAATTAGTAAATAAATATTACCAGATAACCAAAGTCAATATTCAGTAATAAAATATAAAAGCATAAAATAAGTATTTACCTTTGTTTTAGAGTCCATATAATGGTCCACAAAAGAAGTCCATTCAACAGGTGATATGTCTGACAGATTCGTAACCAGAATTTCTGTCTTTCTTTTGTTAGGATAGAAGTATTGCCCTCTTAAATTATACTTATGGGCCTTTCATCTATCACCTAAGGTCCTCAGAGTCCATTTGACGCTAGTAGTATTATCAAATTCAAAATTTTTCTTGAAATAATTCATAGATAAAATCAATTATTAAATGACAACTAATCAGTAAAACTACACATCAAAGTGAAGCCTCTTATTTCAATAAATTCTCACGGTCTTTTTGTGCTATCTTTTGGTATCTTATCCCATTTTTTTATTGATATAGGACAAAATCTAATTTGATGAGCTACTTGACCATGAAATCTCACAAACAAGTTAAAGCCATTATCTTGTCTTTGTCCATCTACATCCAATTCCATCATGACTTTTTCACCTTTTTTCAAGGCCCAAACTTAAATCGTTGTCATTTTGCGAGTGGTGATTTCTCTGGTAGAAGTGTCTGAAATCATGGAAGAATGTCAAGTAAAACTAAACCAAAATTAAAAAAACCAAAACGGTATAGATGACAAACTTGTATATATCAAGTTAATTGCACACGTGCACACACAGACACACATCAGTAATTAATCTAAATTGCATAAATATATCGGTATCAAATTAAACATAGTATTAGACAAAAAAAGCATGGTGGGTTGGTTCCAAAATGTTTCTTATATCTTGAACTTACAAATTAAACAAATGCGACTTTAATGAAACACAAAATTAGATTATATAGTTCAAAGTTTCATTAGACTAAAAGAGGATAACAACAAATTAAAAGTATATACCTAGTGCATCCATGCATGATTAATCAAGATCAAAATAATATTATTAATTATCCTGTATTACAACAAAAACCAATTCAAGGCCCATAATGTCGGTCACAACCAGTTGCATATATTTTATCCCAGATATGAATTGTTCCTAATCATGTGTAAAATGTATAAAAATTACAAGAAAAAATACTATATCACACTATCTATTATTTTTAAAATATATACAATTATACATATCCAAGAAGAGAAGACAACAAAAACACAAATAGACTAGGTGCAGAGCAATCAGAAAATGAATAGAGTAGTCAGTGCCATACATAAACCACATAGACATCACCTATAAAAAGTACTATTGATCGGTTCTAGTATGCTATATCTAACATTCTCATGCATTAAAGAGTTTCACAGGTTGCAATATCCGATAGGAATGAAAAATATACAGTAAATTATTATGACTTTACTTTCATATAACAATTATTAGCGATTCAGAAAGACATAAAAAGGAACAAAACCTAATTCATAATGATCCAACCATACCTTTGCTTCCCGAAGAACACCATACATGGGCTGAATTTTTTTTTCTTTTTAATCTAATTAGCTTATAAGTCCTTTTTCACTATTACTTTGTGATTAGCTTTTGTATATTTATAAAAGAATATATTAAAGTATAACAGCGTTCAGGTGCGGGTTCAAGAAACTTAGGGATTGTGTCCCCACCATTACGCGTTGATGATGATGAATTATTGTTTATGATGTTTCCGTGATTGAATTTGAAATCCATAATTTTCTATTGCTTTGCTAGCTTTGGGAGAGATCTATCTGAATCTTACTAACTACGAGAGTGAGAGAGCTTTCCATGCATACCTAGACTTATATCTTAGATGAGATATATTCTATTGAGATGAATTAGATTGGGAAAAAAAACAAAAAGACTTCTATATCAATCACTTCTGATGTTATTAAGCATAGTTTCAAAAAGAGATGCTCAAAGCACCATTGCAGGTCATGTCTCAGATAACGCAATCATTTCCAACAACAACAACAGGAGAAGAGAAAACATAAATCGACCAAGAGACTCAGATTTCAGTGTTTGAGAGAGGTAGAGATTCAGAGCACTACCTCTAAACAAAGTGACGGCGAGAGAAGCGCAATGGAGCAACTTAGGATCCCTTCAAGTCTTCTTTGTAATTCGGGATTGCCGATAGAATGTGATTCCGACAATTTTGCTTCCTTCTTCGGTGACTCTATCGTAAGTGTACTGATCCCAGTCAAAATGCAAATTCAGAATCCCCTGCTCTTTGACAAAACTATCAGGTGTGAACGATCCCAAAACTTAAACAGGAATGGATTTAGTGAAAGGGTTTGGATGAAGGTTAGCTGAATTAATTCGATTGCAGGAGCTAAGAAATTAGGGATTTGGAAAAATGGAAGAGAATGACTTTAGCGAACAGGTTTGCTAAATGTTAAAGAATTTAATCCGAGTGGAGGAGCTAAGAAACAAGGGTTTTGTAGAAATTGAAGAATAGTGTGAAGGAGTTATTTTTCAAATTGTGTGAGTGGGTTATGGTGCTTAATAAAAGTTGCTTTTAAGCTTGTCGCTAAAAATTTCACTTGTTTTACTATTAGATGTTAATTTAAATTTTGTTTTCTAAAATAACTAAAATTTTTTAACATAAACATGTACTTTTTTGTACTCTTTTTATAATTTTAACATTTATTCTCAATTGAATTATTCTTTTTCCATCATAAAGTCTCTAAACTAATTCATATTGTGAAATTAAGCACTTAAATTATATTTATCCAGAAAGAACACGGACAGAAAAATGTGCATAGTAAAAAGAAGAGTGAAATTGAACGTATATAATTTGGTCTCTTTGGTTACAATCGGTAATGAACAACACAATCACACTAAGAACTACTATTTAATTAAGAAGAAAAAATTAACAAATTTAGCTAGTTAATAATCCTACGAAGTGGGAAAATTATAAATCATCAACCACATCTAAAATAAGATAATTAGCATACCTTATTAATTTTTCAGTGACAGTACTAGAAAGGAAGGAGAAGAAACTAACGATTGAGAAACTGAAAAAGCGATAAATTGAAAGGACTGTAAGAAAAATACTAAATTAAGTGCAGAATTCGAAGGTGGACATCGTTCGATTTCGCCACAGTAATCATTGAATCTGTGGCAATTAAGAAAGTCTATCTCAAGTTGGTCACTGACAAACAAAAACATCGAAAAGTTCCGCAAAATTTGGCCATGGAGATGCAAGACATTGCAAGTGGTTACCACAGTCATAGAGATTTGTCGTTGCTTTTCGTTCGTGGGTATCTTTTTATTGGTAACTTCGGTGTTTCTGGTAATGAGTAAAGATAAAATTAAAAGTTTAAAATTAAATTAAATTAAAAATTAAAATATTTTAAAAGAAATTTCAAAAACATCGAAAAAATTTGGCCATGGAGATGCAAGACATTGCAAGTGGTTACCACAGTCATAGAGATTTGTCGTTGCTTTTCGTTCGTGGGTATCTTTTTATTGGTAACTTCGGTGTTTCTGGTAATGAGTAAAGATAAAATAGATAAAATGTACTTGGAAGAGTAACAAGTGACAACTTTAGATCTTAACAATCTTCCATTTGGATTTTCCAGGGCGTATCCGAACATTTTCATAAACTCTAACTAGGTTAAAATCAGAGACATGACTACAGATAAATCAAAAATAATATAAATATCTCAGTAAACTAATGTGAAAAATTAAAATGTAGAATAATATTGAATACCTTCCATCTACTGGGAGACAAGATACTGGTATATCAACATGCGAATTAACATGCATATAAGAGTTAAAGCTAAAATTCAAAATAGAATTGAAACTTGACCATGAACTTTTGACGAACTGAATTATAGATTGGTTTCTCAAGACTTATGAGACGTATTTTAAATAAGCACAATGTGTAGCTTACTTCGAAAATAGCTTGCTTGAGAAGGGAAGAATAGGTTGATCTACAAAACCTTTAACACCAGGGTGTAATGGATTAAAAGCAGAGGACACGTGCAAAATGTATATAAATATATTACTTCCAACTATTAGACTCATATGAATTTAATTAATAGTGAATAATTAAATTAGTTATTATTCCAATTAATCATAGTTATTATTTTCTACTTTCCAGAATTAGTTAGAGCTATTCTATTAAAGATAAACATGTACTCTTTTTGTATTTTTTGTACTCTTTTTATAATTTTAACATTTATTCTCAATTGAATCATTCTTTTTCCATCATAAAGTCTCTAAACTAATTCATATTGTGAAATTAAGCACTTAAATTATATTTATCCAGAAAGAACACGGACAGAAAAATGTGCATAGTAAAAAGAAGAGTGAAATTGAACGTATATAATTTGGTCTCTTTGGTTACAATCGGTAATGAACAACACAATCACACTAAGAACTACTGTTTAATTAAGAAGAAAAAATTAACAACTTTAGCTAGTTAATAATCATACGAAGTGGAAAAATTATAAATCATCAACCGCATCTAAAATAAGATAATTAGCATACCTTATTAATTTTTCAGTGACAGTACTAGAAAGGAGGGAAAAGAAACTAACGATTGAGAAACTGAAAAAGCGATAAATTGAAAGGACTGTAAAGAAATACTAAATTAAGCACAGATTTCGAAGGTGGACATCGTTCGATTTTGCCACAGTAATCATTGAATCTGTGGCAATTAAGAGAGTATATCTCAAGTTGGTCACTGACAAACAAAAACGTCAAAAAGTTTCGCAAAATTTGGCCATGGAGATGCAAGACATTGCAAGTGGTTACCACGGTCATAGAGATTTGTCGTTGCTTCTCGTTAGTGGGTATCTTTAGTGAGTATCATTTGTTTATTATTATAATTTTTTTTTCTAATATGGAGTGAAAGGGTGGACCGGTGGAGATGGTTTGTCATTTACGAATAAGATTAGAGGAAGTCTGGTTATAAATATTTCTGAATTATAATTGTACTTTCTATTAACTACTTCTAGATTTATGGTAGATAATATTTTATAATAACAGAAAAAAACAAGAATGTAATTCTCATCAATGCTTTATATTTTTCATAATTGTCTACACATAAATTAATTTCAATACTTATTCTTATTCGTTAACCATCCCGTCACCATTAAAAGAAAAAGAAAAAAAGAAGGATAATTAGACTTAGAACAAGGATCAGATGACGTCGTTGTTGGAAATTGCTGCTTACGTCAGGTAGTAGATTTGGTGCTTACGTCACAGTGATAAGGTAGAGATTCCACTGCAAGGTAGATGACAGCACTCACAAGTTTTGCGTATGCTTTTTTATTTTTTGTATTATGGTTTTTGCGTTTTAGCCTATTACACACGGTGCCTCGGTTGCTCAAAAATATTTAATAGCTTTTAAGAAAACAAATATTTTCAAAAAAGGCCCATGCTGAGCAGATAAGTCTATAATAATTTATTGATGAATTATTTTGTTTTTTTTTTTTCTGGTCATGTAAATTATTCGGCTTTGAACAAACCAAACATGTGTAAGAAACTAAAGCGAAACAATAATATAAAACCCATGACAATAAAAAAAATCAATGAAAAACATGAAGTGCATGTATGAAGGCTGAAGCCGTGCAAAATGGATACAAGTTTTTATTATTGATCCTACAATTTCAGCAAATACTTCATGTGTAAATATAAGTTTTTATTATAACCATATGTATGTGCATATGGATTAGAACAAAAATCTTTTAATTTTTAAATATATGTAAGTATTACAATAATATTTCGATAAATTATGCATATAAATCTGATTCGGGTGAGTTTTATGAAAAATAGATTAAGTGAAAAATGATTAAAATAAAAGATTCAGGATAAGTAAATTTGTGAGAAAAATACTTTTATTAATGATAAATAAGCAATACAAGAACTAATGATGAGAAATAGAGGTAGAGAACAAGTGTTGAGACCTTTACTAATATCACAAGAGGATGAATGAACTTTTTTAGAGCGAATAGGGGTTAATTAAGATGGACAATGAGAAGAATTTGAGGAGAGAAAAAGATGGACATGAGCTTCTAAGTTTTAGAAAAAAGTCCTCTAAAGAGGTGGCTTGAGATCCTTTTATAGTGTAAGGCCATTTTGAAAAGGAGTCCATTATCCAATGGTTACAATGTGATTTTAGTCTATTCCTTTTATCCCAAGACTTGTTACTAAATAAGGAAGTTGACAGAAAATATTTTTAGATGTTTCCATTACTTCAGGTCTTTTTAACTAGAAATAGAGGAAGTTCATTCCCACAAGTTAAGCTAAAATTCTGGTGTGGGTGTCCATGACAAGGAGGTGTCCGGGTAAAAGGGGTGCTCATGACATGTGACATTAGCGAAGGGATATCTAGTTTGGTTTTCTTTTAACTAGATGACATTCTCTACACTCTAAATTCAATCAATCCACTTCCACCAATTTAGTTTTCACTAAAGAGAAATTCAACTCCTCAAAGTATTCTTTTGGGTTCCATCATTTTACCCAAAGCCTTTAAAAGAAACTTGAATTTTTTTTATCTTGTTTTTTTATCATTTTAAAATTATTTATGTACAAAAAATTTATATTTTTAATACACAATCATAAGCCCTAATGCAGTCTTTGAAGGTACAAAGTATTTTCTCAAGCTACATTAATTTTTTTATACTTAATAGAGCTATAATATTTTTTTAAATAATAACAATAACTTTTTTTAAACATATCATTAATCTAAATAATTAAATCTCCCTCTTTTATTCAATTTTTTTTATAATGATATACATATTTGTATATATTATGATATTAAAATACAAAT
>NC_029793.2:115796509-115808920 GCF_000816755.2 Arachis ipaensis | reverse complement strand
TATACATTTTTTAGAAGAAAGATGGATGACTTGATTTAATTGATTAATTTTTTTTTCTCTTAAGAAAAGAGAAGGGGAGAAACTCTTATCCTCTTAATTTGATGCGTTTTAAATTTTGAGTACTTGAGTTAGAGAGAAACAAAAGAGAGAAACACTAGGAAGAAGAGAGAAGAGTGTGTTCATCATCTTCTCTTTTAGGACATTTTTCTACACGGCAGCCAGTGCCACCATTGCTATCACCACCACCATCCAATCTTTTATCTTTTTCAACAATTGAGAGTTTTTATTATGGCAAGGGACACTCCTACATTCAACTTCGCTTTGTCTTCTCACATAGTAGGATTTTTTTTTATCTTTTCTCTTCAGCCTTGCTCCCTTTTTTTTTTGTTATACAATGTGTACTCCCATTTTCTTGTATGGAATTATGACACTTGAATTTCTGCTATTGTATTTTTGACATTTTTTTGATATTTTGAATCATATTCTGAACTTTTGTTATTCGGTATTCATGTTATTCTAAACTCTTGTTACTATGAACTCTGATTATTATTCTGTACTCTTATTACTCTGAATCCTAGTTATTATGTTCTTTGTCTTTGCATAACTCTCTTTGTTCTCACATGTAACCCATCTCAGCCCCAATGTATATTGAATTATTAAGCCTGGAATTAACTATAGGAATTCCCTAATAAAAGTCTTTTACCTTACAACTATAGATGTTATATTCTCATTTGTATATGTTTTCAATGACATCACAAAATGAAAGAAAAAAAAAGGATTAAAAAAGATGAGAAATGCTCATTATAACTAAAAAATAGATATTTAAAAATAAAAATAAAAAGATTTTTTTTGTATAGCATAATCATAAGTAATTTGTTTATAAACTTTTTTCAATTAAAGCAATTTACTAATGTTCAATATTCGTATTCTTTCAAAGCTGTAAACTTATAATGTCATGCAATATTTTCATATACTTCACCAAATGAAATACGATATTCTAAGGATATAAGGAGCTAGTGGCCTTATCAAGTAAAGAATATGATGAATAATTTTGTACCTTTGCTTTTTTGTTTCCTTTGAGAACTCCAGCTTGTTTTCTTGACATGCAATTTTCTTTGGCTTTCTTAGAATTTTTTGAGTGTTCTGCAATTTTCTCTTTTATATTTTGAGTTGGTGTTCTTGGATTTTCTATTGTTGGAATTATGATGATATTGGTACTCTTTTGATTTTGCTATTGGTGTTGAGTATTTTTGTCGTCATTATTCATGTGATCTTGATATTCAACTCTAATTTATTGCTACTGTTCTTCTTCTTTTTTTAGGAATTAATTCTTAGTTGGAATGCCTCATGTGAAACTTGCTGAGATAGTAGAATGATAAGCGGATAATTTATACGCTTTTTGGCATTGTTTTTAGTATGTTTTTAGTATATTTTAGTTAGTTTTTATTATATTTTTATTAGTTTTTAAATAAAAATCACATTTCTAAACTTTACTATGAGTTTGTGTATTTTTCCGTGATTTCAGGTATTTTCTAGCTGAAATTGAGGGACCTAAGCAAAAATCTGATTCAGAGGCTGAAAAAGGACTGCAGATGCTGTTGGATTCTGACCTCCCTGGACTCGAAGTGAATTTTCTGGAGCTACCAAAGCCCAATTGGCGCACTCTTAATTGCGTTGGCAAGTAGACATCCTGAGCTTTCCAGAAATATATAATAGGCCATACTTTGCCCAAGATTTGATGGTCCAAACTGGCGTTCCAAGTCAGCATAAAATTCTGGCGTCAAAACGCCAGAACTGGCATGAAAGCTGAAGTTAAACACCCAAACTGGCACAAAAGCTGGCGTTTAACTCCAAAAAAAGTCTCTACACCTGAAAGCTTCAATGCTCAGCCCAAGCACACGCCAAGTGGGCCCGGAAGTGGATTCTGCATCATTTACTCATTTCTGTAAACCCTAGGTTACTAGTTTTTTACAAATAGGACCTTTTGCTATTGTATTTTACACACTGGATCATCCTTTTCATCTTGGAACTTGTATGTTCACGCTTTAGGAGGCTGGCCATTCGGCCATGCCTAGACCTTTTGTTCTTATGTATTTTCAACGGTAGAGTTTCTACACACCATAGATTAAGGTGTGGAGCTCTGCTGTTCCTCATGAATTAATGCAAAGTACTATTGTTTTTCTATTCAACTCGAGCCTATTTCTGTTCTAAGATATCCATTTGTTCTTCAACATGATGAATGTGATGATCCGTGACACTCGTCACCATTGTCACCTATGAACGCGTGCCTGACAACCACTTCCGTTCTACTTGCAATAGCTTAAATGTGTATCTCTTGGGTTTCTAATCTAAGATTAGAACCTTCGTGGTATAGGCTAGAATTATTGGCGGCCATTCCTGAGGTCCGAAAAGTCTAAACCTTGTCTGTGGTATTTTGAGTAGGATCTGGGAAGGGATGACTGTGACGAGCTTCAAACTCGTGAGTGTTGGGCGTGTGACAGACGCAAAAGGATCAATGGATCCTATTCCAACATGATCGAGAACCGACAGATGATTAGCCGTACGGTGACAGCGCATTTGGAACATTTTCACTGAGAGGACGGGAAGTAGCCATTGACAACGATGATGCCCAACATAAAGGTTGCCATGGAAAGGAGTATGAATGATTGGAAGAAGGCAATAGGAAAGCAGAGGTTCAGAAGGAACAAAGCATCTTCATACGCTTATCTGAAATTCTCACCAATGAATTACATAAGTATCTCTATCTTATTTTATTTATCTTTTAATTATCAATTCTCCATAACCATTTGAATCCGCCTGACTGAGATTTACAAGGTGACCATAGATTGCTTCAAGACGACAGTCTCCGTGGGATCGACCCTTACTCACGTAAGGTTTATTACTTGGACGACCCAGTGCACTTGCTGGTTAGTTTCGCGGAGTTATGACAAAGAGTTGAGATTACAATTGTGCGTACCATGATGTTGGCGCCATTGATGATCACAATTTCATGCACCAAATTTTTGGCGCCGTTGTCGGGGATTATTCGAGTTTGGACAACTGACGGTTCATCTTGTTGCTTACATTAGGTAATTTTATTTTATGTTTAAGCTTTTTACTTCTTATTTTCGAAATTTCTTTTTTCAAAAATACAAAAAAATTTTCTATTTTGTTCTTCAGAGTTTTTAAGAATGAATTTTAGAGTTTCATGATGATTTGTTGAAGTCTGGCTGGCTGTGAAGCCATGTCTAATCTTTTGGACCGAGGTTTCAACTTATCATCACAATGGCTTGTTGATTTCTATCAATCTTGCTGTTGAACGTAATGATTTGCTAAAGCTTGGCTGGCCATTGGCCATGTATAGTGTTTGGACCGAAGCTTTCACTGGAAGCTTGGTTGGCTAGTAAGCCATGTCTAATTCCTGGACCGGAGTTTTAGACTAATATTGCAATGATTTTTGGAATTCTTATTAAAAATTTTGAATCCCTTTATCTTCTTTTCCATATAATTTTTGAAAAATCACAAAAATTTTTTTTAAATTTTAAAATAAAAAATATTTTATGTTTCTTGTTTGAGTCTAGGGTCTAATCTTAAGTTTGGTGTCAATTGCATTCTTCTAATTTTCGAAAAATACATGCATTATGTTCTTCATTGATCTTCAAGTTGTTCTTGATGATTTCCTTGCTCTGATCTTTAAATTCTCTTGTTTTGTGTCTTTTGATGTTTCTCATACGCATTTTTAAATTGTTATAGTCCTTAGTATATAAACTTCTAAGTTTGGTGTCTTGCATGCATTGTTTATTTGATCTTAGCTGTATTTTTTTATTGTTTCTCATCATCAAAAAATTCAAAAAAAAATTTTAAACTTGTGTCTTTTCAAGTCAATAATACAGAGAATTGAAGATTCGGAACATACAACAGAGGAATTACATAGAAAAAGCTGGGCGTTCAAAATGCCCAGTGAAGAAGGAAAACTGGCGTTTACACGCCAGCCAGGGTACCTGGCTGGGCGTTAAACGCCCAAAAAGGTAGCATTTTGGGCGTTAAACGCCAAAATGGATGCCATTCTGGGCATTTAACGCCAGGAGGACACTAGAGGGAAGATTTTGTTTTTAATTCAAATTTTTTTCAAATCATATCTTTTCAATCATATCTTTTCAAAATCAATTTCTTTTCAATTTTCTTACTATTTTCAAAAATCCTTGCTACAATTAGTGATTTAATTTAAAATTTTCAAGTTGTTACTTGCATTTTAAAGAAGGATCAACAGTTCTAATTCTAGAATCATATCTTTTAATTTCTTGTTAGTCAAGTAATCAACTTTAATTTTAAAAACTTTCTTCTTTTAAATTTGATTCTCAATCATATCTTCTCAATCACATCTTCTCAATCACATCCTTTTCAAATTAAGTTTCAATCATATCTTTTTTATTTCTAATTTCAAAATATTTTTCAAAAATCACTTAATTTCTTTCCCAATCTTAGTTTTCGAAAATCATTTACCAAATTTTAAAAATTTCTCTTAATTATTTCAAAATCTTTTCACTTTATTTTCGAAAATTCTTCCCCTCTTCTCACATCCTTCTATTTATGGACTAACACTCCTCCTCAATGTATAATCCGAACTCTATCTCTCTTGATAAGTTCGAATTCTTTCTTCTCTACCTTCTCCTTCTATTCTTCTTTACCTCTGACACCTTAAGGAATCTCTATACTGTGACATAGAGGATTCTATATTTTCTTCTCCTCTCTTTTCATATGAGAAGAATCAAGGACAAAGGCATTCTTGTTGAAGCTGATCCTGAACCTGAAAGGACCTTGAAGAGAAAGCTAAGAGAAGCTAAACTACAACTCTCTATAGAGGACCTAACAGAACTTTTCAAACAAGAAGAAGCCATGGCAGCCGAAAACAACAACAATGCCAACAATGCAAGGAAGGTGCTTGGTTTCATGGACTTCCTTTGGAAGATCCTCATCAGTTCTTAGCTGAATTTTTGCAAATCTGTGACACTGTCAAGACCAATGGGGTTGAACCCGAGGTCTACAAGCTTATGCTTTTTCCCTTTGCTGTAAGAGACAGAGCGAGAACATGGTTGGATTCACAACCTAAAGAAAGCCTGAACTCTTGGGAAAAGCTAGTCAATGCCTTCTTGGTAAAGTTCTTTCCACCTCAAAAATTGAGCAAGCTTAGAGTGGAAGTCCAAACCTTTAGACAGAAGGAAGGTGAATCCCTCTATGAAGCTTGGGAAAGATACAAACAATTGATCAGAAGGTGTCCTTTTGACATGCTTTCAGAATGGAGCATCATAGGTATCTTCTATGATGGTCTATCTAAACTGTCCAAGATGTCATTGGACAGCTCTGCTGGAGGATCTCTTCATCTGAAGAAGACACCTGCAGAAGCTCAAGAACTCATTGAAATGGTTGCAAATAACCAATACATGTACACTTCTGAAAGGAATCCTGTGAATAATGGGACAAATCAGAAGAAAGGAGTTCTTGAAATTGATACTCTGAATGCCATATTGGCTCAGAACAAAATATTGACTCAACAAGTCAATATGATTTCTCAGAGTCTGTCTGGAATGCAAGCAGTAACAGGCAGCACCAAAGAAGCTTCATCTGAAGAAGAAGCTTATAATCTTGAGAACCCAGCAATGGAAGAGGTGAATTACATGGGAGAATCCTATGGAAAAACCTATAATCCTTCATGGAGAAATCATCCAAACCTCTCCTGGAAGGATCAACAGAGGCCTCAACAAAGCTTCAACAACAATAATGGTGGAAGAAATAGGTTTAGCAATAGCAAGCCTTTTCCATCATCTTCTCAGCAACAGACAGAGAATTCTAAGAGCCATTCTGACTTAGCAACCATAGTCTTTGATCTAATTAAAACCACTCAAAGTTTCATGATTGAAACAAGATCCTCCATTAGAAATTTGGAGGCACAAGTGGGTCAGATGAGTAAGAAAGTTACTGAACTCCCTCCTAGTACTCTTCCAAGCAATACAGAAGAGAATCCAAAAGGAGAGTGCAAGGCCATCAACATAATCCACACGGCTGAACCTGGAGAGGAGGAAGAGGCAGTAATCTCCACTGAGGAAGACCTCAATGGACGTCCACTGGCCTCCAAGGAGTTTCCTAATGAGGAACCATGGGAATCTGAGGCTCACACTGAGACCATAGAGATTACATTGAATTTACTTCTGCCATTCATGAGCTCTAATGAATATTCATCCTCTGAAGAAGGATGAAGATGTTACTGAAGAACAGGTTGCTAAGAACCTTGGAGCAATCATGAAGTTAAATGCCAAGCTATTTGGTAATGAGACTTAGGAGGATGAACCCCCCTTGCTCACCAAAGAACTGGATGACTTGACTAGGCAGAAATTACCTCTAAAGGGACAAGATCCTGGAAAGTTCTCAATACCTTGTACCATAGGCACCATGACCTTTGAGAAGGCTCTGTGTGACCTAGGGTCAAGCATAAACCTTATGCCTCTCTCTGTAATGGAGAAGCTAGGAATCATTGAGGTACAAGCTACAAGAATCTCACTAGAGATGGCAGACAATTCAAGGAAACATGCTTATGGACTTGTAGAGAATGTCTTAGTAAAGGTTGAAGACCACTACATCCCTGCTGATTTCATAATCCTAGAGACTGAGAAGTGTATGGATGAATCCATCATCCTTGGCAGACCCTTCCTAGCCACAACAAAAGCTATGATTGATGTTGACAGAGGAGAATTGATCCTTCAAGTGAATGAGGACTCCCTTGTGTTTAAAGCTCAAGGATTTCCCTCTGTAACCATGGAGAAGAAGCATGAAAAGCTTCTCTCAATGCAGAGTCAAACAAAACCCCCACATTCAAACTCTAAGTTTGGTGTTAAGAGACCATCATCATGCTCTGAGTATCTGTGAGGCTCCATGAGAGCCCACTGTCAAGCTACTGACATTAAAGAATCGCTTGTTGGGAGGCAACCCAAATTTTACTTATCTATGTTAAATTTCTATTTTCCATTGTTATTTTATGTTTTCTGTAGGTTGATGATCATGTGAAGTCACAAAAATAATTGAAAAAGCAAAAACAAACTGAAAAATAGAATGAAAAATAGCACACCCTGGAGGCGAAGGCTACTGGCGTTTAAACGCTAGTAAAGGCAGCAGAATGGGCGTTAAACGCCCTGTCTGGCACCATTCTGGGCATTTAACGCCAGAAATGGGCACCAGACTGGCGTTAAACGCCAGAATTGGCAGCAGAGGGCATTTTGCACGCCTAATTGGTGCAGGGATGAGAAATCTTTGACACCTCAGGATCTGTGGACCCCACAGGATCCCCACCAACCTCAACTCACTCTCTCTCTTCTTCACACCTTTTCATAATACTCTTCTCCATAAACCCTTCACCAATCCACATCCATTCATCATAAACCTCACCTACCTCACCATTCGAATTCAAACCACTTTCCCTCCCAATCCCACCCATACATGGCCGAACCCAAACCCTCTCCCCACTCCTATATAAACCACTCTTCACCCCTTCATTTTCACTCATCTTCAACACTACTTCTCCTCCTTGGCCGAAACAATACCCCCTTCCATCTCCTCTATTTCTTCTTCCTCTACTCTCTTCTTTCTTCTTTTGCTCAAGGACGAGCAAACCTTCTAAGTTTGGTGTGGTAAAAGCGTTGCTTTTTGTTTTTCCATAACCATTTATGGCACCTAAGGCCGGAGAAACCTCTAGAAAGAGGAAAGGGAAGGCAAAAGCTTCCACCTCCGAGTCATGGAAGATGGAGAGATTCATCTCAAAGGTGCATCAAGACCACTTCTATGAAGTTGTGGCCAAGAAGAAAGTGATCCTCGAGGTCCCTTTCAAGCTCAAAAAAGGTGAATATCCAGAGATCCGACATGAGATTCGAAGAAGAGGTTGGGAAGTTCTCACCAACCCCATTCAACAAGTCGGAATCTTAATGGTTCAAGAGTTCTATGCCAATGCATGGATCACCAAGAACCATAATCAAAGTGTGAACCCGGACCCTAAAAATTGGCTTACAATGGTTCAGGGGAAATACTTAGATTTCAGTCCAGAAAATATAAGGTTGGCATTCAACTTGCCCATGATGCAAGGAGATGCACACCCCTACACTAGAAGGGTCAACTTTGATCAAAGATTGGACCAAGTCCTCATAGACATTTGTGAAGAGGGCGCTCAATGGAAGAGAGATTCAAGAGGGAAGCCGGTTCAACTAAGAAGGCATGACCTCAAGTCTGTGGCTAGGGGATGGTTTGAGTTCATCCAACGCTCAATCATTCCCACTAGCAACGGGTCTAAAGTTACTATAGACCGGGCTATCATGATCCATAGCATCATGATTAGAGAGGAAGTAGAAGTTCATGAGGTTATATCCCTAGAACTCTACAAGGTGGTGGACAAGTCCTCTACTTTGTCAAGGTTAGCCTTCCCTCATCTTATTTGTCACCTTTGCAATTTAGCTGGAATTGACATAGAGAAAGACATCCTCATTGATGAGGACAAGCCCATCACTAAGAAAAGGATGGAGCAAACAACAGATCCCACTCATGGACAAGAGCATGAGGAAATTCCTCATCATGAAATCCCTGAGATATCTCAAGGGATGCATTTTTCTCCACAAAACTATTGGGAGCAAATCAACACCTCCCTAGGAGAATTAAGTTCCAACATGGGACAACTAAGGGTGGAGCACCAAGAGCATTCTATCCTTCTCCAAGTGGATTTCAGGTATTTTCTGGCTGAAATTGAGGAACCTGAGCAAAAAATCTGATTCAGAGGCTGAAAAAGGACTGATGCAGTTGGATTCTGACCTCCCTGCACTCAAAGTGGATTTTCTGGAGCTACAAAAACCCAATTGGCACGATCTCAATTGCGTTAAAAATTAGACATCCTGGGCTTTCCAGAAATATATAATAGTCCATACTTTTCCCAAGATTTGATGGCCCAAACCGGCATTCCAAGTCAGCATAGAAATTCTGGTGTCAAAACGCCAGAACTAGCATGAAAGCTGGAGTTAAACGCCCAAACTGGCACAACAGCTGGCGTTTAACTCCAAGAAAAGTCTCTACACGTGAAAGCTTCAATGCTCAGCCCAAGCACACACCAGGTGGGCCCGAAAGTGGATTCTGCATCATTTACTCATTTCTGTAAACCCTAGGTTACTAGTTTTCTACAAATAGGACCTTTTGCTACTGTATTTTACACACTGGATCATACTTTTCATCTTGGAACTTGTATGTTCATGCTTTGGGAGGCTGGCCATTCGGCCATGCCTAGACCTTTTGTTCTTATGTATTTTCAACGGTAGAGTTTCTACACACCATAGATTAAGGTGTGGAGCTCTGCTGTTCCTCATGAATTAATGCAAAGTACTATTGTTTTTCTATTCAACTCCGAATTACATAAGTATCTCTATCTTATTTTATTCATCTTTTAATTATCAATTCTCCATAACCATTTGAATTCGCCTGATTGAGATTTACAAGGTGACCATAGCTTGCTTCAAGCCGACAGTCTCCGTGGGATCGACCCTTACTCACGTAAGGTTTATTACTTGGACGACCCAGTGCACTTGCTGGTTAGTTGTGCGGAGTTGTGACAAAGAGTTGAGATTACAATTGTGCGTACCATGATGTTGGCGCCATTGATGATCACAATTTCGTGCACCAAGTTTTTGGCGCCGTTGCCGGGGATTGTTCAAGTTTGGACAACTGACGGTTCATCTTGTTGCTTACATTAGGTAATTTTATTTTATGTTTAAGCTTTTTACTTCTTATTTTCGAAAAAAAAAATTTTCAAAAATACAAAAAATTTTCTATTTTGTTCTTCATAGTTTTTAAGAATGAATTCTAGAGTTTCATGATGATTTGTTGAAGTCTGGCTGGCTGTGAAGCCATGTCTAATCTTTTGGACCGAGGTTTCAACTTATCATCACAAGGGCTTGTTGATTTCTATCAATCTTGCTGTTGAACGTAATGATTTGCTAAAGCTTGGCTGGCCATTGGCCATGTCTAGTGTTTGGACCGAAGCTTTCACTGGAAGCTTGGCTGGCTAGTAAGCCATGTCTAATTCCTGGACCGGAGTTTTAGACTAACATTGCAATGATTTCTGGAATTCTTATTAAAAATTTTGAATCCCTTTATCTTCTTTTCCATATAATTTTTGAAAAATCACAAAAATTTTTTTTTAAATTTTAAAATAAAAAATATTTTATGTTTCTTGTTTGAGTCTAGGGTCTAATCTTAAGTTTGGTGTCAATTGCATTCTTCTAATTTTCGAAAAATACATGCATTATGTTCTTCATTGATCTTCAAGTTGTTCTTGATGATTTCCTTGCTCTGATCTTTAAATTCTCTTGTTCTGTGTCTTTTGTTGTTTCTCATGTGCATTTTTAAATTGTTATAGTCCTTAGTATACAAACTTCTAAGTTTGGTGTCTTGCATGCATTGTTTATTTGATCTTAGTTGCATTTTTTTATTGTTTCTCATCATCGAAAAATTCAAAAAAAAAAATTTAAACTTGTGTCTTTTCAAGTCAATAATACAGAGAATTGAAGATTCGGAACATACATCAGAGGAATTACACAGAAAAAGCTGGGCATTCAAAATGCCCAGTGAAGAAGGAAAACTGGCGTTTAAACGCCAGCCAGGGTACCTGGCTGGGCGTTAAACGCCCAAAAAGATAGCATTTTGGGCGTTAAACGCCAGAATGGATGCCATTCTGGGCGTTTAACGCCAGGAGGACACCAGAGGGAAGATTTTGTTTTTAATTCAAATTTTTTTTCAAATCATATCTTTTCAATCATATCTTTTCAATCATATCTTTTCAAAATCAATTTCTTTTCAATTTTCTTACTATTTTCAAAAATCCTTGCTACAATTAGTGATTTAATTTAAAATTTTTAAGTTGTTACTTGCATATTAAAGAAGGATCAACAGTGTTAATTCTAGAATCATATCTTTTAATTTCTTGTTGGTCAAGTAATCAACTTTAATTTTAAAAACTTTCTTCTTTTAAATTTGATTCTCAATCATATCTTCTCAATCACATCCTTTTCAAATTAAGTTTCAATCATATCTTTTTTATTTCTAATTTCAAAATCTTTTTCAAAAATCACTTAATTTCTTTCCCAATCTTAGTTTTCGAAAATCATTTACCAAATTTTAAAAATTTCTCTTAATTATTTCAAAATCTTTTCACTTTATTTTCGAAAATTCTTCCCCTCTTCTCACATCCTTCTATTTATGGACTAACACTCCTCCTCAATGTATAATTCGAACTCTATCCCTCTTGATAAGTTCGAATTCTTTCTTCTCTACCTTCTCCTTCTATTCTTCTTTACTTCTGACACCTTAAGGAATCTCTATACTGTGACATAGAGGATTCTATATTTTCTTCTCCTCTCTTTTCATATGAGCAGGATCAAGGACAAAGGCATTCTTGTTGAAGCTGATCCTGAACCTGAAAGGACCTTGAAGAGAAAGTTAAGAGAAGCTAAAGTACAACTCTCTATAGAGGACCTAACAGAACTTTTCAGACAAGAAGAAGCCATGGCAGCCAAAAACAACAACAATGCCAACAATGCAAGGAAGGTGCTTGGTGACTTTACTGCACATACTCCTGACTTCTATGGGAGAAGCATCTCAATCCCTGCCATTGGAGCAAACAACTTTGAGCTTAAGTCTCAATTAGTTTCTCTAATGCAACAAAATTGCAAGTTTCATGGACTTCTTTTGGAAGATCCTCATCAGTTCTTAGTTAAATTCTTGCAAATCTGTGACACTGTCAAAACCAATGGGGTTGAACCTGAGGTCTATAAGCTTATGCTTTTTCCCTTTGCTGTAAGAGACAGAGCGAGAACATGGTTGGATTCACAACCTAAAGAAAGCCTGAACTCTTGGGAAAAGCTAGTCATTGCCTTCTTGGCAAAGTTCTTTCCACCTCAAAAATTGAGCAAGCTTAGAGTGGAAGTCCAAACCTTCAGACAGAAGGAAGGTGAATCCCTCTATGAAGCTTGGGAAAGATACAAACAATTGATCAGAAGGTGTCCTTCTGACATGCTTTCAGAATGGAGCATCATAGGTATCTTCTATGATGGTCTATCTAAACTATCCAAGATGTCATTGGACAGCTCTGCTGGAGGATCTCTTCATCTGAAGAAGATGCCTGCAGAAGCTTAAGAACTCATTGAAATGATTGTAAATAACCCATACATGTACACTATTGAAAAGAATCCTGTGAATAATGGGACAAATCAGAAGAAAGGAGTTCTTGAAATTGATACTCTGAATGCCATATTGGCTCAGAACAACAATATGATTCCTCAGAGTCTGACTGGAATACAATCTGTATCCGGCAGTACTAAAGAAGCTTCCTCT
>NC_029793.2:115777715-115796467 GCF_000816755.2 Arachis ipaensis | reverse complement strand
AGCTGTGATTGATGTTGACAGAGGAGAATTGGTTCTTCGATTGAATGAGAACTACCTTGTGTTTAAGGCTCAAGGATCTCCTTCTGTAACCATGGAGAAGAAGCATGAAAAGCTTCTCTCAATGTAGAGTCAAACAAAACCCCCACATTCAAACTCTAAGTTTGGTGTTGGGAGGCCACAACGAAACTCTAAGTTTGGTGTTAAGAGGCCATCATCATGCTCTGAGTATCTGTGAGGCTCCATGAGAGCCCACTGTCAAGCTACTGACATTAAAGAATCGCTTGTTGGGAGGCAACCCAAATTTTACTTATCTATGTTAAATTTCTATTTTCCATTGTTATTTTATGTTTTTTGTAGGTTGATGATCATGTGAAGTCACAAAAATAATTGAAAAAGCAAAAACAAACTGAAAAACAGTATGAAAAATAGCACACCCTGGCTCCTGCTCTACTTCGTTCTCGGATTAAGCGCCAAGAATTTTTATGGACAACTTTCAAATATGAAGCAGCTACCCACGTGAATAAGGTTTGGCAGAAGTGGGTATTCATATTATTGTTTAAGGAGGGTGGTGATTTTGTGAGGAGATTGAAGTTTGCTGGTGTTGCTGAGGCTATCCGCTCATCTGCAGGTTGATTGTCTCTACCATCTATTATCATAATTGATTCTTATCACTTCTTTACTTTGTTGATAAGAATCAATTATGATAATAGATGGTAGAGAACTATCAGCCTGCGAATATGCGAATAGCCTCAGCAAAACCAGCAAACTTCAATTTCCTCACAAAATCACCATCTTCCTCAAATGATACTATGAGTACCCACTTCTGCCAAACCTTATTCACGTGAGTAGCTTCTTCAGAATTGAAAGATGTCTATGAAAATTCTTGGCACTTTAACTGAAAATGAAGTAGAGCAGGATCTACTTGATATGAAGGCTTTTCAATGAATTCACCTAAAATTCTACAATCTGAAGAATCAAAGCTGGATTTTATAGTTTTATCTGTACCTAATAACGAGCCAGAGGAAGGATGGTCCAAAAAAGATTTCTTAATAAGGGAAGAATCCACAAAAGTAGTCCTATTGTCCGATGGTTTAACTCTAGGTTGGGGGATAGATTCAAAAAATCCGATGGCATATTCTTAAGGAACATTGTCCATATCATCCACAGAAGAATCAGTCCCCAAACTGTTATTAGAATCCTATGGATCACTATTCACTATCTCAGCAAGTTTCACACGAGACATGACAACAAAAAGAAAGAATTCCTATAAAAAAAAGAACAACAACAATAAAATAGAGTGAATATCAAGATCACTTGAATACCAATGACAAAAATACTCAACACCAATAGCAAAATTAAAAGAGTACCAATATCATCACAATTCCAACAATAAGAAATAATTCAAGAACACCAACTCAAAATATAAAGAAAAAATTGCAGAACACTCAATAAATTCTGAAAAAGTCAAAGAGCATTGCATGTCAAGAAAACAATCAGGGAGTTCTCAAAAGGAACAAAAAGCAAAGGTATAAAAATTATTTATCATATTCTTTACTTGATAAGGCCATTAGATCCTCATATCCTCGTAACTAATTCCAAAATTAACAATCCAATATACATGGGGATTGAGATGGGTTACATGAGAACGAAGAAAGTTATGCAAAGATAAAAAAACATAATAACAAGGATTCATAGTAACAAGAGTACAGAATAATCATCAGAGTAACAAGAGTTCATAGTAACAAGAGTTTAGAATAACACGAGTACAGATTAACAAAAGTTCAGAATACAATTCAAAATACCAAAAATACCAAAAATACAATAGCAGAAATTCAAGTGCCAGAATCTCATACAAGAAAATGGGAGTACACATTATATGATAAAAAAGGAGCAAAGCTGAAGAGAAAAGATAAAAAAAATCCTACCAAGTGAGAAGACAAAGCGAGGTTGAATGTGGGAGTGTCCCTTACCCTAATAAAAACTCCCAATTATTGAAAAAGATAGAAGGTTGGATGGTGGTGTTGATAGCAGCGGTGACACTGGCTGCCGTGTAGAAAAATGCCCTAACAGAGAATATGATGAACAGACTCTCCTTTCTTGGTGTTTCTCTCTCTTTCTACCTCTCTCCAAACTCAGTACTCAAAATTTAAAATGCATTAAACTAAGAGAATAAGAGTTTCTCCTTTTCTTCTTTCTTAAGAGAAATTTTTTTTTTAATCAATTAAATCATGTCATCATGTCATCNATTAATATTTTAATATCATAATATATACAAATATGTATATCATTATTAAAAAAATGAATAAAAGAGTGGAGATTTAATTATTTAGAGTAATGATGTGTTAAAAAAAATATTATAGCTCCATTAAGTATAAAAAATTCAATGCAGCTTGAGGGAATACTTTGTACCGTCAAAGACTACATCGAGATTCTCCCATATGATTGTGTACTAAAAATATAAATTTTTTGTACATAAATAATTTTAAAATGATCCAAAAATGGTAAAAAAAAAGAGTCAAGTTCCTCCTAAAGGTGTTGGGTAAAAGGATGGAACCCAAAAGAACACATTGAAGAGTTGAATTTCTCTTTAGTGGGACCTAAATTGGTGGAAGTGGATTGGTTGGATTTGGAGTGTAGAGAGTATCATCTAGTTAAAAGAAAACCATGCTAGATGTGTTCCTCACAAGTTTACTTACTCTGTACCTCTCATCTTAATCATTTTTCATTTAATCTATTTTTCACAAAACTCGTCTGAATCATCTGGTGACTCCACTGGGGAGTAACACTTTGATGTGATGGCTGAGTCTAGCAATACTCATTCTGGACAGAATCGACTACCTAGGCAACGTTCAATAACCCCTCGGAACCTCAATCTCAGCTTAGAATCACCTCAAGATGAGTACAGGCACAACCAAGAAGAAGAACACATGGAGCAGCAGAATCTGGATGCAGGAGGAGAAGGAGTTCATGCCTACGCAAATTTTTTCACACCCCATGTTGGAGGTACCGTTAGTCTGCACACTCATGTAACCATCCCTGCTCATGTGTACAACTATATGATAGACAACCAAACAAAGATGCAAGTTTTGATCACGAAAATGATGGCTAGCGATCAAACGAGGTATAAAACTCCCTTACCACCTCCATTCGTGAATCAGTAGAATTTGGAGGAAGACGAGAACACACCAGTTACTCATAGGGAGTTGGCGCGTATTCTAAAAGGTAAAGGAGAAGCAAGTGAACCCACTTGGGAGATAAATTCACCATTTGGGCATCATATTTTGGTAAAATCGTACCTTAAGGGGTACTAACCGCCTACCTTTTGCAAGTTTGATGGTACTAGGAGTGCCAAGAAATACATCCTATCATTCTTGGACGACCTCGGAGTGTTCAGAAACCGCCAGGAGCTCAAGATCAAGGATTTCTCAAAATCATTAACTAAAAGGGCATTCACATGGTATGCCAAGTTGAAATCCAATATCATCAACACTTGAGAATGATTAGTGACGAAGTTCTGTAACAAGTTCTTAGAAGAGGAACCCTCTATGCACATCATGGACCTAGGAAGGGTGAAATAGAGACAAGGAGAAGGATTGGTAGTATTTATCAAGAGATATAGAGATCAAGCTTTACGAACACCATCCCAGAGACACAATTAGTGTACGGGTGTATTAGAAATGTGGAAGATGGATCCCAAATTGATCTTTTTATGAACAACATAAACATTTTCTTTGAGCTCTTAAAGAGAGCATCTGACATAACTGAGGCAATGAAGCGTAATGGGAGGAGAGCTAAAGAAATTTTTCCTCTAGAGGTGTGTACTACTGATAGCAGGGGCAGAAGGCGTTCCTTTTCTAAGGGTTCTAACAGAAACAGTCCTCCACCCCTACTACCCTCTCTAAAGCTCAAGCCATCATTGTCGTAAATGTGTGGTTTGAGGATGTAACATTAAACCCCAGAACAGATAGAGAACCACCAACACCTGAAGATTTGAGAGACCCAAAGTATTGTATGGTGTACCTAAATAAGAACCATGGATTGACTAATTGTTATATGGTGAGGACGATGTTCCATAGGCAAGTGAAGGAAGGAAAGATACTCCTAAATGGAGAACAAAACCAAGAAGGTGTGGAGAGCACTCTTTTTTCTCAACATGATGTTAGAATGATAGGTGTTGAAGGAAAGGTAATAATGACAGAGATCGTAGATGAAGCAGAAGAGATGGTTACCATGGAGGAGTCCCTGGATGAAGACACATTGACAAGGGGTCTTTTGAAATCTCGAGGGTGTAGAATTATGTTCAACCAACTTGGCTTAGAACCCCACATTCAGAAAAAGACAGCTAGAACTCTAATAGGAGTCATTCAGAAGCATGAAAACTATTTTGGGGCGTCAACACTCCGCTCACAAGATTAGAAAAAGACCATGCAAATACCCTGGTGTTTTGGGACCCCGACTCGTTCAATGGGGAGTTCTACCATAATAAACCATTATACGTGGAAGTAGTTGTAGAAGGCATGAAGGTCAGAAGGGCCTTGGTGGATGCTGGATCGGGGGTACCTATCATACCCACTCATATATTTCTAGAGATGGGAGGTTCTGCTGATCAGATAAGGCCTACTCAAGTTAGGATCAATGCTTTTAATGGAGTGGGTGTGAAATCTAAAGGGTGTGTTAATGTTGTCTTAGAAATTGGCCCCATAAAGACCAACAATAAGTTTCATGTGGTGGATGGAAACTCTAGCTATCACATCCTACTAGGACGTCCATAGATTCATTTATATCGGTGCGTTTCTTCGAGTTGGCATCAATGCATAAAGTCTAGTTAGAGAGGGAAGGATATTAGCATCTTAGCCACTGTAACACCCTTTGATGCAGGAGAAGCACATTTAGTGGATACGAGTTTTTATGAAGAGCTTGTGTTACTAGGGGCCATAACAAAATAAGGTGTGTGTAGGAATCCCGCATCAGAACACCCAGACAAAAAGGAGCATGAAGTAATACCTTGATGGAGGAAGCACCAAAAGAAAGCACTAAAGAGCAAGCAACAACAATCAAAGATCTAGAGCTTCGTAAGGAAATTCTCCCAGGTGGAGGGCATAGGTGGTGTATCCTATAGGAACTCGGGAGTCCAGCGGGGGAAAATTACCAGAACTCCCCTAGCTCTGACATCCTAAGTGTACAAGAGAAAGAACATCTTCAAAGCAACATAAGAAACGACCCTCTCCAACTCCAAGATGAAACAAAGCAGAAGGAAGAAGAATTAAAAGAGATTAATTTAAGGCATGAAGAACATTCGAGACCTTTGTTCATGTGCAAAGCTCTAGGGGAGATAGAGAAAAAAGAGTTGATAGCGCTATTAACAGAGTTCAGAGATGTGTTCGCTTGGAACTATAATGAAATACCAGGGTTAAACTCAAACCTGGTAACCCACAATCTAACTGTGAGGAAGGGAGCAACCCCTGTCAAACAAGTTCCTAGAAAATTCTCCAATGAAATAGAGGCTCAAGTAAAGAAAGAAATCAAAAAGTTACTCGTGGCCAAATTCATCAAACCAATACAACACCCCTCTTGGTTAGCTAACATAGTACCAGTAAAAAATAAAAATGGACAAGTCCGGTGTTCCGTAGATTTTAGGGATCTAAACAAAGCTTGCCCTAAGGATGATTTTCCTCTGCCAGATGTTGACAGAATGGTAGATGCTACAGCCAGATTTGAAAGGTTTTCCTTCATGGATGGATTTAGTGGGTACAACCAAATTAGAATGGCTCTGGAAGATAAAAAAATAGCATTTTGGACACCCATAGGCAACCTTTACTATACTATTATGCCTTTTGGCCTAAAGAATGCTGGAGCAACCTACCAAAGAGACATGACTGCTATATTTCATGACGTAATTCATGACTTTATGGAAGACTATGTAGAATATTTGGTTGTCAAGTCAACATCCAAGAAGCAACACACAAAATACCTCAGAGTTGTGTTCACTGGATGCAGAAAGTATAGACTCAAGATGAACCCTATGAAATGTGCCTTCGGGGTGTCATCGGGAAAGTTCTTAGGTTTCAGAGTCCGCAAAGGAGGCATTTCGACTGACGAGGATAAGATTAAAGCTGTCTAAGACATGGAGGCCCCTAAAGACATCAAGGGACTCCAGAAGTTCTTAGGCAAGCTGGGGTACATTCGAAGGTTCATACCAGCATTAGGAGAGCTCTTGAGACCCCTAAGACTTTTGTTGAAAGAGAAGAACACCTTTAAGCGGGAACAACACCACCAAGCTGTAACGAACAAGATCAAGGACGTTCTCATATCCACTTACACCATGACTTCCCCACAACTTGGTGAACCATTGAAGGTAAAGAAGGTGAAGGCAAAGAGAAACCTATTGCCTATGTCATTAGAGCCATGAAAGGGCCAAAACAAAGATACCCCTCTCCGGAGAACATTGCCTCGCTCTAGTGTACATCTCACAAAGATACCGGCACTGCTTCCAAGCACACCAAGTAGAAGTTGTATCAAAAAATGAAGGCCTCTGATTTTTAATCGAAAAGCCAATGTTGACGAGGAGAATAAGTCATTGGAAACTCCTATTAAGCAAATATAATGTAAAATTGGTGACACCTACCACTATTAAGAGCCAACCTTTGGCTGACCTCTTGTCAATTTGTCCTAAAAAAGCAACGATTGAAGAGTTGTCGGATCAAATTTTAGGAACAATAGAGATTGTTCATGCTTGTAATGAAGAGAAAACATAGAACCTCATGTTTGATGGAACATCCTCGAATCCACAAGGAAGGGGCAGGAGTCGTCCTTACAGACTCCCATGGAAGAAATCTATCTTTCATATTTTGATTAGATTTCTCTTGCACCAATAATGAGGCGGAGTATGAAGCTCTAATGCTCGGTCTAAAGATGTCTCAAGAAATTGGTATCAAGAAATTCTATGTCAAAGGAGACTCCAACATAATAATACAACAGATCCAAGGAGGGTACATCACGAAGGAAAGAAGTCTGGCCTTATGCAGAGAACAAGTTTGGCGCATGATGAAGGTATTTGACAAGATTTCATTTGAGCATGTACCCCGAACAGAAAATAAGCATGCAGATGCTCTAGCAACATTAGGGAGTAGAGTCACTATTTAAAATGGACAACATGCTTTAGAACACCAGATAACTAAAAGTTCCAAAGAAGAAAGGATGTCCATGGAAGAAAAAACCAATGATTGGAAAACGCCTCTACATGAACAACTTAGAACACTCAACATCACCAAAGAAACAAGAGGATTGTGCCTCCTCAATAGGCAAATATTCAAAAAAAGTAATGATGGACTCCTCATGAAATGTGTAGGATAAGAGGAAGGGAAAGAAAAAACAAAACAACTACATGGAGCCACTTGTGGAGAAGAAGGCCCTGGGTTGTACCGAAGGCTCCAGAGGTGGGATATTTATTGGCCAAAAATAAAATCTCACTGTGATAAATTACAAGCTTCTTGCAAGGCTAGTCAAGAAACAAAAGAAAGTACGTAGATATGTAATGTTCAGACTTGGCAACAACCTATCGTAGAGTACCTCGATGCTGGAGTTTTGCGTTCAGAAAAAATAGAAGCTGAAAGATTGAAGAAGAAATCATAACACTACTTTTTGCAGAAAGGTGAGTTGTTCAAGAAGAGTTTTACCAGGGAGGTGCTAAAAAGTGTTCGAGATGAAGAAAAAAAAAACTATTAGAAGAAGTCCATCAAGGGATATGTGGAAGACACCAAGGAGGAAAGGCCTTGTGGTATGAACTAATCAGGATTGGCTATTACTAGCCAAAAATGAAAGAAGATACAATCAGCTGGGTTAGGAGGTATCCGCAATGTCAAAAGCATGCAAACCTAATACACGTGCCAAGCATGCAAAAGAACAGTCTCAAAACATTATACCCATTCCATACATGGGCTATAGATTTTGTGGGACCAATCAACCCCCCATCAATGGGCAAAAAATGGATTCTAGTTGCAACAAATGGCTTCACCAAGTGAGTAGAGAATGAGGTAACCGAAACCATGTTTCATTCAAAATGAAACCCTTTGTTTTGTGATCAACGTATGGCTTCCTTGAGCCACTGTCTTCAACATTTGTTTTATCAAAATGGACCTGAGGTTTGGGCTTTTCTTTATTTCAAAAAATCAGCCACAATAATTTAAACATTTTGTACCAAAGGCTGATTATATTCATCATATTGGGCTTGTCATTTGTCGGCCCAAAACAAAATTTGCACAACAAAATTATTAATATACAAATGTGAATTAAAATTCAACTTAATAATTTTGTAATTAATTATTTTAATAATGTTTGATAATCATCAATTTAATTTGGAGTTTCCAAACTCATCAGTGACGACTCTTCAATACTTGGAATATCTGCATAATCATCTTTAGGAACACTAGAAGAAATATTAGTATAAAAAAAGGTAACATGTATAGTCTCGTCGGCAGTTTTAGTGGTTTTGATATAAATTCTATAGATCTTGCTAGAAGTGAAGTAACAATAATTCCTTCATATGATTTTGAATCAATTTCTTTTTTCAGATTTTCTTTGATATTTAAAACAAAAAATTTTGTTTTAAAAACATGAAAATAGTGCAAAGTAGGAGGAGTTCCTTTCCATAACTCATAAGGTGTCTTTTTCAAGAATTTTCTAATGATGATTCAGTTTAAAATGTATCAAGCTGTCTTAATAGTTTCGATCCATAAAAACAAGGTATTCATTCTCACATAACATGGCTCTAGCCATCTCATGGAGACTTCTATTTATCCTTTTCACAAATCCATTTTGTTGATGAATTATTGGGCAAGAAAAATTATGTGAAATTCCATTTTGAACATAAAAGGTTTCAAAAAGATGGAATGGTTACTTCCAGTAGAAATAATTTTATAATCTTTTTCATTTGGAACTCTTTTGTTGAATTTTTCAAAAGAATGAAAAGTATCATTCTTATGAGTAAAGGTGTTCAAACAAATTAGTTTAACTAAACTAAACTAAAACTGCTTTAAATAAACCAGTCTTTTTAAGTAAAAAACTAAATTAAAACTACAATTTTTTGTAAAAGCCAGTTTGTGTAAAATCAGTTTTTATGTTTCAGTTTAATTTTATATCAAATAAAACTAGTATATAATTTCATTGTAATAATATCAAAAGTAAGTATATTTCTGATCAAATTTAAATCGTCAATTTTTTCAAATCAAATATTTAATTAATCATACGAGTAGAATAATACAAGTACGTAATATTATAGTTGAATCATTACAATAATACAATATTCGGTACAGTGATATAAAACTCATTATGTCCATATCTTAGAAACTGAGTACTTGGTTTATGCTAAGTTGTGCAATATCCTGGGTGCATTTGGAGTATGTTCAATTTTTGTTAAATTATATCTAGGAAATTGGGTACTGGATACAATAATAAACGTATCCTGTATATACTGGCATAAAACTCATTATACTCATATCTCGGGTACTGAGTATCCGATTTATGCACAACTTTACAGTTGTGTTATATTATGGGTGTAACCGGAATATATTCAATTTTTGTTGAATCATATCTAGGAGATTAAGTAATCGAGATATGTGTTTAATGTGCCCTGGATCACAGTACACGAGATATGTAAAATTATCTATATCAATAAATATTATGTGCATTTTAGATTTTAATAAATAATATATTTAATTAATTTAAATAAAAAATTTTAGAAAGAAAGAGGTGGAAAAAAAGGAGGAGAGAGATTAAAATTAATTTTTTTATATGTTAAAAATTAGTTTTAGTATATAAATCAGTTTATGCATTATAAACTAGTTTAAAACCAATTTTTATGTGAAAAAACAGTTTAGTTTAAAAAAACTGAATTATGAACACCCCTACTTATGCATGTGTAAGGAAGAAAATCCAATCATACCTTGTGTAGTCATCTATAATAACTAATTCATAGGATTTTTTGCCTGAATTTTGAGTTCTATTAGGACCAAAAGATCAATATACAAAAGTTCCAAAAGTCTTATAGTTGAGACATCTTCCTTAGCTTTAAAAGATGATTTTGTTTGTTTACCTATTTGACGAGCATCACAAATAATGTCTTTGTCAAACTTGATATTAGGAAGGCTGATGAGCAAAAAACTAGTACTCACGGATACTAGCAACTGCACCAGATTATTCAAATAATACCACGGTGAGTGGATATCATTATCACGAGAATTAAAGGATTGAGCAAGTAAATATCGGATTAATTCTCTAATTAAATCAATTGAACCTAGATTAATAAGAGTAGAGACCGTGTCTTGCTTGGAACTTTGAATGCTTGAATGTTTAAGCAGACACCGATGAACATGCAAAAATATTTTCATGACAAATTGAATTCCAATTTCTTGGCAATTCAATTTATCTTTAATTAATCAATCGCCAATTCCTTATTCAACCGATTAAGAAAAAAGGTTTAGCACAATACTGCTTTAGTTTCAAATAATATTCAAAAGTAGTTCTAGGTCGAATTATATGTCACGTATTCAAGCTAATTCTAAACAATTTGAGAATTGTGAGAAAATCAATGTCGCACACTCTTTAAAATACTATTCCGTCAAATAAAAAAGTCATGAAAAAGAGTTTTCAAGCTTTAATTCCGATATTAAATTTTTCAAAGTAATAAACAGAATTAGAATATTTTCTAATACTTCTAACCTTTAAAGAATGAAGAATGTAAACTCAATCTTAAAAATAGATCAATACATAACTCCAAAATAAAATAAAATACTTAAATTAATAATCCATAAGAAAAGTAAAGAGAGATCCTAACCCTTAACAAAAAGGAATTAGTTACTCATGATAACAAGAAAACTAAAATAAAAGAAGAAGATGAAGGTATGAGATTTTGGATTGGGATCCGAAGATCCTCCCATCTTGATAATAATTCAAATCTAATTTAGAAATAAATCCTAACAATTAAATCTTTATCTTTCTAGAAGAAATTAATGGCAACTAATCATTTGAATCTTGAATCTTTCGGTTGAATTTTAGAACATCCTAGAAGGAGGAATTGACTTGGGTTTTGGAGCTGGAGTTTTGACTAGAACGGCCTCATTTGGACCTCTATAGCTCAAGTTATGATCACTTGAGTATGAAGAGGTCATGATTAACAGCATTTCACATTTTCACAAATTACTCTTTAGTTGTAAATTTTTTTGAAAATATAACCTAAATCTACAATAATTCTAAAACAACTCTAAATACTTGATTAGTTTTAAGATTCCGCTAAAAACATAATATTTTTTATTTAAAACTAGGAAAACTAATAAAAAAAAGAAACATAAAAACTACTAAAGATGCCTAGGTATTAAAGGCCTCTAACTAAATTTTTTTTATTGATTTTAAAATTTGAAACATACTAGTATGTCTCAATCTTTTGTGCCAAATCTATTTTTCAGAATCAAAAGAAGAGAAATATTTTATATTTTAATTTTTCAAATCATCTGGGGTGAGATCATATACATTATCACATTTTTTGGCTATATATAAAATAGATCCAGTTTTTTCATTAATGACTTTGCATTCAACTCGGTTAAAAGAAACCAAATAGACAAGATCGCATAGTTCACTAATGCTAATTAAATTGTGTTTCAATCCATTAACTAGAAGAACATTGTTAACAAAAGAAGAGAAATTTTTATCAACTTTTTCAATGACAATTATCTTACCATTGCCATCATCACCGAAAGTGATGAAATCTCTATTATAGTCGTTGAGCTTAATGGAGAATGTAAAGTTTTCTGTTATGTGCTTGTCTATGTATCACATGGTTTTCTTTCTTTCTTTCTTTGATGTGAATTTTTTTTTGCTATCCAAGGTTATTGTAATCCATCACAATAGTATAAACTTTGTTCCCATACTTTTTTAAAGAAATGAAGCATTGCTTATGAGTATGTCCATGTCTATTGTATCTGTAATAAACATTTTTTTACTAAATTTGAAGAATAGTGTGAAATTTTTATGTTTTGATTATATTAAAAGGAAGCTTTATGAAACTAATTTTTATAAGTTATAGAACTTCTTTCTTCATATTCCAATTTTTTTTTTTTTGAAATGGATCTTTGAACAGCTAAAATTTTATCCAAGTTATTGGATCCTTCAACAAATTTTGATAAATCATACTTCAAAGACTTTATGGTTTTATGCATTTTTTTTTTATTTTCAGTAATAGTCTTAGCAAAATTAGATGTAGATTTTCCTTGTAAACTTTGAATTTCATTTTTGAAATCATTAGTTTCTCTTTCCAACACATCATTTTTATTTTCAAAGAAGACATCTCATATCTCAAAAGCTTCGGTTTCTTTCTTATATTATAATATTTGGACAAACTTTTACTAGGGTTATGAGTTAAATCATGAATAATATCATGCAATTTTTCGGTAGTATAATTATAATGATTTACCTCCTTAGCCATAAAACAAATGTGTATTTTTTGTTCATCCTTATCATCATCAAATGTATCATTTTTCAAATCTTCTCAAAATACCATCAAAATTTTCTTCTTCTCTCTCTTGCTTTCTTCTTTTCGATTCAACATTGGACATTCGTATTTGAAGTGTCCTGGTTCTTTACAGTAATGCCAATTTCTATTATTGTTTTTCTTCTTGTCCTCCTTAGATGAAGAACTTATTTTTCTGCCTTTATATCTCATCAATTCTCAACTTTTTTGCAAAGAAAATTATTTCATCTTCGCTGAAAAATTCCTCATTTGATTCGGTTTTCAACCTTCAACTTTAAAGCCACATTTTATTTTTGTTTTTTGTCTTCATATGAGTGGTTCATATGCTAGTAGCTTTCCTCTTAACTCATCATAAGTGATTTTGTTAAGATCATTTCCTTCTTGTATTGCAGTAGCTTTTGTCTCCCACTACTTTGTGAGACTTCTCAGAATCATTATAACTATCTCATTTTTAGTGAATTGTTTCACCAATGCATTGAGTCCATTGATTATGATGGGAAATATTTCGAACATTTCATCTATGGACTCTTCTTTTTTCATAAAAATAGCTCATAGTCTTTCATTAGCATATTGATTCTAGTTTCTCTCATTTGATTTGTTCCTTCATGAGTGACTTGAAGTTTTTGCCATATTTTCTTAGTAGTTTTACATCTGGAGACTTTTTTGTACTCTTCAAAGCTTATGACACAATTCATCATATTCACTGCTTTGACATTTGAATCCACCTTTTTCTTTTCTTCTTCCGTTCATTCTTTATCTTTCTTTGGAATGACTTGTCCTTTAGGTGTTAGCTTAGTTAGAATCTCAGGTCCATTCATAATGATCTTCTATAGATTATAATTTGTAGCTTGAATGAATATCTCTATTCTCTCCTTCCAGTATGAGTAATTGGTTCCTTTGAAATAGGGAGGACGATGATAGGATTGACCTTCGGTTAGGTTGAAAGATATTAGATTGGTCGCCATGGATATTTTCTCTAAGCTATTAAGTTTGACTCCTAGAGCCTAAGCTTTTATGCCAATTGAAGGTTTTATAGACCTTGAGAAAAGGAGGTTTGAATCAAGGCACTCTTTTTAAATTTATTCACTTTACTAATTATGTAGAATCCTGCAAAATACTAAATAATTAATTGAAAACTAATAAATAAATTAAATGAGAATGAAAAAGGATTAGAAATTTAATATTTATAATTTGCAGAAATAAAAATATTTAGGGTGCGAATTAAAACACTTATCTTAAAATTTTTGGACCAAAATTAGGTCAACGAGCTAAAGAAATGAAATTGGGTCTTACCGAGCCGAAGCCCACATGTATATAACCCACAATACTTAAAAAATTCAACATTGCTTTCCCATTTGAGAAGAGAGATCCGAAAATGAGAGGAGAGGAAAAAGAGAGAGTGAAACCTAGTGGTGCGGTATTCTACAACCACACTTACTAACCGACAAGTGCACCGGGTCGTACCAAGTAATACCTTACGTGAGTAAGGGTCGATCCCACGAGGATTGATGGATTAAGCAACAATAGTGTTTGATAGGATTATTTAGACAAACAGAAAAGAGTATTTGAATATTCAATCGTGCAGAAATTAAAATAGTAAAGTAAATAAATTGGGAAGAAAATATGGAGAAAATAGTTAAGGTTTCAGAGTTATCTATTTTTCCTGATTAATTTTTCTTACTAACTATTTTAATCATGTAGGATTTAATTTATGGCAAACTATATGTGATTAGACCCTAATTCTTTAGACCTTTCTAGTCTCTTCTAAAATTCATCAACAGCCAATTCCTTGGTCAATTAATTCCAATTAGAGGGTGATAATCAATTTCTAGTTTATATTCCACAAAAACTCTAATTACCCAAAAAAAAAAGGATTATATGTCACGTATCCTGTTAAATCCAAATAATTAAAATTTAGGAGAAATTGTTTTCAAGCTGTTGTTCAAGTAAAGAGCCTTTCCAAGTTTTACAGGAACTCAAATAGAAAGAGGGTCATACTTCCGTTCCACCCAAATTCATAAAATAAAGAGCGAAAACAATTCTTAAATATAAATCCATACATAAATTAAAATAGAAAAAGCAATAAAATCAATCCATAGAAATAGACAGAGCTCCGAACCTTAACAATGGAGGATTAGTTGCTCATAATTGAGAGGGAGAATAAAGATTGTAAATTGGGATGGAATGGGATCCTCCCTAGGACCTCCTAAAGGAAGGAAAGCTTCCTCCTTTTATAACTAATCCTAATAAATTTAAAATCTAATATCTAAAACTAAAAATTAAAATAATATCTTTTCCTAATTTAAGATTTGAATTTAAATTCGAATTAATTAAAATAATCAAGTCTTCAATGGATGGATGGGGACCACTTGATTTGTCCATTCTGCAGCTTTTAATCTGTATTTTCTGGGCTGGAAACTGGGTTAAAACAGCCCAGAAATCGCCCCCAGCGTTTTTCTGCGTTTTCTGCATGTGGCGCATGTGACGCGTTCGCGTCGTCCACGCGTTCGCGTCATTTGTGCAGATTCCAGTCCACGCGTTCGCGTCAGGCACGCGATCGCGTCATTGCGATTTCCTCTATTCCGCGCGGTCACGTGAGCCATGCGTCCGCGTCGGTATTCGCTGGTCATCTCCTTGGCTTCTTCTCTTTCTCTGTAGAAACTCCATCAAATTCCACCAAATGCTACCTAAAATAAACAGTATTGTACAAAACTCAAAATAGCATCCATAGTGGCTAAAATATAATTAATTCTTAATTAAATTCAACAATTTAGATGCAAATTCACTAGGAAAATATAGGAAAGATGCTCACACATCACAACACCAAACTTAAACGGTTGCTTGTCCTCAAGCAACCAAAACTAATATAAGCTTAGGATGTGAATTTGCATGAGAATGAGAGTTCGATTAAGCTCATGTCTCTTCTTATAGTGGGGTTTACAACTGCAATCCTGAACAGTTTTGGCATCTCACTTTATCCTTTGAAGTTCAGAATGATTGGCATCCATAGGAACTCAGAATTCAGATAGTGTTATTGACTCTCCTAGTTCAGTATGTTGATTCTTGAACACAGCTACTTTATGAGTCTTGGCTATGACCCTAAGCATTTTGTTTTCCAGTATTACCACTAGATACATAGATGCCACAGACACATAACTGAGTGAACCTTTTCAGATTGTGACTCAGCTTTGCTAGAGTCCCCAGTTAGAGGTGCCTAGAGCTCTTAAGCACACTCTTTTTGCTTTGGACCACGACTTTAACCGCTCAGTCTCAAGCTTTTTACTTGACACATTCACGCCACAAGCACATGGTTAGCGACAGCTTGACTTAGCCACTTAGGCCAGGATTTTATTCCTTTGGGCCCTCCTATCCATTAATGCTCAAAGCCTTGGATCCTTTTTACCCTTTGCCTTTTAGTTTAAAAGGTTATTGGCTTTTTCTGCTTGCTTTTCTTTTTCTTTTCTTTTTCTTCTTTTTTTTTCTTTTTTTTTATTAAAATTTTTTTTCTGCAAGCTTTGTATTTTTCACTGCTTTTTCTTGCTTCAAGAATCAATTTTATGATTTTTCAGATTATCAATAACATTTCTATTTTTCATCATTCTTTCAAGAGCCAACAATTTTAACATTCATAAACTTCACTATCTAAAATATGCACTGTTCATGTCATGCATTCAGAATCACAGAAAATACCACCACATTTAAGTAAATAAGTCTATTCTTCAATATAGACCCACTTTCTCATGCCATATATCACTCCTGTATTTTTTTTGAATTTAAGCTCAGTGAGTAATACATGAGATGTCTTTTCAGAATTAAAGTAATAGGGAGAACTAAACTAGTCCTAGAATTCTAACTAATAAAGGATCATGCAACAAACAAAGCAAAATAACAGGAAACCGGAACATAACATAGAAAAAGAGGGGAGGAATAAAAAATGAAAGGAACTCAACCACCTTAATTATCCTAGCGGTCACTTTATTCTTCAGGTTGTGCTCCTTCGCGAAGATGATTCGCCTCCCTTTTGTACTAGAAAACCTATAAGCGCAGCGTCAACACCAAACTTAAAGGTTTGCTTGTCCTCAAGCAAAGAAGAACTGAAAATAGAAAGAGATAAATTATTGAAATGAAAGAAAATAAAATGATAAGAGAACAAGAGAGAATTAGGATTGGGAGAGAGAGAGAAAGAAAACTGGGTGCAAGCGACGCGTTCGCGTCAATGACGCGATCGCATACGTCGCGCATTCTTCATAATGACGCGTTAGCGTCAGGCACGCGTCCGCGTGGATGGCCATGTATGCAAATGATGCGGACGCGTCGGGCACGCGTCTGCGTGACCAAATTTGTGCTTTTAGCATACATCTTGCCTCAAGCCAGCACAACTCTCTGCCCAGACACCTTTTACGTCGATTCTTCATGTCACGCGTCCGCGTCGATGACGCGGTCGCGTGAAATGGAAAAAATCATGAATGACGCGGTCGCGTGAGCCATGCGTCTGCATGGGCTTGTTTGTGCTAGAGGCATAATTCTTGCGCCACTCCCGCGCAACTCTCTGTTCAATTTTATTTTTCACGCACACATGATTGACGCGTTCGCATCAATGACGCGATTGCGTCATGTGCCTCTTTTTTTTTTTAGCCTGAAGTGTTCGGTTCCTGTGATAAAATAGCTGCATGATCAAAAAATTAGTAATAACTCAATAAAAATAAAATAACTAAGAAAACTACTACTACGAAAAATAGCTAAGGATGAAAAAGAACGATCATACCACGGTAGGTTGTCTCCCACCAAGCACTTTTAGTTAAAGTCCTTAAGTTGGACATGTTGTGAGCTTCTTGTCATGGTGGCTTGTGCTTGTAGTGATCCAGGAATCTCCACCAATGTTTGTAATTCCAATGGCTACCGGGATCCCAAACTAGGCACACAACGCCTTTGAGCAAGTTGAAGCAAGTGACAAAGCCCCAAGAGTGTTGATTGTGGGAATGAATTCCAGGGTCCCAAACTTTGCTTTTACACCCGTCTTCTTGTGTATCACTATTGTTTCCACCGGGTGGCAATTGATCTGACTTCTCACAGAGACATCCAAACAACCTTTTAGACCCATTCAAATTAGCTCTATACCAATTCTTGCACTTCAATTCGGAGCATGCAACCATATTGAACCTTGCTTGACAACTCTTACCACTAACCATCTTCCTCTTACTCTTAATGCCACAAAGAGCTCTAAGTTGACCATCCGTCTCCAGTAGCCCATATTCAAGTGGGAATGTAAATGTTAAAGATAGGAATTTTACCCACTTGGATGTTGTATTGGATGGTGATGGCTTTGGAAGAAGTCTTGCAAGCTCCACTCCCTTGTATTCTTCTTTGAATTCTTCCACTTCTTTGCAGGCTTCCTCAATTTCAACCTCTTCCTCTTGGTGACTGTCTTCTAATGCAATCTCTGCTTCATTACTTACCAAGGGCATAGGAGGTTTTGCATCTTCCTCCTTTGTGGGTGCATATTCCTCCTTTGTTTTCGCATCTTCCTCTTCTTCCGTGTGTGAGGATGGAAAGTTCTCTAATGCACTGGAGTATAAACTCCTTTGATTGATTTCCTCACTTTCTTCCATAGGATCTTGCATTATATCTTTTGGGAAGGAATTTGCTTGTTCTTCTTCTTGGTACTTGATAATCGACTGCATATGCTTCTCTATATTTTTGACACTTGTCTTTATATCATGTAAGCATTCTTTCATGAGAAGCTCAAGATCTAATGGTATTTGAGATGAATAAGAAGGAGATGATGGTTCTTGATAAGTGTAAAAAGAGGATGGTTCTTGGTATGGATAGGGAGATAGTGGCTCTTGATATGGGTAGAAAGATAATGGTTCATGATACGGATAGAGAGGTGGTGGTTCTTGATATGAATATGGAGGTAGTGGCTCTTGATAGTTGGAACATGGAGCACTGAGGTTTCTTTGGTTTTGACCTTGCCAACCAAAATTTGGGTAGTTTCCCCATTCATAAGGATATGAATCACTACTCGGGTGTGAGTAGTAACCCATATGATCTCTCTCCATTATTTTTCCTCAGCACAACACACCAAACAGAATTAAATGCACCATGTGGTAAATAGGAAAGCAAAGAAGACAGAACAAAATTCTAAAAATTAAAATAAGAAAAATTAAAATAAAACTAACTAGAAAACACCAAACTTAATTTCAGAAATTAAAAAAAATATTAGTGCTATTAT
>NC_029793.2:115773170-115777667 GCF_000816755.2 Arachis ipaensis | reverse complement strand
AGAAAGGACAACGTAACAGGGGAGGGGGGAACGAACGAAAAAAAAAAAGGGAAGTGTAACGGAAAAAAAAATATAAACGTAAAAAAAAAATTTTTTTTTCGAAAATTTAAAAGTAAAATTTAATTAAAATAAAAATTAACCTGCCTAATCTAAGCAATCAAACAACTAATAGTTGTTAATCACAATCAATCTCCGGCAACGGCGCTAAAAACTTGGTGCGGTATTTTACAACCACACTTACTAACCGGCAAGTGCCCCGGGTCGTACCAAGTAATACCTTACGTGAGTAAGGGTCGATCCCACGAGGATTGATGGATTAAGCAACAATAATGTTTGATAGGATTAGTTAGACAAACAGAAAAGAGTATTTGAATATTCAATCGTGCAGAAATTAAAATAGTAAAGTAAATAAATTGGGAAAAAAATATGGAGAAAATAGTTAAGGTTTCAGAGTTATCTATTTTTTCTGATTAATTTTTTTTACTAACTATTTTAATCATGTAGGATTTAATTTATGGCAAACTATATGTGACTAGACCCTAATTCCTTAGACCTTTCTAGTCTCCTCTAAAATTCATCAACAGCCAATTCCTTGGTCAATTAATTCCAATTAGAGGGTGATAATCAATTTCTAGTTTATATGCCACAAAAACTCTAATTACCCAAAAAAAAAGGATTATATGTCACGTATCCCGTTAAATTCAAATAATTAAAATTTAGGAGAAATTGTTTTTAAGCTGTTGTTCAAGTAAAGAGCTTTTCCAAGTTTTACAGGAACTCAAATAGAAAGAGGGTCATACTTCCGTTCCACCCAAATTCATAAAATAAAGAGCGAAAACAATTCTTAAATATAAATCCATACATAAATTAAAATAGAAAAAGCAATAAAATCAATTCTAGAAATAGACAGAGCTCCTAACCTTAACAATGGAGGATTAGTTGCTCATAATTGAGAGGGAAAATAAAAATTGTAAATTGGGATGGAATGGGATCCTCCCTAGGACCTCCTAAAGGAAGGAAAGCTTCCTCCTTTTATAACTAATCCTAATAAATTTAAAATCTAATATCTAAAACTAAAAATTAAAATAATATCTTTTCCTAATTTAAGATTTGAATTTAAATTCGAATTAATTAAAATAATCAAGTCTTCAATAGATGGATGGGACCACTTGATTTGTCCATTCTGCAGCTTCTAATCTGTATTTTCTGGGCTGAAAACTGGGTTAAAACAGCCCAGAAATCGCCCCACCGTTTTTCTGCATTTTCTGCATGTGGCGCATGTGACGCGTCCGCGTCGTCCACGCGTTCGCGTCATTTGTGCAGATTCCAGTCCACGCGTTCGCGTCAGGCACGCGATCGCGTCATTGCGATTTCCTCTATTCCGCGCGGTCGCGTGAGCCATGCGTCCGCGTCGGTATTCGCTGGTCATCTCCTTGGCTTCTTCTCTTTCTCTGTAGAAACTCCATCAAATTCCACCAAATGCTACCTAAAATAAACAGTATTGTACAAAACTCAAAATAGCATCCATAGTGGCTAAAATATAATTAATTCTTAATTAAATTCAACAATTTAGATGCAAATTCACTAGGAAAATATAGGAAAGATGCTTACGCATCACCTAGCCACCCTAACCTTCAACCCTCCATAAATTTTGCTACGGAGCTCCGATCGTTGCACCGTTCACAGCCACGTGAAGCTTGTCTCCTCCTCTTTAATTCTATCTAATATTTTGGTGAATAACTCAAAATCGCAACCCCAGTTTCTCATTCAAAGCTGAAATCACATTTTTGGTTTGGATATTGAGCATTTTTGGTGATTTTGATGTTATAAGAGTCCTCTAACTTATGTTCTTGGTAGTATATATCACTAATTTTAGTGGACAAAGGTAAAAAACTCTTGTTCCTTCTTTGTTCATCAATTTATGAAAACCCTAGTTTTTAATATTGTGTCAAATTGTAGAATATGATGTTAGATTCAATAATTGGAAGCTTGGCTTGGTGGAACTTTAAAAAGGAAAGCTTGGAAGCTTGGAATTACGACATTAAGGTACGGGTGATAGTTTTGAGTAGGCATATATATGTAAAGTTGTGTGAAAACCTAAGTTACTTGCTCCTAGGATAAGTTGAACTGAATTGATTGTTGATGTGCTTGAATAATGGTTAGTATGAGTATTGAGTTGGTTAATGTATTTTGGCATGAAATTCAGAGTAGAAATAATGAGTTTTTAATGATTAAGAAGTGCTATGTGATATTGTTGTAATTGGATATTATGATATATGTTGGTGCTATGTGGCATGAAAATGAATATGTTTGTTGATGTTTTAATTGAGAATTAGATGTATGAATATTGCAATTTGTGAAAATTGGGCCGGAAGCCGTGATAGGGTGAGAAAATCCCCTATGTGATAAATTGAGGTAAGTGGTGTGAAATATTGTGTGAGAATGAGATATTTCATGATGATTGGTTGTAGACTTTGTTTGTATGAGTGTGTATGTTGAGGTTGCCTTGAGAAATTGATTGAATGGGTGTTGAATGATTAAAAAGGGTAGAGAATCGATAAATGTATGTTAATGGATCTTAGAAGTGGCATTGTAATGATTTTGAACTGGATTGGAATTGGAATTGGTGAAAATGGTTATGCAAAAATTTTTGGTTAAAATGAATTTTTTTACTAAATTTGATGGGGCATAACTTAGCCCTCGGACCTCTAAATTTTGTGGAACTTTTTTAAATGAAAATTGGGTTTGTCTATTTTATGATATTTGAAGAACGGACGAAAAATAATTTTTAACGAAAAAGTTATGAACATTTAAAAATCTGGTTTCAAAATTGAATTCTGTAGAAGTTGTAGAAAACTGATGTCATGCGTACGCATGAGGGGTGTAACATAATAGAAATGATTTTGTGTAAGTTGCATGCGCACGCACAAAATGAAGTTGCACGTATGCACGAGGCATGCGTATGCACAACTTGCATTTCTAGAATTGAATGTTTTTCGTGCGCGGTCTGTGCGTACGGGCAAACGGGGACTTGTGTGTACGCATGAGACATGCGTATGCACAATTGTCCTGTTTTTCAAAGGTGAATATTTTTAACTATTTTTACCTATCCAATCCACTATTTTACTTCTGTAACCTCTATTTGAGATCCAATGACTAGTTTCTATGACAAGAATGAGTTGATACGATTGAATGATGAGAATGAGTTGAGATGATTGAATGATGAGAATGAGTTGAGATGATTGAATGATGATAATGAATTGATATGATTGAATAATGAGATTGATTTAATATGATTGGAGGAAGAGAATGAGCTTAATTGATAATTGAGCTTCCGGGATGAATGCAAGGATTGTAGTTCTGTTCCGCTTGCTCCCAAATGGAATATGAGCTTCATGGGTATACGCAAGGATTGTGATTTTCTCCCGCTAACTCCAGGATGGAATTGAGACAATTGTTGACTTGTGGTTGTAATCCGAGCAAGAATGGTGGTGAAATCTCGCTTGTCTGTGGTTCTCTCTCTGTTGGTGTAGTGTGTCGAGCACTATATCTCAAGCTTGTGGCAGGCATTATATCCCAAGTTCCATATTCTCTTGATGTGTGAAGTATGCTAGGCACTATATTCCAAGAGTATGCTGGGTACTATATCCCAAGAGTGTGTCTAACAGACAGACACTATATCCCTAAAGTGTGTCAGGCACTATATCCCAAGAGTGTGCCGGGCACTATATCCCAGATCACACAGGAGAGATGATATCCGGGTTAGCTACCGGATGTGTTGGGTTCTGGTATTTTAACCAACACGTGAACTCATGGCTAGTAGGACAGACATACATCATTTGCATTTGTTATATTGTTTGGGTATGTATCTTCTATCTGGCTTGTCTTGTTGAATAATTGTATCTATATGTTAATCGAACTAATTGTTTTACCTGTTATCTCTATTTGTGTATTCTTTGTATTGTCTTGTATATGTTTGCATAAATGAGAGATCCTTTATGCTGACAGTGGTGATGCTGAGGGTTGTTCCTGATGAGATGTGGTGATTGAGGTTTGAGAAAAAACAGAGAATAAATTGATAACATTGAAACTAAGTTTTGATATTAAATTATTGAAATTGGAAAACTATTATAATGAGAGAGATGATGGCTTGTATCAGGGAGAATTGGGATTGAGAGATCATTAACATATTTGAAATTTAGTTTATTTACCTTGTTCGGATTAGAAAGAACCCTAGGCTTGAACCTTGAATGATTGGAGATTAGGATTGCCTAGTGGTATGCGAAATTGCTACTCAGGTTGTGAATTGTTGTTCGAAATTGATTCCCTGGCAATGGCACCAAAAACGGATGCACAGAACCATACAAAGTATGGACTATTATATATTGCTGGAAAGCCCTGGATGTCTACTTTCCGACGCAATTGAAAGCGCGCCATTTCGAGTTCTGTAGCTCCAGAAAATTCACTTTGAGTGCAGGGAGGTCAGAATCCAACAGC
>NC_029793.2:115772589-115773067 GCF_000816755.2 Arachis ipaensis | reverse complement strand
AACTGAAAATCAAATAGGATAAAAAGAAGAGAATATACTATAAATTCCAAACTATCAATGAAACATAGCTCCAATCAAATGAGCGGGACTTATAACTTTTTGCCTCTTGAATAGTTTTGGCATCTCACTTTATTCATTAAGTTTCAGAATGATTGGCATCTATAGGAACTCAAAGTTCAGATAGTGTTATTGACTCTCCTAGTTCAGTATGATGATTCTTGAACACAGCTTCTTTATGAGTCTTGGCCGTGGCCCTAAGCACTTTGTTTTCCAGTATTACCACCGGATACATCCTCTTGGTTTTAAGAGCTTTTGGCTTTTTGGCTTTTTGCTCTTGCCTTTTGGTTTTAAGGAATGAGTCCACCTTAGTGATGGTGGCGTTTCCTCCTTGAGGAACCAATGATGTCCTTGAGCTCTTCTATGTCTCTTCCTTGTCTTTGTTGCTCCTCCTTCATTGCTTTTAGATCTTCTCTGATTT
>NC_029793.2:115764319-115770852 GCF_000816755.2 Arachis ipaensis | reverse complement strand
ATAGATTCCCAGTTTCTCTATTACAGAGAGGGGCATGAGGTTTATTCCTGAACCAAGGTCACACAGAGCCTTAAAGATCATGGTGCCTATGGTACAAGGTATTATGAACTTTCCAGGATCCTGTCTCTTCTGAGGCAATGTCAGTTGATCCAGATCACTTAGTTCATTGATGGACAAGGGAGGTTCATCTTCCCAAGTATCAATGCCAAATAATTTGGCATTTAGCTTCATGATTGCACCAAGAAACTTGGCAGTTTGCTCTTCAGTAACATCCTCATTCTCTTCAGAAGAGGAATACTTATCAGAGCTCATGAAGGGCATAAGGAGGTTCAATGGAATCTCTATGGTCTCTAGATGAGTCTCAAAGTCCTTTGGTTCCTCAGAGGGAAGCTCCTTATTGGTCACTGGACGTTCCAGGAGGTCTTCCTTCTTGGGATTTACGTCCTCCTCTCCTTCATTAGGTTCGGCCATTTTGCTTATGTCAATGGCCTTGCACTCTCCTTTTGGATTCTCTTCTGTATTACTTGGGAGAGTACTGGGAGGGATTTCAGTGATCCTTTTACTCAGCTGGCCCACTTGTGCTTCCAAATTTCTAATGGAAGACCTTGTTTCATTCATGAAACTCACAGTGGCCTTGGATAGATCAGAGACTAAGTTTGCCAAATTAGAAGTATTTTGTTCAGAGTTCTCTGTCTGTTGCTGAGTGGATGATGGAAAAGGTTTATTATTGTTAAACCTGTTTCTTCCACCATTATTAAAGCCTTGTTGAGGCTTTTGATCCTTCCATGAGAAATTTGGATGATTTCTCCATGATGAGTTATAGGTGTTTCCATACGGTTCACCTAAGTAATTCACCTCTGCTATTGCAGGGTTCTCAGGATCATAGGCTTCTTCTTCAGAAGATGCCTCTTGAGTACTGTTGGATGCAGCTTGCATTCCATTCAGACTCTGGGAAATCATATTGACTTGCTGAGTCAATATTTTGTTCTGAGCCAATATGGCATTCAGAGTATCAACTTCAAGAACTCCCTTCTTCATAGGCGTCCCATTATTCACAGGATTCCTTTCAGAAGTGTACATGAACTGGTTATTTGCAACCATGTCAATGAGTTCTTGAGCTTCTGCAGGCGTTTTCTTTAGGTGAATGGATCCACCTGCAGAGGTATCCAATGACATCTTAGATAACTCAGATAAACCATCATAAAATATATCCAGGATGGTCCATTCTGAAAGCATGTCAGAAGGACACTTTTTGGTCAGCTGCTTGTATCTTTCCCAAGCTTCATAGAGGGATTTTCCTTCCTTCTGTCTGAAGGTCTGAACATCCACTCTAAGCTTGCTCAGCTTTTGAGGAGGAAAGAACTTGGCTAAGAAAGCCGTGACCAGCTTATCCCAAGAGTTTAGGCTGTCTCTGGGTTGAGAGTCCAACCAGATTCTAGCTCTGTCTCTTACAGCAAATGGGAAAAGCATGAGCCTGTAGACTTTAGGATCTACTCCATTAGTCTTAACAGTATCACATATCTGCAAGAATTCAGTTAAGAACTGAAAAGGATCTTCATATGGAAGTCCATGAAACTTGCAGTTCTGCTGCATCAGAGAAACTAGCTGAGGTTTCAGCTCAAAATTGTTTGCTCCAATGGTAGGAATGGAGATGCTTCTTCCATGTAAATTGGAATTGGGTGCACTAAAGTCACCAAGCATTCTCCTTGCATTATTATTATTTTCAGCTGCCATCTTCTTTTCCTGTTTGATAATTTCTGACAGGTGCTTGCTGGTTTGTTGTAATTCAGCTTCTCTTAGTTTCCTCTTCAGAGTCCTTTCAGGTTCTGGATCTGCTTCAACAAGAATATTCTTGTCCTTGCTCCTGCTCATATGACAAAAAAGAGGGCACAGAAAAATAATAATAATAGATATCCTATTTTTTTTTTGTGAGTGAGGGAGAGATGTTAGTAGATGAATAAACAAATAGAAGGAGATGAGAGAGAAGAGAATTTTTGAAAATAGTTTTTGAAAAATGTTAGTAATTTTCAAAAATTAAGATTTAAAAATTAAAATAGTTAGTTAATTAAAAAGAATTTTTGAAAAAGAGGAAAGATATTTTCGAAAATTAGAGAGAGAGTTAGTTAGGTAGTTTTGAAAAAGATAAGAAACAAACAAAAAGTTAGTTAGTTAGTTGAAACAAATTTTAAAAAGATAAGAAGTTAGGAAGTTAGAAAAGATATTTTTGAAATCAAATTTTTGAAAAAGATAAGATAAGAAGATATTTTTGAAAAAATATGATAAAAATTAGTTTTTGAAAAAGATTTGAATTTTTAAAATCACAATTAATGACTTGATTCACAAGAAATCACAAGATATGATTCTAGAACTTAAAGTTTGAATCTTTCTTAACAAGTAAGTAACAAACTTGAAATTTTTGAATCAAAACATTAATTGATTATGTTATTTTCGAAAATTTGATATAAAAAATAAGAAAAAGATTTTTGAAAAATATTTTTTGGAATTTTCGAAAATAACTACGAATTTTGAAAAAGATTTGATTTTTGAAAAAGATTTTGAAAACGATAAGATTTTTAAATTGAAAATTTGATTTGACTCATAAAAACAACTTGATTTTAAAAATTTTTGAAAAAGTCAAATCCAATTTTCGAATTTATGAGAGAGAAAAGGGAAAGATATTTTTTTGATTTTTGAATTTTTATGATGAGAGAGAAAAAATTAAAAACATCATTTTCATATTTTTCTCTTTTATTTTTGAATCAAAACAAGGAATGCATGCAAGAACACTATGAATGTCAAGATGAACACCAAGAACACTATGAAGATCATGATGAACATCAAGAACATGTTTTTGAAAAAATTTTAATGCAAAGAAAACATGCAAGACACCAAACTTAGAATTCTTTAATGCTTAGACACTAAGAATTCAAGAATGCATATGAAAAACACCATACAACACAAAACAAAAAATCATCAAGATCAAACAAGAAGACTTACCAAGAACAACTTGAAGATCATGAAGAATACTATGAATGCATGAATTTTCGAAAAAAAATGCAAGATGCATATGCAATTGACACCAAACTTATAACATGACACATGACTCAAACAAGAAACAGAAAAATATTTTTGATTTTTTTTTTTATGATTTTCTAATTTTTTTGGATTTTTTTTTCGAAAATTATTTGTAAAAGAAAAAATAAGGATTCCAAAATTTTTAATATGAATTCCTGGAATCTTACCATATTAGTCTAAAGCTTCAGTTCAGGAATTAGATATGGCTCACTAGCCAGCCAAGCTTTCAAAGAAAGCTCCAGTCCAAAACACTAGACATGGCCAATGGCCAGCCAAGCTTCAGCAAGATATCAGAATATACTGCTCATTACTTATCAAATATGTAACTTGCCTCTATGCTGATGGTTTGGAAGCCTCAGTCCAAAAGAATTTAGACATGGCTTTGCAGCCAGCCAGGCTTCACATGCTTCATGAAACGCTAGAATTCATTCTTAAAAATTTTGAATAAAAATATATATATTTTTTTGAAAACATTTTTATTTTTTTCGAAAACAGGTGAGAAAATTATGAAATATTTTTGAAAAATTTTTGAAAAGAAAACAAAAAGAAAATTACCTAATCTGAGCAACAAGATGAACCGTCAGTTGTCCAAGATAGGCCAGCCCTCAAACGTGATCTAAGATAGCATACAACTGATCAAAGATACCTAATACAATAGTAAAAGGTCCTATTTATAATAAACTAGCTACTAGGGTTTACAGAAGTAAGTAATTGATGCATAAATCACTTCCGGGGCCCACTTGGTGTGTGCTTGGGCTGAGCTTGAGTGTTACACGTGTAGAGGTCCTTCTTGGAGTTGAACGCCAGCTTTTGTGCCAGTTTGGGCGTTCAACTCTGGTTTTGGCTCCTTTTCTGGCGCTGGACGCCAAATTTGGGTAGAAAGCTAACGTTGAACGCCAGTTTACCTCATCTATTCTTAGCCAAAGTATGGACTATTATATATTGCTGGAAAGCCCTGGATGTCTACTTTTCAACGCAATTGAAAGCGCGCCATTTTGAGTTCTATAGCTCCAGAAAATCCACTTTGAGTACAGGGAGGTCAGAATCCAACAGCATCAACAGTCCTTCTTCAACCTCTGAATCTGATTTCTGCTCAAGTCCCTCAATTTCAGCCAGAAAATACCTGAAATCACAGAAAAACACACAAACTCATAGTAAAGTCCAGAAATGTGAATTTAACATAAAAACTAATGAAAACATCCCTAAAAGTAACTAGATCCTACTAAAAATATACTAAAAACAATGCCAAAAAGCGTATAAATTATCCGCTCATCACCTAGCCGATTCATGTGGTTTCACATAGTCTCTATTTGGAAGTATTGCCCTGTTGAGAACTCCGTAAGGGATGATGTTCTCACCCGTTTTGGAAATTATTACTTTTTAGATGCAGGTTCCAGCGCTTCTCAGTGAGCGGGAGGTTTATCTGGAAGGATAACGAAGAAGACCTTTTATTCTGCCTTAATTTTAGGCTTTCTACTTCTTTTGGGAAACACTTATATTATGCACTTGTTTTGAAGACTTGCCTTTAGAGGCTTATGATGCATTTTGTAGAGATAGGTTATGTCTATCCAACTGTTTTACTGTTGTAACTCTAGCCGGCCTAATCTTTGCAGGCCGAGACTAGTTGATACTTATATATACTTTTATATATGTCTCTTTACTCTTTTTTTTCCTTCGAGCTTTTAATTATCTACCTTTCTTCCGACTATATACATTATCGAGTGTGAGTGATCGACGAATTGTCTTTTTCTCGAGTTTTAAATCCTATCACTAGCTTCTAGTATAATATTCATTTCTATATATGCGTACTTGTATTTTAACCTTGTGTCATATCACCAAACCATAATTGAATTATAACTTAAGTATAAGACAAAATGGTAGGGTACTAGAAGATAAAAGAGGAAGAAATAGAGAAAACGGCACCAGCATATATTCTGGTCCAACCTCAAGGTGCAATGAGGTCTACGTCCAGTCTCTACCACAATTATGATGGAATTTTACTATAACAATTTCAATATTACAGTTACCAATTTCATGACTAAGACAAAGACAAAGACGAACAAACCAAATCGGTTCAACGCTAAGACAAACAAAGCACTATACCGTGCTTTACAAACTGATTTCCAGACCAAATAAACTCTCCAAAACAGAACAAACCAAGACTGGAACAAATTGAAACTGTATTGTGTTTTCTTCCTAGTTTATGACTTATTACTCATAGACTTTTTCAAAATATTTTCTTAAATGATCATATGTCTTTTTCTTAGAACTAAGAAGACTCAAAAATTGAATATCAAATACAAACTAAAGTGAAGAAAAAAAATACTCAAATGTATAGTTTGATTTCTGAATTATTCTCCTTAAAATTCATCAAACCTTCTTTTTATATCAAAAATAGAAATGTTTGGTAACAAAAAAATATTAGCCAAAAATAATTAGAATTTGTTTTATTTAATATTATTGTAATAATTAATGAATACTAAATAAGATAAATTCTGACTATTTTTTATTTTTCTCTCTAGTATTACCGTATCAAAAATAATTCTTTAGTTAATTGTTGCAGTATTTTCCAATTGCCCTTCAAATCTTGCTCATACTTTCCCTATTTTTAAATATGTTTTAATTAATGCAATGTGCTCATCTATCTATTGGTTGATGACAACTTTGGCCATTGCTATGCATAATCATCATCATTGTTATATGTTTCCTTGTCCATTTTTAGCAACAACCATCTCTTTCAATTTGACACCAAATAAATATTTATATCAATTTTAAAGCTAAAACTTTATAACATATTAAGTCAAGATATTAATCAATTAATTAATAAAATTAATTAAATATTTGTCATCACAAATAATTATAAGATCATTTTTAAACTTAACACAACTTTTAGCTTAGTTTGTTATATGTTTTCAAAATATATATAAATAGACAACATATAAAATTGTGCATATAGTTAATTAAAAAGGAAACAAGCTAAGATAGAGAAAAAAAATGCTAGATAGAAATGCATAAAATTAATTTTTTAGAGTAAATGGTCAAATTAGTCCCTAAAAAATTATTTGTTCTCTAAATTGGTCATTGAAAGATTTTCTTTATCAAATTCGTTCTTTAAAGATTTTAAATTAGTCATGTTAGTCCTTCTATTACTTTCTTTATTGATGATGTCAAAATTTGCTAATGTAGTAGGTTAAGTGACAATTCAACAGACACCTGAGAATTTTAATTGACTATTAACATGATTATTTTATGAAATTAGATTAAATTAACTTCAAATTGAGAAATTTTAATGACTCAAGTTCTCTTATCAATTAGGTTTTGATTTAATCTAATTTCATAAAGTTATTATGTTAATAGTCAATTAAGACTTTTAGGTGTGTGTTGGAGTGTCACTTAACATTCCATATTAATAAATTTTGACACCATCAACAAAACAAATGACAAAAAAAACTAATATC
>NC_029793.2:115763611-115764064 GCF_000816755.2 Arachis ipaensis | reverse complement strand
ATATGCTTGGATTAAAAAAAAAGGAACAGACTAAAAATTTTTATGGGTTGATAAATAAAATTACAATTAATTTATTTATGAAAATTTTCATCCCACAACTAAAAATACCACAAGCTAATGGCTGAAAATCTGCCACATCCATGCCCATATCATATTTATGTATTGACAATTGTGCCCTTGTCAAATTTAATTCATCAACCATCCCATGCATATTGTCATTTGTTGTATCCATTCTCTGTAGTGTGTCATCTTTTGTAACCTATAAAAAATGAACACTTCTTTTAAATACAATATTTATCGGTACTCATTTGATATATATGTTTGTTGTACTCAATCATAATTTAACAAAAAAAACATTTTTTTAAATATATTTAAATATATTTAAATATAATTACGTATTAATATGTTCAATATTATTCATGATTATATTTGAATTAGTATGTATAAAAAATT
>NC_029793.2:115757042-115763534 GCF_000816755.2 Arachis ipaensis | reverse complement strand
AATTAAAAAATATTTTATAAAATTTTAAAATTTGTATATTAACGTATGTATCTCGTATCATATCGTGTCTTATGTCTATAACTCTATAAGTGTTCATACATCATAACTTGCATTTCTTACTATCATCTCCTTTCCACATTTGGATCATCACTTTCTCTCATCCTCATCCTCATCCCGCTTCAATCCTGCAAGGGAGATACCGAAGATCAATGGCGGTGAACAACAAAAATCTTTCTTTGTGATTTTTTCTTGTGTCGAAATTAGACTTACAACCTATCGAATTATGAAAGAATAAAACAAAATTTTATTCGATTATTTATTATTTATTAACAAATTTTAATTATTAAATTAAATTTTTTGTTGGAAAAATTAATTTCAAATCGAATTTTTAGAGTATCACTGAAGTAACAAACAAATCCATCTATGTCAATTATTAATATAATTCGGCCTTTAGCAATATCGACACGTGGCTCAAAAACTTTATCTACCAAATAAAGAACGGTGTGGCCACCTTAAAAACAAAGTTCGTGGGCCTTTTCTGCATCGTAGCGGCAAGCCCTAAAAGGAGCATTATGCACGTGCTTTTTATTTTATTTTATTTTTACCTTAATGTAAATCAAAGGAAATAACGCGCAAAAGGAATATGAACTTTGTTGGTTGTTACCGGAAAAGGATCAATAATACGGGGATTAATGATGGCCATGGTTTTGTTATTATGATTTATTTCATTTAATTTTTAATTTATATAATACACAAAGAAAGAGTATATTTATAAACTTATCCAAAGTCATGCTATCATTTAAGGGACTTTGATAATGGATCTTCTTTTTAGAAGAAATACTGTATTATTATTTGTTAATTATTATAACAACTCTTGACGATTATTTTTTTTTTCACATGAGGAATTGAACACGGGGTAGAGGGAAAGGCAATTCTTTAACCAAGCAACCAAGATATAATAAGTTGATATAATAGAAAGGTTAAAAATAAAATTAAAATAAAAAATTTAAAGTTTCAGTACTTTTTTCTAATATAATTTCATAGCTTAGAATTAACAAGGGTTTGTTAGATACATATATTCGTTTATCCAGTCTGTCTTATTGTTTGTATCATTTCCTATTCAGACCGCTCGTAAAGCTGGAGTAAAATATTACAATATACTTGAAAGTTTCAAGTTGTGATTATTAGAAATAATAGAGTAATCCGAAAAAAGTATTTTATATTATTCAATTTGTGAAAAGGTATAATATATAAGGAGTATATATAGATATTAGAAGAATTAAAAATAATAAAAGCATACAATCTTATAATTAATATATAAATATGCTATATTAAATCTAAATTGATACTAATTATTTTCTAACATTCTCCCTCAAACTCAAGTGGGAGTTAAGGATACCATCTTGAGTTTAGATACCAGAGTTCGAAAAACGAGTTGGATGATGAGCCTTTATGAAGATATCAGTAATATGATCCAGTGTTCCAACAGCGATGAGACGAACAACATCAATAAGGATACGTTGCTGAACAAAGTGACAATCAATCTCAATGTGTTTGGTGCGTTCATGAAATACATCATTATGAACAATCTAAATAGCACTGCGGTTGTCACAAAATCCATCAGTTGGGGATGACTGAGGAGTACCCAAGTCTTCGAGAAGCCAACGAATCGAGACAACCTCAGCACTGGTGTCAACGAGAGCACGGTATTCAGCTTTTGTGCTTGATTGAGCAGTTAACGTTTGCTTCTTAGCTCGCTAGGAAATGAGAGAGTCGCCAAGAAATAAACAATAACCAATAGTAGAACGACGATCAGTGGGATCACTAGGCCAATCAGCATCTGAGTACGCTTGAAGGGATAAAGATGAATAGGCAGAAAAATAAAGGCCATGAAATAGCGTGCCTTTGATGTAACGAAGAATGCAAAGAACTACTGCATAGTGAATGTACGAGGAGCTAACAAGAACTGGGTAAGAACATGAACCGGATAGGCAATGTCTGGTTGGATGACAGTTAAGTAGACGAGTCCTCCAACTAACTGTTGATAAAGAGTAGGATTATCCAAAACAGTGTCATCCATAGGAGTAAATCGAACATTAGGCTCAAGAGGAGTAGACTAGTGCGACTATGTATAATTCCGACTCGGGCAAGAAAATCCGAAGCATATTTAGCTTGAGAGAGATAGATGCCATCATCGGTGCATATGACTTCTAGACCAAAGAAATAGCTTAGAGAAACAAGATCTTTCATCTCAAAAGTACGCTGAAGGGACATCTTGAGATTAGAGATACCATCAATATCATCTTCAGTAATGATCATGTCATCAACATACAAAAGTAGAAGAACAACTCCACATTCACTTTTACAAATGAAGAGAGTATTCTCATGAGGGTTGCAAGTAAAACCAAGATTGCATATGGTGGTGCTGAACTTGTCAAACCATTTACAAGGAGTTCGCTTAATGCCATAAAGTGCATTGCAAAGGAGACAGACTTTGCTAGAAGGACAAGGATATCCCGGAGGTGGTTTCATATAGACCTTCTTTTTCAAATCCTATTAAGAAATGCATTCTTCACATCTATCTGACTAAGAGACCATTTTTTGACTGCAGCAATGGCAAGGAGAGCTCGATTAGATGTAAGACGAGCGACAGGAGCAAAAGTCTCTTTATAATCAATACCATACTCTTGTATACAACCTCGAGCAACCAATCGTGCCTTATAACAATCAATAGAACCATCAGAGCGAGTCTTGATCTTGTAGACCCATATACTACCCACAACTTCTTGATCAGAAAGAGGATCAACCAAGTTCCAAGTGTGTGCTTTTTCAAGTGTTTGGATTTCTTCCTGCATTGCTTGTTGCCAACTTGGATTGGTAGAGGCTTCTTGGAATGACTGAGGTTCATGATGATGAAGAATAGCAGAAAAGCAATGAAAATCAAATATATGAGGAGGTGAATTTCTTGCACTGGAACGAGCGGAGGAAGGAGGCACGACAGCAGGAGCAGGAGCATCGTCCGGTCTGAAATCATCGGGAGATGGAGAAGACGAAAGAGAATGGGGCTCGAGCGATAGATTTGAGATAGAACTTGTAGTATCATCACTAGAAAAGAGATCAACATTGAGGTTCGTGAAAAATGATGACGAAGTAGAAGGAATGGACTCAAAAGAGAAAAAATTAGAGAACATATGATGTTCCCAGAAGCTAACATGACGAGATATACGAATATGTTGAGAGATAGGATCCCAACAACGATAACCCTTGTATTCAGATGCATAACCAAGAAAACAACACATACAAGCCCGAGGTTCAAGCTTAATGTGTTCATGAGACTGAAGAAGGACAAAACAAACACAACCAAAAATATGAAGAAAGCTGTAATCAGGAGAAGTATGATAAAGGCGCTCAAAGGGAGTAGTGTTACCAAGTAGAAAGAAAGAAGTCTATTGATGACATGAACAGCAGTCAGAACAGCTTCACCCCATGAACGCTCAGAACAGGAAGAGGAAATAAGCATTGCACGAACAGAGTCAAGAATATGAGGGTGTTTACGCTCAGGTACCAGGACAAGAAAACTCAGACAAAGTACTCTGTTCAGCGAGAAAATTTAAAAGTTTGGAGTCACGATATTTCATAGCATTATCGCGTCTGAAGATTGTAATTACCTTTGAAAATTGAGTTCTAATCATAGTGGCAAATTAATATAAATCTGAGGCAGTTCATGACGATTAGTCATCAAATAAACCCAAGTAAAATGGGAATAATCATTAATAAAGACTACAAAGTATCGAGCCCCTCCCATAGAAGCGGTGGGAGCAGGGACACAAACATTGGCATGAATAAATTCAAAAGGAGGACAAGAAAGAGAGGAATTATTATGAAAAGATAAGGCAGGTTGTTTTGCAGTTTGACAAAAGCTGCAATCAAAGACTCATTTTGAACTTGACCTAAAACACCTATACACATAAGAGGATGCAATTTTTCTAAGGAGCTGTGGGCAAGACGGCGGTGCCACAAGTGAAGGGTAGATAGAAAGGAAACAACACAGAGATTTGAAGTAGAGGGAACATGAAGGTTCTCGAGCTCAAACAATCTTCTGACCTTACAACCAGTCCCGATGATTTTTTCGTCCGACGATCCTGCACACGACAACCAGAAATAAAAAATTGACATCAAAACTGAGCTCAACAAGTTGACCGATAGAGATAAGATTAAAATTTAATTTTGGAATAAAATAAGTATCATGAAGATGAATATTGGACTGTGAAATAAAGCCCTGATGTATTGCATGCAAGAGAGAACCATTAGCAATGTTGACAGAAGGTGCATTTATAATGGTAGACAACGATGAGAAAAGATGACGCAAGGAGACATATAATTAAAACAACCAAAATCAAAATACTATTTAGAATTACCTGGAGGGGTGGAAAGAGCAGCAGAGATATTACCAGAAAAAGAGAGAAGTTGCTTAAGAAGAGATTCAAGGTTTGATGGAGAGATAGAAGGTGGGTTGAGAAAGGTAGGATTGGTGGATTTAGTAGCAGCAGTAACAGTATAAGCAGGCACATTCGAGAGTTGTTGGGACGAGTTTGATACTTGTTCTGATTTGAAGGTGGTGGTTTAGTAGGACAAGTAGTAATCAAGTGACCTGAGAGCTTAAAATAATGGAAGAACAGTTTTGGGCAATTGGGACCAATGTGACCTTTTTGTTTGTATTTACGACATTCAATAGAGGTACAATTGGAGATGGAGTGCCCAGGGTAGTTACAGTTTTGACAGACTTTACCCTTTCTGTCGGTGGCAGCAAAGACAGTTTCACTCTTAAAGCAAGTCAATCCCAAGCGCATTTTTTCAGACTGAAGACAAGGAAGAGCATCTTCAAGGCTAGGCAAGGGATTTTGATGAAGAAGAGAAGCCCTAACTGGCTCATAGTCATCAGTAAGTGCCATAAGAAACTGTTGGAGTTGTATCCAGTTTCGATAATCCTCATATGCCTTAGCATCAATGGAATCTTTAAGAACAGGCTAACAAGAGGTCATTTGATCCCAAATAATTTTCATCTCAGCAAGAAAATCAAAAACCGCTTGGCCATGTTCTTGCTTAGGCTATGAAGCTCCTTTAGCAGTTGGTACTGATGAAAGAGATCAAAAATAGTGTAGCGTGTTGCCAAATGATCCCATACATCTTTAGTAGTTTCAAAATGTCCAAACTATAAATGAATGCCAGGAGTAGAAGTGTTGCAGAACCAAGTGATACTCTGGTGATTTTTACTATCCCATTTTTTCAATCTCTCTGTAAAATCCTTCTCAACATCCTCCTTGGATTTGGAGGTCCCATCTTTAGATGTGTCAGTCACGGTGGGCTTAACAGGACAAACAATATCACCAATTACATAGTGACATAATTTTTGCCGTTTAAGAAATCCTCGCATAGCTTCAACCCAATGAGCATAGTTGGAGCCATTAAGGATAATAGAAATAGGCTAAAAAAATATATGATTTCTCCATAATAACAAAAACAAAGGTGAAAAAGAGAAGAAATTGCAAACTTGGGGCAGAAAATGAGAAAACGGAGGACAGAATTGGAAAGAGCTCACCAAAAAACTTTAGAGAGGATCTCATTGCTGCCACGTCAGCAAAAACGGCCATGTGGCACCGCGTGATAGGAGGAGGAGAACGCGTCAATGCTGACGTGGCGAGGAGGTGGCCGCGGGTCAAGCAGCGGATCCGTGGAGTGTCCGGCGTGACACGTGGAGGGACGCTGAGCTGTTGTTCTTGGGCACTGATCTGACGGCGCTGGAGGCGTCTGGAGGGAGGAGAACCTCAAATGGACAGGGGATTTCAGGTGACGAACCAAGACGACGGAAAAGAATAAAAAAATGAGGACAAAGAACTACCGGCGGAGACAAAACACAAGAGCTAGAAACCAATTGCCATTGAAAAGAAAAAATTATACTCTTGATACCATGTTAGAAATAAGAGAGTAATATGAAGAAAGTGTTTTGTGTATTATTCAGTTTTTGAAAAAGTACAATGTACAATGGGTATATATAGGTGCTAGAAGAATCAAAGTAATAAAAGCATATAATTCTACAATTAATATACATATATACTATATAAATATAAATGATACTAATTGATCTAAATTGATTCTAGTTATTCTCTAACAATATAAAAATAGTTTTAAGAGATTAAAAATTCTACCTATAGAGTCTAGATTGCTTTTTCATTTCTTTTAAAATTTTTATACCTTTCACATAAAAATAAAATTGCCATAAACTTTAAAAACATAAATATTTTATTTTTCTAAGCGTATTTATAACAATGCTACATTGAAATATGATTTGCAGTATTTCTTAATGCTTTTTTGAAGAGTATATGTATCATATTTGGTCTTTTTTATTATTCAAATAAATAAAATTATTTTTTGTCTGTAATATTTTTATAATCTTTTACAAATATTTTAAATATTTAATTTCATTCTATTTTA
>NC_029793.2:115752419-115756298 GCF_000816755.2 Arachis ipaensis | reverse complement strand
GACCTCTCTCTCTCTGAAAATAAAATTTTATAAATTATTTATGTTTAATTGAAATTTAAAATAAGAATAAAAATATATAATGATAATTTTTATATGTATTTTTACACATTAAATTTATCTATAACTTTTTAATCAATCTTATCCTTATATTTATTAAACAAATATAAAAAATTTTATCAATAATTAAATTTTTGGCCTTTACAAATTTTTTAATTGTAAAAAACTTAACACTCATTATCACAAACGCGGGCTTTAGCCACGAAAAAAACCGTAATTAACAAAGACAATGCATTTTCATTTAGCTACAATTTTTAGCCTGTTAGCCACACTTTTGTGAATGGTGGAGATATTTGAATAGCCACCATTTTTACATTATTGTCCATATTTCAAATCGTAGTTAAATAAAAATAATGTAATTCAAAAGTATAATTCTGCTACACTTTTTTTTGTAGCTAACATTGATAGGCTGAGTTGTCACATTTTTTTTCATGGCTAATGTTAATAGGTTATTTAGTCATAGTTTTTTTATGGCAAAATAAAAACATGTACAAATAAGATTTGACAAGCTAGACTTTTTTCACGATTCTTTCCGTAATCAATACTAATAGGCTATTTAACAACTGATAAATTTGTTGCTAAAATTAATATTTTTTTTAAAGCAAGTTGTCGACCGACCGTAATGATCAATTGAATAGGTTTTTTTTCATATGGGTATTCCCCCACACACACTCTATTGCCATAATAGATAATAAAACAAAATAAAGTTAGTAGACTAAGTAATAACGTTAAAGAGTATGCATTGTTCATATAAATAGTAAAAGAATAAAATAAACCAAGTTCTATATTTCTAAACGATAAAAAAATAAAATTATCTCTAATACCAATTTAAACTATATATAAATTAATTAAGATTAAAATAATAAGGCATGAGGTGCATCAATCCAACTGAGTGTACAACACATGGTCAGAGAAGTTAGGTACTTCATCATCGCACTTCTATTGTAGAAATTTGTGGAGAGTTGCCATTTGATCCTTAGCTTCTAGAAGTTGCCTTTTTAAATCCACGACATATTGTTACGATGTACTGCTAGTACCTCTGCAAGTTGTAACTCGAAAGATGCACTTTGACTTACCAAAATCACTGGGATATGTAGCATTACTAAAATCACCGACTCGCTTACCATTCTCAGGACCACAAAATTTTTTAATTGCATCATCTGGATGAGAAAAAACTTTTGAATGAATACCTTCAGTGACAGTACGCTCTTGATCTTGAGCAAATGCTCTAATATTTTTTCCTACAAACAAATGGACATCGCATTGGACTATTATATTAACATAATTAATTCATTAAAAAAATATACAGCCGGATAAAAAAAATTTCAGACACTTACAGCTAATCGTTTTCCTTCCCTATTTACATAACTCCCATCTTTCTTTAGCAAAGTTGATATGATAACCTCGCTTCGATATACAGGCCTTCCCAATTATTTCTGCTAATACAATAGATAGAATTTAAAAGGTAATTACAAATTTAATTATAAACTCTAATTTTATGACAATATTATAATAGCACTTAACATAGTAAATAAAAAATAATTTACCATCTGTGTTACTCTTCTAGCACTGTTTTTACTTTCACCAACATATGAAATTATAAGCTTCTCACGATTTTTGGCATTTTGCAAACATTGTTTCTATAATTTTTAAAAACAACAAATTAGTAAATAAATATTACCAAATAACCAAAGTCAATATTCAATAATAAAATATAAAAGCATAAAATAAGTATTTACCTTTGTTTTAGAGTCCATATAATGGTTTACAAAAGAAGTCCATTCAACAGGTGGTATGTCTAACAGATTCGTAATCAGAATTTCTATCTTTCTTTTGTTAGGATAGAAGTATTGCCCTCATAAATTATACTTATGGGCCTTTCATCTATCACCTAAGGTTCTCAGAGTCCATTTGATGCTAGTAGTATTATCAAATTCAAAATTTTTCTTGAAATAATTCATAGATAAAATCAATTATTAAATGACAACTAATCAGTAAAACTACACGTCAAAGTGAAGCCTCTTATTTCAATAAATTCTCACGGTCTTTTTGTGCTATCTTTTGGTATCTTATTCCATTTTTTATTGATATGGGACAAAATCTAATTTGATGAGCTACTTGACCAAGAAATCTCACAAACAAGTTCAAGCCATTATCTTGTCCTTGTCCATCTACATCCAATTCCATCATGACTTTTTCACATTTTTTCAAGGCCCAAACTTAAATCGTTGCCATTTTGTGAGTGATGATTTTTGTAAGGCCCAGAATCTTTGAAAAGTCTTATTATGATCAAGTCTCAAATCCTACAATTATTTATAGCCTTAATTTCGGAAATCATTTTTATTAAAGATAATTAAGGCAAGTTTTGATTTATTGGATTTGAGATAAGCTATGATTATTATCCAATTTTATAATTATTGGATTATTTTCCACATTCAGAGTATAAACTTGGTAATTGTGAAATAATAAGGATTTCCATATGATTTGAATTAAATAAGTAATATTTTCAATATTAATACTACTACTTTGGAAAATAAGGGATTTAATTATATTACTCCTAATTATTTGATTTGGGCATTTTATTGAAAGTAATTTGTAAAAATTGATGATTAAATAGTATTTTCTATATATAATTAGCGTTGGATTTAATTTGGGTTTCAATTACCATATTATTCCTATTTTTATGTGAAATTACTAAAATGCCCCTAACCCTAATTTTAAAAAATGAAACCCTAACCCAGTAACCCGTACCCGACCCGGTTTCCCCTTTCTCCCACACTCAGCAGACCTCTTCCCCCCTTTTTTGGGAGCGGTATTGCGGTTTAAAGTTTCAAACAGGCTCATATTTTAGTATTAAATAAGATAAGTGTCGTCGTAATGTCCGACCTATCAGAGTCGCGCAGCCGGAAGCGTGAGCTTTGGTAGTTAGGGTGTTACAATTTTTCTGGTAGAAGTGTCTAAAATCATGGAAGAACGTCAAGTAAAACTAAACCAAAATTAAAAAAAATCAAAATGGCATAGATGACAAACTTGTATATATCAAGTTAATTGCGCATGCACACACACAGACACACATAAGTAATTAATCTAAATTGCATAAATATATCGGTATCAAATTAAACATAGTATTAGACAATAAAAGCATGGTGGGTTGGTTCCAAAGTATTTCTTATATCTTGAACTTACAAATTAAACAAATGCGACTTTAATGAAACACAAAATTAGATTATATAGTTCAAAGTTTCATTAGACTAAAAGAGGATAACAACAAATTAAAAGTATATACCTAGTGTATCCATGCATGATTAATCAAGATAAAAATAATATTGTTAATTATCGTGTATTACAACAAAAACCAATTCAAGGCCCATAATGTCGGTCACAACCAGTTGCATATATTTTATCCCAGATATTAATTGTTCCTGATCATGTGTAAAATGTATAAAAATTACAAGAAAAAATACTATATCACACTATCTAGTATTTTTAAAATATATATAATTATACATATCCAAGAAGAGAAGACAGCAAAAACACAAATAGGCTAGGTGCAGAGCAATCAGAAAATGAATAGAGTAGTCAGTGCCATACATAAACCACATAGACATCACCTATAAAAAGTACTATTGATCGGTTCTAGTATGCTATATCTAACATTCTCATGCATTAAAGAGTTTCACAGGTTGCAATATCCGATAGGAATGAAAAATATACAGTAAATTATTATGACTTTACTTTCATATAAGGGTTAAGTACTGAAATCGTCCCTAAGGTCTGGGGTGAAAATCAAAATCGTCCCCGACCTTTTTTTGTTATTAAAAT
>NC_029793.2:115752033-115752381 GCF_000816755.2 Arachis ipaensis | reverse complement strand
TCATCCCCATCCCTCATCCCTCATCCCTCACCCATCACCCCATACACTCAATCACCCCATAAAACAAATTAACAGCAAATCAGAAGCAGAAGAAGCATAATAATTTCAATAATCACATCAATAATAAACAATAATTCAATAATCATCAAGTTACAATTTCAGAAGCAGAAGTTCAAGCAGAAGAGAGGAAGAAGCAGAAGTTCAATAATCATCAATCATATATATGTTCTTCAAAAATTAAAAAAACAAAAAACAAAAATAGGAAGAACGCAGGGGCGGCAGTGGTGGGTTGGACGCAAGGGCGGCGCGGGTTGGACGCAGGGGCGGTGGCGGCGGGTTGGACGCAGG
>NC_029793.2:115737592-115751735 GCF_000816755.2 Arachis ipaensis | reverse complement strand
TGGGTGGGGGTGGGGTTTTATTTTTTTTAATATTATTTTTATTAATAGTTAAGGATAATTTGGTCCAAGAAAATAGAAAAGGACGATTTTATAACGTTTTGTAACGTTGAGGATGATTTTAATAACAAAAAAAGGTCGGAGACGATTTTGATTTTCACCCCAAACCTTAGGGACGATTTCAGTACTTAACCCTTCATATAACAATTATTAGCGATTCAAAAAGACATAAAAGGAACAAAACCTAAATTAAAATTTTTTTAAGAAGGACGATAAAAGAAATTAGCCAGCACAAGTATAACTTTTAGAAAATAAAATCAATCACACTGGACTTTGTGTATAAACACACTAGAGATTGGTAAAATTAAAAGTCATCTACTAGAAGAACACATGTAATGGGCTAAATCAATACATCTAATTTAGCAGATAGGCCACCTAATAAAAAATTAAAATATCAGTTCTTATGGTAAACTACGTGGAGCAAATTAAAGTAGTAATTACTGAAGAATGGTGGACTGAAAAAATAAAGAAACTATAAAAATCACATGATATTATATTGGTAAAACTAAACCAATAGTATTTTCTAGTTATGTCAAAAGAAAAGTTAAAGTTTTAATATTTAACACCCTAATATTCAAATCCTTATGCTCGAGTCATAAGTCAATGATATTACGGTGGTACGACTCTCAGGTGGATTTTTTATAAATCAATATAGGTAATTTCGAACGGAGTATTAATCGAGAAGCCTGAAAAGAGTAGAAATAAAATCGCGAAGACGTATCACTCACGTTTCGACAACAAAAGATAAACCGTGAAGCCGAAAATGATATACGGACAAGGCGTAGAGGAGATTAAAAGATAGATAACAGATAGATATATATCACATAAGTAAATAGCCACTAGTCGTGACCCACGAAGTTTAGGCCGGCTAGGATACAGTATGAAAGTACTTGACAACAGTATATCCTAATCTCTCCCGAAAGAAACATGAGAGCCTCTATAGGCAAATTCAAAAGAGTTCAATACATAATATAATCTTTCTAAAACAAAGGTGGAGAGATTCTAAGCAAAACACAAAGTAGAGAAAATAAAGATCTTCGCCGTCTCTCAGACGACCCACAACTCACTTCTGAGCATCTGGACCTGTATCTAAAAAACAAGAGATATATACGGAATGAGAATCCCGGGCCCATGGGTTCCCAGTACGGTAAAAGTGCCAAATAAATACAATGCACTGCAATAAAAACTCACTAAGCATCCTAAACTTCTTCACCAATTATTCATCCTAGGTTCTCGCTAATCCATGAATAGGCAACTGTCATAAGGGAGTACTAAATCTAATTCATGTTTCACATGTTTCCCAACTCGCTGACTCTTCCACGAATCAGACTCAGAATTATAAGCAAAACCATCACTAGTTGTTCTGTCTCAGCAATTCTATATCAATACATCATACCCTCGCCTTGAGCTAGTGAAACAACATCACTGCATCTACCCAGGGAGCTCCAAATATCTCATTCAATAATCATCATCATCATGCAATCGCATCATCAATTAATCTCATCAAGAACAACCCTCAACATCCACCGACACCAGCATGAGGGGCCTCTCAGTTGTACAAACACAAGCAATACAGGCAAGTAATACACAAATATGGTACAAGTAGAACAAGTAGCACATACTCAGGTAACATGGCATATATGATGTAGAAATCCAAACAAATAGACAAACCAAAACAATTCAAACATATGCAAATGATGAATGCCTATCCTAGAGCTGATGATATCATCTGTCGGTTATATAGCCAACCCGACATGTCCTGGTAGCTAACCATTGGACAGAAAAACCCATTGCGAAGCAAGTAGGTTTGAGCTACAACCCCCTTGCTACTACCCGCTCAACCCAGAGCCATTGGAATAACCACTACTGCGGCTACTACCCAGACAGGTGTTTAAAAGCTCAACCTGGAGCGAGTGGATCCACCACTACTGCCGCTACTACCCAGGCGTCACAATCTCTGACCTGGAGCAAGTGGGACGAACCACAACCCTTGCTACTACCCAGGATCTCAAAATATACATTCGTTCAGTTTAGAAGCAATCATCACTGTTATCAAATCTCAAACATTAACCTGGAGCAAGCGGGATGAACCACCACCCTTACTACTACCCAGGTATCACAAATACACATTTATTCAAAACTCCATAATTAAACTTATTTATCATAAACATCCTTTCCCGTCTCATACCCGGAGCAAGTGGACAACGCCACTGCCTACTACACGGGGTCACACATCACATTTCAACATCTTTCATTATTATTCGTTTAACACATTCATTCATTAATCATATATGCATTTATACTCAGCCATAAACAATAATGGCTTTGCCGTAACCCGGCAATAACTCAGCCATCCGGCTCATGGTTCAATCAAGAACCGGCCATTTATCAATAAATATAGCCCTTCGGCTCATGGCATACACAGTACTTCCATCGTCATCCCCCATATCTCATATAATCATCATTGGTCATAACTTTTCCCCTTGCTTCACTCGCAAGTTACCACATCCCCTAGCTCCATTCTCATTGCTAGGCATATCATAATGATTTAATACATAAGGGGTGAGATCGGAGGCTTAGAAGTATGAGATTTGGCTTTTAAAATTCAAAAATCAACTTTGGCATGAAAAAAGGGCCACGCGTACGCGTACTCCACGATTACGCGTGGATGGCCACAAAACTCATCGACACGTATGCGTCATGCACGCGGATGCGTGGATTGAAAATTAGCCAAACGACGCATACGCGTCAGCCACACGTACGCGTGGGTGCACTTGCGCCCAGGCACAAAACTGGCACAACTCTCGGGAAAATGGCTGGGCAATTGGTGCAGCGCATCGACGCGCCCGTGCACATCATGCGCACGTGTGGATGGTGCCTTCTTGAAGAACGGCGCGTATGCACCAAGTGCGCCTACGCGCGGAGGGTCATTCTGCTAAAAATGTTCTAAGTTAAAAGCTGCATAATTCACAGATTCAACCCCAAATCTTTCGACGGACATAACTTTCTCATTTTAAATCGTTTTTCGCCCGTTCTTTGAACGGCATGGACATCCCATATCCAATTTCAGTTTTAAACAAGTTTGGCACAAAACGGAAATCCGCAGTCCAAGTTATGTCCTGTCAAAGTATGCCCAAAAACCATGTTTTCACACAAAACAACAAAGTGCCATTTCAAAACAAACCATTTTCAACTCTTTTCGAAATCAACCAAAATATGCCAATTTCATCCCTTTCTTTGAAATCAATCAAAATATACCAAAATCAACATCAAGCCTCCTCAACTCACACATTGACACTTTACCACAATTCACAAAACATCATCCCACCATTTTAACCCACTTCACCCAAGTGGCTCAAACTCAAACACATTTACATATCATATACTCTTCCTCATGCCAAATTTCAACAACACTATTTCCAATCAACCATCATTATACATAATCAATATCATACTCACTATCACGTGGTTTCACCCACAAATCAACCTTAATCATTCCTCAAGCATATATCACAACATACATATCTCTAATGCATCATCATACCATCAACGCATCAATAATCATAATCACATATATGACCATATAATATATCTCAACCAAAACCAAACATACCTCATCTACAGAATTTCACCCAAAATTACCAAATTCCACACTTCAACTCCTCAAACCTTATTATTCAATAACCAACCCAATCATTCATATATTCATTATCTGAAACTCATCCAATCACTTGTGTTATCATACAATGCACACATCGACTTACCTTTCTTACCTCTTTCCGGCCTCCAGCCCAAAATTCACGGCCTCCGGCCCAATTTCACAATTTAAATGCATAAACCACAAATCAATACTCATTACCCAGTACACCAAATTCTCAATACACCAAGCATACAAGGCCACACAATTCTCAACCCAATCATTAATTCACATTACATACCAACTATGCATATTAGCACCAACCATTTACACAATCGAAACTTAATCCTAGGGGTATCTAGCCTAGGAATTCTCATCACAACACACGGTACTTAAATGAAACTTAAACCGTACCTCTTGTAGCCAAACCAATTGAGCCTCTTCTTTGGAAGTCTTCACCAACCTTAGCTCCAAGCCTCACCAAGGCTCCTCAAGCAATACCAATCTCCCAATTGTGCACCAACATCACCAAATACACTAACATAACCAATATCACATACATACATCAACCTAGGGCTCATAAAAATGACAAATCACAAGGGTTTGAGCACTTCTTACCTCAGCTCATATGAAGTAGGGATAGAACCCACTTAGAATCCATGTTGGAGTATCCCTAAACACCCAAAATCACAAGATTTCAACACTAACTATCCAAAAACGTGTAACAGTGGGGAATTTCGAAAACTGGGCAGAGATAAATAAAATACTCACCACAAAACTTAGATAAAATTGTAGAGGATGAAAAGAGCAACGCGTGGCCGCAAACGGCTCGTCAATCGGAGCTCTGTAGCTCAAGTTATGGTGGTTTGAAGATTAAAAGAGAGTTAGGTTTTCTCTCTTCTCTTCTCTCTTCTCAATTTCAGCGCCCCAACCCTTCCTTTTAGGGTAAAATGAGCTGAAATGCTCATAACTAATGTTTATATATATGTTGGGTCTTGGGCCCACTTAGACCCGGTTCACTTATTTTTGTCTGTTGGCCCTATTTTGGGCCAAAACCTTTAAGATTAGCGCTCTAAATCGCACTTTAAATATTTCTACCTTCCCTAATTATAATTCTTCATTTCTTAATCTTATTTACTCATAATCAATTTCCTCAGCTGTAGTACCAGACAGATCTCAGCCAGTACTGCCGGTCAAAATTCCACTGCGCCCTTTTACGCAGAAAACTATGTTTTCCGACTCGGAAAAATTCACTGAATCCAAATATCATATTTAAATTATCAAATTCCAATTGCCAAATCTTCCAACCATATTCGCTCCTATTTAACTTATTATTTAATTAATTTCGGTTAGACCGGGTATTACATTCTACCCCCCTAACAGAAATTTTCGCCCTCGAAAATTCCATCCATCACTGCGAGTACGCGAGCGTAGTCTGCCTCTATATCCAACACATAATAGTTCCAAGGTCCTTTTACTTTGCGCGCTTCCGTTGCCGTGCTCTGATTTCTCTATATCCGAGGTTCTCGGTCATTCGTCCAACGCCGACCAATAGCCTCGTTCCTTACTTTTATCGTCTCATCAACTCACACCCTATTAAATCTCAAATCATGTCATCAATAATATTACCATCATCGTTAATCATAGCCATCGTCCCACATCACTATAATCAATCAAAGATAATCACCACACCTTAATCATACTCCATTACTATCCTCTCTCTCTGCCAAGCCAATTACCACTAATCACAGCTCAACTCCAAGCATAACCTCCAAACTTACTTTCTTATTCTCAAACCCTCGAATTTCTACATGACTTGCTGTTATAAAGTCTCTGACTCATCAGTCAAAAACCCCTTTCATTTCTAGAAAGCAAATGAGTTTGAAATAACAATTTAACAAAATCATAAGAATCCGCTTTCCTTTAATAATCTATAAAAGCATTCGAGACACATCTCTTTTGTTAAAGTTACTCATATAAAAAATCATCTTCAAAACCATAACCAACGCTCTTTCAAATTCTTGGGGAAAAATTTTCAACAGTACCTCCCCAAAAATTGGAGTTTACCACCCGTCACGGGTTCCCTCAAACCAATCTCAGTACCGCATCAGCATTTCAATTTAATGGTTTTCACATTCGTCTTTCAAAACCAATCATTATAAATCTCAAATTTAATTCCAAGGTCACTATGACCAAACATCATGGTACTCATCTCTCAAACACGACAACTTGCACTCTCTCATCATCTAAATCCAATTATGCATCAATAATAATTTCCTCATCCGCTTTAGAACCATCAAAGCTCGCAGCCGCAATCAATTCCAACTATTTGAGGATCATTACTTGCAGTAAGCCACTTAACCCTTCTAGTATTCAAACTTAAGATATTATAGTAAACTTTTACAGCTCCTATTCATAGCTATCATGTGTTACTGCTTCCGCAAGTTTCTGCTGCTTTATTCTGATCTCTCGTCTAGTACGAGCTCTATCACTTACTTCCTCAAGTACTCAACCACAACTTAGCATGACTGGCATTTCAAATCAATGTTTCCAAATCCCTCATTTAGGACCATTCCTTATCTATTTAAATCAAAGGAACTAAAAGTCACAGGTTCAATCCGTTTCACCAAAAATCCAGAAATCAACCAACTACATAACAAACACAACACATCATTCTCAACAAACAAAAAAAAATCATTTACATCACAGGCATCTATCCATTTGTATTAAGGCAAATCCTTACTCGGACCATCCGGTTTGCTCCTCAGTCTAATATTAAGCTCGACATTTCCAGTTCTACTGTACAGGCGGTATTATAAAATCACGCACTGTCCTTTAAGCCTGATTATTGCAATTACCTCAATCTTACTGTCACAATCGGCCCACATCCTGACTCTCTCCTTGTTGACAATTTCTTGATACATGCCCTGGTAACCCGCACTTGTAACATACACCTAACCCCAATCGGCACGGCCTATTTGGGTGATGACTCCCACATATCTGACAGCTCGAAACATTAGAAGCAGCCGCTGCCCGTTTTCCCTTACCGTTCCTTTGGGACTCCTCACTCGTCGCAAAGTTATTCCGTCCTTGGGGAAAGTGTTGTACGTATCCTCTCTCCTTAAACTCTCGACTCCTTGGTGCGAATCCTTGGTTGTGCTCTCTATGACTTCCTTTCTCTGCAACCCTCCTTTTCACACACTCTTCAGCAATTCTGCTCTTATTCACCAACTCTGAAAAAGTTCAGATCTCCATTGGTCCCACTGAACTTAAGATATCGCTCCGGAGCCCTCCTTCATACTTAATGCATTTCCATTCCTCGAAGTCTCCCGGAGCTCCCTGACACATGCGGGAAAACCTGAATAGATCCTCAAATTTGTCTGTATACTCAGATACGGACATAGCACCTTGCTTCAGCTGCAGTAACTCCAATTCCTTGGCTGTCCTGGCGGAATTCGGAAAGTACTTCTTATAGAATTCTACTTGGAAGGCGTCCCAAGTGATAGGATCATTCCCTTGTTGCAGGAGACGTCGAGCCCCTTGCCACCAATGCGATGCTTCCCCCGTGAGCAGATAGGTAGCAAATTCAATACACTGCTCTTCAGGCACCAACTGCGCTTGCAGTGCTCGCTCCATGGCCTGAAACCAAGTATCAGCTTCAGTCGGATTGGTGGTTCCCTTGAACTTAGGTGGATTAACCTTTAAGAAGGTTGCCAGTGTTATCGGGCCCTGAGCTTCCCCTCCGCCATTGCCATTATTGTTTATCTGTTGCCCAAGAGCCTCCGCAGTGGCCTGCATAGCAGCAGCCATATTCTCCAACGCCGACATAAGGTTTACCGGGTTATTCGGGTTGATTTCCGGTTCCTGCATATTAGTACGATCTCTTTCACGTCCCCGACCGGGCCCACGAGGCGCCATCTGGTTCCTATACACACCAAATAATCGATATCAAGTTGATCAGTCTCAATATCGGAAGTATAGTGCTTCAAAGTACCAAATGTAAAGGTACACTCATGGACTTCACGCTAGATGTATCAGTTAGATACCCTAACTAGCACAGGCACAGACTCAGAGTATGCATTGAAGCATAAGCAGTTCCATCCCTCAGGCTCACGAGGACGAACTTCTCTGATACCATAATGTAACACCCTAATATTCAAATCCTTATGCTCGAGTCATAAGTCAATGATATTACGGTGGTACGACTCTCAGGTGGATTTTTTATAGATATAGGTAATTTCGAACGAAGTATTAATCGAGAAGCCTGAAAAGAGTAGAAATAAAATCGTGAAGACGTATCACTCACGTTTCGACAACAAAAGATAAATCGTGAATGCGAAAACGATATACGGACAAGGCATAGAGGAGATTAAGAGATAGATAACAGATATATATATATATAACATAAGTAAATAGCCACTAGTCGCGACCCACGAAGTTTAGGCTGGCTAGGGTACAGTATGAAAGTAGTTGACAACAGTATATCCTAATCTCTCCCGAAAGAAACATGAGAGCCTCTATAGGCAAATTCAAAAGAGTTCAATACATAATATAATCTTTCCAAAACAAAGGTGGAGAGATTCTAAGCAAAACACAAAGTAGAGAAAATAAAGATCTTCGCCGTCTCTCAGACGACCCACAACTCACTTCTGAGCACCTGGACATGTATCTGAAAAATAAGAGATATATACGGAATGAGAACCCCGGGCCCATGGGTTCCCAGTACGGTAAAAGTGCCAAATAAATACAATGCACTGCAATAAAAACTCACTAAGCATCCTAAACTTCTTCACCAATTATTCATCCTAGGTTCTCGCTAATCTATGAATAGGCAACTGTCATAAGGGAGTACTAAATCCAATTCATGTTTCACATGTTTCCCAACTCGCTGACTCTTCCATGAATCAGACTCAGAATCATAAGCAAAACCATCACCAGTTATTCTGTCTCAGCAATTCTATATCAATACATCATACCCTCGCCTGAAGCTAGTGAAACCACATCACTGCGTCTACCCAGGGAGCTCCAATTATCTCATTCAATAATCATCATCATCATGCAATTGCATCATCAATTCATCCCATCAAGAACAACCCTCAACATCCACCGACACTAGCATGAGGGGCCTCTCAGTTGTACAAACACAAGCAATACAGGCAAGTAATACACAAATATGGTACAAGTAGGACAAGTAGCACATACTCAGGTAACATGGCATATATGATGTAGAAATCCAAACAAATAGGCAAACCAAAACAATTCAAACATATGCAAATGATGAATGCCTACCCTAGGGCTGATGATATCATCTGTCGGTGATATAGCCAACCCGACATGTCCTGGTAGCTAACCATTGGACAGAAACACCCATTGCGGAGCAAGTAGGTTTGAGCTACAACCCCCTTGCTACTACCCGCTCAACCCAGAGCCAGTGGAATAACCACTTCTGCGGCTACTACCCAGGCGGGTGTTTAAAAGCTCAACCTGGAGCGAGTGGATCCACCACTACTGCCGCTACTACCCAGGCGTCACAATCTCTGACCTGGAGCAAGTGGGATGAACCACAACCCTTGCTACTACCCAGGATCTCAAAACATACATTCGTTCAGTTTAGAAGCAATCATCACTCTTATCAAATCTCAAACATTAACCTGGAGCAAGCGGGATGAACTACCACCCTTGCTACTACCCAGGTATCACAAATACACATTTATTTAAAACTCCATAATTAAACTCATTTATCATAAACATCCTTTCCCGTCTCATACCCGGAGCAAGTGGACAATGCCACTGCCTACTACCCGGGGTCACACATCATATTTCAACATCTTTCATTATTATCCATTTAACACATTCATTCATTAATCATATATGCATTTATACTCATCCATAAACAATAATGGCTTTGCCGTAACCCGGCAATAACTCAGCCATCCGGCTCATGGTTCAATCAAGAACCAACCATTTATCAATAAATATAGCCCTTCGGCTCATGGCATACACAGTACTTCCACCGTCATCCCCTATATCTCATATAATCATCTTTGATCATCATTGGTCATAACTTTTTCCCTTGCTTCACTCGCAAGTTACCACATCCCCTAGCTCCTTTCTCATTGCTAGGCATGTCATAATGATTTAATACATAAGGGGTGAGATCGAAGGCTTAGAAGTATGAGATTTGGCTTTTAAAACTCAAAAATCAACTTTGGCATGAAAACAGGGCCACGCATACGCGTACTCCACGCGCACGCGTGGATGGCCACAAAACTCATCGACGCGTATGCGTCATGCACGCGGACGCGTGGATTGAAAATTAGCCAAACGACGCGTACGCGTGGGTGCACTTGCTCCCAGGCACAAAACTGGCACAACTCTCGGGAAAATGGCTGGGCAATTGGTGCAGCGCATCGACGCGCCCGCGCACATCATGCGCACGCGTAGATGGTGCCTTCTTGAAGAACGGCGCGTACGCGCCAAGAGCGCCTACGCGCGGAGGGTCATTCTGCTAAAAATTTTCTAAGTTAAAAGCTGCAGAATTCACAGATTCAACCTCAAATCTTCCGACGGACATAACTTTCTCATTTTAAATCATTTTTTGCCCGTTCTTCAAACGGCATGGACATCTCGAAACCAATTTCAGTTTTAAACAAGTTTGGTACAAAACGGAAATCCGCAGTCCAAGTTATGTCCCGTCAAAGTATACCCAAAAATCATGTTTTCACACAAAACAACAAAGTGCCATTTCAAAACAAGTCATTTTCAACTCTTTTTGAAATCAAGCAAAACATGCCAATTTCATCCCTTTCTTTGAAATCAATCAAAATATACCAAAATCAACATCAAGCCTCCTCAACTCACACATTAACACTTTACCACAATTCACAAAACATCATCCCACCATTTTAACCCACTTCACCCAAGTGGCTCAAACTCAAACACATTTACATATCATATACTCTTCCTCATGCCAAATTTCAACAACACTATTTCCAATCAACCATCATTATACATAATCAATATCATACTCACTATCACGTGGTTTCACCCACAAATCAACCTTAATCATTCTTCAAGCATATATAACAACATACATATCTCTAATGCATCATCATACCATCAAGGCATCAATAATCATAATCACATATATGACAACATAATATATCTCAACCAAAACCAAACATACCTCATCTACATAATTTCACCCAAAATTACCAAATTCCACACTTCAACTCCTCAAACCTTATTATTCAATAACCAACCCAATCATTCATATATTCATTATCTGAAATTCATCCAATCACTTGTGTCATCATACAATGCACACATCGACTTACCTTTCTTACCTCTTTCTGGTTTAAATACATAAACCACAAATCAATACTTATTACCCAGTACATCAAATTCTCAATACACCAAGCATACAAGGCCACACAATTCTCAACCCAATCATTAATTCACATTACATACCAACTATGCATATTAGCACCAACCATTTACCCAATTCAAACTTAATCCTAGGGGCATCTAGCCTAGGAATTCTCATCACAACACACAGTACTTAAATGAAACTTAAACCGTACCTCTTGTAGCCAAACCAATTGAGCCTCTTCTTTGGAAGTCTTCACCAACCTTAGCTCCAAGCCTCACCAAAGCTCCTCAAGCAATACCAATCTCCCAATTGTGCACCAACATCACCAAATACACTAACATAACCAATATCACATACATACATCAACCTAGGGCTCATAAAAATGACAAATCACAAGGGTTTGAGCACTTCTTACCTCAGCCCATATGAAGTAGGAATAGAACCCACTTAGAATCCATGTTGGAGTATCCCTAAACACCCAAAATCACAAGATTTCAACACTAACTATCCAAAAACATGTAACAGTGGGGAATTTTGAAAACTGGGCAGAGATAAATAAAATACTCACCACAAAACTTAGATAAAATTGTAGAGGATGAAAAGAGCAACGCGTGGCCGCAAACGGCTCGTCAATCGGAGCTCTGTAGCTCAAGTTATGGTGGTTTGAAGATTAAAGAGGGTTAGGTTTTCTCTCTTCTCTTCTCTCTTCTCAATTTCAGCGCCCCAACCCTTCCTTTTAGGGTAAAATAAGCTGAAATGCTCATAACTAATGTTTATATATATGTTGGTTCTTGGGCCCACTTAGGCCCGGTTCACTTATTTTTGTCCATTGGCCCTATTTTGGGTCAAAACTTTTAAGATTAGCACTCTAAATCGCACTTTAAATATTTCTACCTTCCCTAATTATAATTCCTCATTTCTTAATCTTATTTACTCATAATCAATTTTCTCAGCTGTAGTACCAGACAGATCTCAGCCGGTACTGCCGGTCAAAATTCCACTGCGCGCTTTTACGCAGAAAACTATGTTTTCCGACTCGGAAAAATTCACTGAATTCAAATATCATATTTAAGTTATCAAATTCCAATTGCCAAATCTTCCAACCATATTCGCTCCTATTTAACTTATTATTTAATTAATTTCGGTTAGACCGGGTATTACAGAATACATTTATGTTTGACATTTGCAAGTAGTGGCTCATTTTCATCTCTTTTATTCATAGATGTTGTAGGTTGTAGTGGATCAATACTACTTTAATTTATTATCTCCATCTCTAAAAATTCATCCCCATTATGATTGAGATTTACTTGGTCCAAACCATCTTCTGAACTCAGGTTTATGTCTTCATTTTGTTTTTGTAGCTCTTCAAAGATTGATTGTCCAAAAATATTATGTTTACACTTTATAGTAAACTAAATGCCTGCAAAATAAAGTCATAAACAAAACAAAAAGAATTCAGGAAAAAAGAAGTCAAATAAAATAGTGAGATAAAATAATTCATATAATTGAAACACAAGAAATCAAACAATATAAACATAGTTTCATATATCTCTCTACATTTAAATAAAATAACATTATTGAGCATATTATTAATAAGTCATATTCATTAAGTCATTTATAGAGCATATTTAACAACTCAAAATTAAAATCAAAGTCAAAATATTTCAAAAGTTTTATCATGCATAATTAAAAGAAAGCACTCAACTCCAACCATACTCAAGACACTGGTTTTCTACTTAAAAACTGGTAAATATATATATATTTGGTCAAGTTAGATGATATTTCTCCGATCTTATATAGTTTCTTAAGTCTTAAAACCAAACAAAAATATCAAAAGTAAAAAATCATATAATTTTCTGCTTAATGTATATTCTCATTGCTGGCGAAAGCCACATACTAACCAATAATTCCGTCGTGATCATGGATTTAAAACATAGGGCCAAAGAGCTAGTAAACAGGTAGAGAAAATTAGAGACTTAATATCCAGTTTTTTAGCATGTATAGTTAATTAATAACTACCTCATTACAGACATTGAAGACTATCTTACTTAATACATATAAATAGTCATAATGATCCAACCATACCTTTGCTTCCCGAAGAACACCATACATGGGCTGAATTTTTTTTATTTTTAATCTAATAAGCTTATAAGTCCTTTTTCACTATTACTTTGTGGTTAGCTTTTGTATATTTATAAAAGAATATGTTAAAATACTCTATGGTAAATTGAGTATAACAGCGTACAGGTGCGGGTTCAAGAAACTTAGGGATTGTGTCCCTACCATTACACGTTGATGATGATGAATTATTGTTTATGATGTTTCCATGATTTAATTTGAAATCCATAATTTTCTATTGCTTTGCTAGCTTTGGGAGAGATCTATCCGAATCTTACTAACTACGAGAGTGAGAGAGCTTTCCATGCATACCTAGACTTATATCTTAGATGAGATATATTCTATTGAGATGAATTAGATTGGGAAAAAAACAAAAAGACTTCTATATCAATCACTTCTAATGTTATTAAGCATAGTTTCAAAAAGAGATGCTCAAAGCACCATTGCAGGTCATGTCTCAGATAACACAATCATTTCCAACAACAACAACAGGAGAAGAGAAAACATAAATCGATCAAGAGACTCAGATTTCAGTGTTTGAGAGAGGTAGAGATTCAGAGCACTATCTCTAAACAAAGTGATGGCGAGAGAAGCGCAATGAAGCAACTTAGGATCCCTTCAAGTCTTCTTTGTAATTCGGGATTGCCGATAGAAACGTGTTTTCGACAATTTTACTTCCTTCTTCGATGACTCTATCGTAAGTGTACTTATCCCAGTGGAGGAGCTAAGAAACAAGGGTTCCGGAGAAATTGAAGAATAGTGTGAAGGAGTTATTTTTCAAATTGTGTGAGTGGGTTATGGTGCTTAATAAAAGTTGCTTTTAAGCTTGTCGCTAAAAATTTCACTTGTTTTACTATTAGATGTTAATTTAAATTTTGTTTTCTAAAATAACTAAAAAATTTTTAATTTAAATTAATATTTAAATTTAATAAAAAATTATAGAATTATAAAATTTATAA
>NC_029793.2:115734924-115737567 GCF_000816755.2 Arachis ipaensis | reverse complement strand
TCAAAAAAAAAATTAACAGAAATGAATATAATTAATAATTAGTAATTAAATTAGTTACTATTTCAATTAATTATAGTAGTTTCTAACATTAGTTAGAGCTATTCTATTAACATAAACATGTACTTTTTTTGTACTCTTTTTATAATTTTAACATTTATTCTCAATTGAATCATTCTTTTTCCATCATAAAGTCTCTAAACTAATTCATATTGTGGAATTAAGCACTTAAATTATATTTAGCCAGAAAGAACACGAGGCAGAAAAATGTGCATAGTAAAAAAAAGAGTGAAATTGAATGTATATGATTTGGTCTCTTTGGTTACAATCGGTAATGAACAACACAATCACACTAAGAACTACTGTTTAATTAAGAAGAAAAAATTAACAACTTTAGCTAGTTAATAATCATACGAAGTGGAAAAATTATAAATCATCAACCGCATCTAAAATAAGATAATTAGCATACCTTATTAATTTTTCAGTGACAGTACTAGAAAGGAGGGAAAAGAAACTAACGATTGAGAAACTGAAAAAGCGATAAATTGAAAGGACTGTAAAGAAATACTAAATTAAGCACAGATTTCGAAGGTGGACATCGTTCGATTTTGCCACAGTAATCATTGAATCTGTGGCAATTAAGAGAGTATATCTCAAGTTGGTCACTGACAAACAAAAACGTCAAAAAGTTTCGCAAAATTTGGCCATGGAGATGCAAGACATTGCAAGTGGTTACCACGGTCATAGAGATTTGTCGTTGCTTCTCGTTAGTGGGTATCTTTAGTGAGTATCATTTGTTTATTATTATAATTTTTTTTTCTAATATGGAGTGAAAGGGTGGACCGGTGGAGATGGTTTGTCATTTACGAACAAGATTTAGAAGAAGTCTGGTTATAAATATTTCTGAATTACAATGGTACTTTCTATTAACTACTTCTAGATTTATGGTAGATAATATTTTATAATAACAGAAAAAAACAAGAATGTAATTCTCATCAATGCTTTATATTTTTCATAATTGTCTACACATAAATTAATTTTGATACTTATTCTTATTCGTTAACCATCCCGTCACCATTAAAAGAAAAAGAAAAAAGAAGGATAATCAGACTTAGAACAAGGATCGGATGACGTTGTTGTTGGAAATTGCCGCTTACGTCAGGTAGTAGATTTGGTGCTTACGTCACAGTGATAAGGTGGAGATTCCGCTGCATGGAAGACTACAACACTCATAAGTTTTGCGTATGCTTTTTTTTGTATTATGGTTTTGCGTTTTAGCCTATTAAACACGGTGCCTCGGTTGTTCAAAAATATTTAATAGCTTTTAAGAAAACAAATATTTTCAAAAAAGGCCCATGCTGAGCAGATAGGCCTACAATAATTCATTGATGAATTATTTTGTTTTTTTTCTGGTCATGTAAATTATTCGGCTTTGAACAAATTAAACATGTGTAAGAAACTAAAGCGAAACAATAACATAAAACCCATGACAATAAAAAAATCAATGAAGAACATAAAGTGCATGCATGAAGGCTGAAGCTGTGCAAAATGGATACAAGTGTTTATTATTGATCCTACAATTTTCAGCAAATACTTCATGTGTAAATATAAGTTTTTATTATAACCATATGTATGTGCATATGGATTAGAACAAAAATCTTTTAATTTTTAAATATATGTAAGTATTACAATAATATTTTGATAAATTATGCATATAAATCTGATTCGGGTGAGTTTTATGAAAAATAGATTAAGTGAAAAATGATTAAAATAAAAGATTCGGGATAAGTAAATTTGTGAAGAAAATACTTCTATTAATGACAAATAAGCAATACAAGAACTAATGATGAGGAATAGAGGTAGAGAACAAGTGTTGAGACCTTTACTAATATCACAAGAGGATGAATGAACTTTTTTAGAGCGAATAGGGGTTAATTAAGATGGACAATGAGAAGAATTTGAGGAGAGAAAAAGATGGACGTGAGCTGCTATGTTTTAGAAAAAAGTCCTCTAAAGAAGTGGCTTGAGATCCTTTTATAGTGTAAGGCCATTTTGAAAAGGAGTCCATTATCCAATGGTTACAATGTGATTTTAGTCTATTCCTTTTATCCCAAGACTTGTTACTAAATAAGGAAGTTGACAGAAAATATTTTTAGATATTTCCATTACTTCAGGTCTTTTTAACTAGAAATGGAGGAAGTTCATTCCCACAAGTTAAGCTAAAATTCTGGTGTGGGTGTCCATGACAAGGAGGTGTCCGGGTAAAAGGGTGCTCATGACATGTGACATTAGCGAAGGGATACCTAGTTTGGTTTTCTTTTAACTAGATGACATTCTCTACACTCTAAATTCAATCAATCCACTTCCACCAATTTAGTTTCCACTAAAGAGAAATTCAACTCCTCAAAGTATTCTTTTGGGTTCCATCATTTTACCCAAAGCCTTTAAAAGAAACTTGACTTTTTTTATCATGTTTTTTTATCATTTTAAAATTATTTATGTACAAAAATTTATATTTTTAATACACAATCATAAGTCCTAATGCAGTCTTTGATGGTACAAAGTATTTTCTCAAGCTGCATTAAATTTTTTATACTTAATAGAGCTATAATATTTTTTTTAAATAATAACAATAACTTTTTTTTA
>NC_029793.2:115730848-115734406 GCF_000816755.2 Arachis ipaensis | reverse complement strand
CATTTTTTAGAAGAAAGATGGATGACTTGATTTAATTGATTAAATTTTTTTTCTCTTAAGAAAGGAGAAGGGGAGAAACTCTTATCCTCTTAATTTGATGTGTTTTAAATTTTGAGTACTTGGATTAGAGAGAAACACTAGGAAGAAGAGAGAAGAGTGTGTTCATCATCTTCTCTTTTAGGACATTTTTCTACACGGCAACCAGTGCCACCATTGCTATCACCACCACCATCCAATCCTTTATCTTCTTCAACAATTGAGAGTTTTTATTAAGGCAAGGGACACTCCTACATTCAACTTCGCTTTGTCTTCTTATATGGTAGGATTTTTTTTATCTTTCTCTTCAGCCTTGCTCCCTTTTTTTGTTATACAATATGTACTCCCATTTTCTTATATGGGATTCTGGCATTTGAATTTCTGCTATTGTATTTTTGACATTTTTGATATTTTGAATTATATTCTGAACAACTTTTGTTATTCTGTATTCGTGTTATTCTAAACTCTTGTTACTATGAACTCTGATTATTATTCTGTACTCTTATTACTCTGAATCCTAGTTATTATGTTCTTTGTCTTTGCATAACTCTCTTCATTCTCACATATAACCCATCTCAGCCCTCATGTATATTGAATTGTTAATCCTGGAATTAACTATAGGAATTCTCTAATAAAGGTCTTTTACCTTACAACTTTAGATGTTATTTTCTCATTTGTATATATTTTCAATGACATCACAAAATGAAAGAAAAAAAAGGATTAAAAAAGATGAGAAATGCTCATTTGTAACTAAAAAATAGATATTTAAAAATAAAAATAAAAAGATTTTTTTGTATAGCATAATCATAAGTAATTTGTTTATAAATTTTTTCAATTAAAGCAATTTACTAATGTTCAATATTCGTATTCTTTCAAAACTGTAAACTTATAATGTCCTGCAATGTTTTCATATACTTCACCAAATGAAATACGATATTCTAAGGATATAAGGAACTAGTGGCCTTATCAAGTAAAGAATATGATGAATAATTTTTATACCTTTACTTTTTTGTTTCCTTTGAGAACTCCGGCTTGTTTTCTTGACATGCAATTTTCTTTGGCTTTCTTAGAATTTTGTGAGTGTTCTGTAATTTTCTCCTTTATATTTTGAGTTGGTGTTCTTGGATTTTCTATTGTTGGGATTGTGATGATATTGGTACTCTTTTGATTTTGCTATTGGTGTTGAGTATTTTTGTCGTCGGTATTCATGTGATCTTGATATTCAACTCTATTTTGTTGCTACTGTTCTTCTTCTTTTTTTTAGGAATTGTTTCTTTTAGTTGGAATGCCTCGTGTGAAACTTGTTGAAATAGTAGAACTTGCTGAGATAGTGGATAGTGACCCAGAGGACTCTAATAACAGTTTAGGTATTGACTCTTCTGTGGATGATACGGACGATGTTCCTCAAAAATATACCATCGAGTTTTCTGAATCTATCCCCCAACCTTGGGTTAAACCATCAGACAATAGGGCTACTTTTATGGATCCTCTCCTCGTTAAGAAACCTTTTTTGGACCCTCCTTCCTCTAGCTCGTTATTAGGTACTCATAAAACTATGAAACCCAGCTTTGGTTCTTCAGATTGTAGAGTTTTAGGTGAATTTATTGAGAAGCATTCATATCAAATGGGTCCTGCTTTACTTCATTCTCGGCTTAAGCGCCAAGAATTTTTATGGATAACTTTCAAATATGAAGCAGCTACTCACGTGAATAAGGTTTGGCGGAAGTGGGTATTCATATTATTGTTTAAGGAGGGTGGTGATTTTGTGAGGAGATTGAAGTTTGCTGGTGTTGCTGAGGCTATCCACTCATCTGCAGGTTGATTGTTCTCTACCATCTATTATCATAATTGATTCTTATCAAGTTGATAAGAATCAATTATGATAATAGATGGTAGAGAACAATCAGCCTACGAATATGCGAATAGCCTCAGCAAAACCAGCAAACTTCAATTTTCTCACAAAATCACCATCTTCCTCAAACAATACTATGAATACCCACTTCTGCCAAACCTTATTCACGTGAGTAGCTTCTTCAGAATTGAAAGATGTTGTCTATGAAAATTCTTGGCGCTTCAACCGAAAATGAAGTAGAGCAGGATCTACTTGATATGAAGGCTTTTCAATAAATTCACCTAAAATTCTACAATCTGAAGAATCAAAGCTGGGTTTTATAGTTTTATCTGTACCTAATAACGAGCCAGAGGAAGGATGGTCCAAAAAAGGTTTCTTAATAAGGGAAGAATCCATAAAAGTAGTCCTATTGTCTGATAGTTTAACTCTAGGTTGAGGGATAGATTCAAAAAACCTGATGGCATATTCTTAAGGAACATTGTCCATATCATCCACAAAAGAATCAGTCCCCAAACTATTATTAGAATCCTCTGGATCACTATTCACTATCTCAGCAAGTTTCACATGAGACATGATAACAAAAAGAAAGAATTCCTAAAAAAAAAAGAAGAACAGCAACAACAAAATAGAGTGAATATCAAAATCACTTGAATACCAATAACAAAATTACTCAAAACCAATAGCAAAATCAAAAGAGTACCAATATCATCATAATTCTAACAATAAGAAATAATTCAAGAACACCAACTCAAAATATAAAGAAAAAATTGCAGAACGCTCAATAAATTCTGAAAAAGTCAAAGAGCATTGCATGTCAAGAAAACAATCAGGGAGTTCTCAAAAGGAACAAAAAGCAAAGGTATAAAAATTATTTATCATATTCTTTACTTGATAAGGCCATTAGATCCTCATATCCTCTTAACTAATTCCAGAATTAACAATCCAATATACATGGGATTGAGATGGGTTACATGAGAACGAAGAGAGTTATGTAAATATAAAAAACATAATAACAATGATTCATAGTAACAAGAGTACAGAATAATCATCAGAGTAACAAGAGTTCATAGTAACAAGAGTTTAGAATAACACGAGTACAGATTAACAAAAATTCAGAATACAATTCAGAATAAAAAAATATCAAAAATACAATAGCAGAAATTCAAGTGCCAGAATCTCATACAAAAAAATGGGAGTACACATTGTATGATAAAAAAGGAGCAAAGTTGAAGAGAAAAGATAAAAAAAAAAATCCTACCAAGTGAGAAGACAAAGCGAGGTTGAATGTGAGAGTGTCCCTTACCCTAATAAAAACTCCCAATTATTGAAAAAGATAGAAGGTTGGATGGTGGTGTTGATAGCAACGGTGACACTGGCTGCCGTGTAGAAAAATGCCCTAACAGAGAATATGATGAACACACTCTCTTTTCCTGGTGTTTCTCTCTCTTTCTACCTCTCTCCAAACTCAGTACTCAAAATTTAAAATGTATTAAACTAAGAGAATAAGAGTTTCTCCTCTTCTCCTTTCTTAAGAGAATTTTTTTTAATCAATTAAATCATGTCATTCATCTTTCTTTAAATAAATATATATATAATATTTAAAAATAAATAAATATATACAAATAAATTATGAATCTATTTATTTATTTTCTATTCATTTATTTATTTTT
>NC_029793.2:115727157-115730768 GCF_000816755.2 Arachis ipaensis | reverse complement strand
TCAAATTAGCCAAACATATTTATATTTTAATATCATAATATATACAAATATGTATATCATTATTAAAAAAAGAATAAAAGAGTGGAGATTTAATTATTTAGAGTAATGATATGTTAAAAAAATTGTTGTTATTATTTAAAAAAAATATTATAGCTCCATTAAGTACAAAAAATTCAATGCAGCTTGAGGGAATACTTTGTACCGTCAAAGACTACATCGAGATTCTCCCATATGATTGTGTATTAAAAATATAAATTTTTTGTACATAAATAATTTTAAAATGATCCAAAAACATGGTAAAAAAAGAGTCAAGTTCCTCCTAAAGGTGTTGGGTAAAAGGATAGAATCCAAAAGAACACATTGAAGAGTTAAATTTCTCTTTAGTGGGACCTAAATTGGTGGAAGTGAATTGGTTGGATTTGGAGTGTAGAGAGTATCATCTAGTTAAAAAAAACCAGACTAGATGTCCCTTCACTAATGTCGCATATCATGAGCACCCTTTTTACCCGGACACCTCCTTGTCATGGACACCCACACCAGAATTTTAGCTTAACTTGTGGGAATCAACTTCCTCCATTTCTAGTTAAAAAGACCTGAAGTAATGGAAATATCTAAAAATATTTTCTGTCAACTTCCTTATTTAGTAACAAGTCTTGGGATTGAAGGAGTAGACTAAATATCACATTGTAACCATTGGATAATGGACTCCTTCTCAAAATGGCCTTACACTATAAAACGACCTCAAGCCACCTCTTTAGAGAACTTTTTTTCTAAAACTTAGAAGCTCATGTCCATCTTTTTCTCTCTTCAAATTTCTCTCATTGTTCTTCATTTTATTCATCAACTTCACAAGTAAAATTGGCATTCAGGTGTTCCACCAGAATACCCGACAGCAAGATTAATTAACCCCTGTCTACTCTTAAAAATCTCATTCATCCTCTTGTGACATTACTGGAGGTCTCAACACTTGTTTTCCACATCTATTCCTCAGCATTAGTTCTTGTATTGCTTATTTGCCATTAATAGAAGTGTGTTCCTCACAAGTTTACTTACTCTGAACCTCTCATCTTAATCATTTTTCATTTAATCTATTTTTCACAAAACTCGTCTGAATCATCTGGTGACTCCACTGGGGAGTAACACTTTGACGTGATGGCTGAGTCTAGCAATACTTATTCTGGACAGAATTGACCACCTAGGCAACATTCAATAACCCCTCGGAACCTCAATCTCAGCTTGGAATCACCTCAAGATGAGTACGGGCATATCCAAGAAGAAGAACACATGGAGTAGCGGAATATGGGTGCAGGAGGAGAAGGAGTTCATGCCTACGCAAATTTTTTCACACCCCATGCTGGAGGTACCGTTAGTCTTCGCACTCATGTAACCATCCCTGCTCATGTGTACAACTATATGATAGACAACCAAACAAAGATGCAAGCTTTGATCACAAAAATGATGGCTAGGGATCAAACGAGGTATAGAACCCCCTCACCACCTCCATTCGTGAATCAGGAGAATTTGGAGGAAGACGAGAACACACCAGTTACTCATAGGGAGTTGGCGCGTATTCTAAAAGGTAAAGGAGAAACAAGTGAACCCACTTGGGAGATAAATCCACCATTTGGGCATCATATTTTGGTAAAATCGTACCCTAAGGGGTACTGACCTCCTACCTTTTGCAAGTTTGATGGTACCAGGAGTACCAAGAAATACATCCTATCATTCTTGGACGATCTTGGAGTGTTCAGAAACCTCCAGGAGCTCAAGATCAAGGATTTCTCAAAATCATTAACTAGAAGGGCGTTCACATGGTATGCCAAGTTGAAATCCAATATCATCAACACTTGGGAACAATTAGTTATGGAGTTCTGCAACAAGTTCTTAGCAGAGAAACCCTCTATGCACATCATAGACCTAGGAAGGGTGACACAGAGATAAGGAGAAGGATTGGTAGTATTTATCAAGAGATATAGAGATCAAGCTTTACGGACACCATCCCAGAGCCACAATTAGTGTACGGGTGTATTAGAAATGTGAAAGATGGATCCCAAATTTATCTTTTTATGAACAACATAAACATTTTCTTTGAGCTCTTAAAGAGAGCATCTGACATAACCGAGGCAATGAAGCGCAATGGGAGGAGATCTAAAGAAATTTTCCCTCTAGAGGTGTGTGCTGCTGATAGCAGGTGCAAAAGGCGTTCCTTTTCTAAGGGTTTTAACAGAAACAGTCCTCCACCCCTACTACCCTCTCTAGAGCCCAAGCCATGGTTGTCGTAAATGGGTGTTTTGAGGATGTAACATTAAACCCCAGAACAGATAGAGAACCACCAACACCTGAAGATTTGAGAGACCCAAAGTATTATATGGTGTACCTAAATAAGAACCATGGATTGACTGATTGTTATATGGTGAGGACGATGTTCCATAGGCAAGTGAAGGAAGGAAAGATACTCCTAAATGGAGAACAAAATCAAGAAGGTGTGAAGAGCACTCTTTTTTCTCAACATGATGTTAGAATGATAGGTGTTGAAGAAGAGGTAATACTGACAGAGATTGTAGATGAAGCAGAAGAGATGGTTACCATGGAGGAGTTCCTAGATGAAGACACATTGACAAGGGGTCTTTTGAAATCTCGAGGGTGTAGAATCATGTTCAACCAACTTGGCTTAGAACCCCACATTCAAAAAAAGGTGGCTAGAGCTCTAATAGGAGTCATTCAGAAGCATGAAAACTATTTTGGGGCGCCAACACTCCGCTCACAAGATTAGAAAAGGACCATGCAAATGCCCTGGTATTTCGGGACCCCGACTCGTTCAATGGGGAGTTCTACCATAATAAACCATTATACGTGGAAGTAGTCGTAGAAGGCATGAAGGTTAGAAGGGCCTTGGTGGATGCTGGATCGGGGGTACCTATCATACCCACTCATATATTTCTAGAGATGGGAGGTTCTGCTAATCAGATAAGGCCTATGGTGCACGAAATTGTGATCTCCAGGCTCGAACAAATCCTGGTAATGGCTCCAAAGCTTGGTGCTCTGATCTTAATTCATAATTGTCACAACTTCGATACAACTAACCAGCAAGTGCACTGGGTCGTCCAAGTAATACCTTACGTGAGTAAGGGTCGAATCCCACGGAGATTGTTGGTATGAAGCAAGCTATGGTCATCTTGCAAATCTCAGTCAGGCGGATTTAAACATGATACTTTATTAGATTAAAATAAACAATAAAAGGGATAGAGATACTTATGTAGATTCATTGGTAGGAATTTCAGATAAGCGAATGGAGATGCTTTTCGTTCCTCTGAACCTCTGCTTTCCTGCTATCTTCATCCAATCAGTCTTACTCCTTTCCATGGCTGGCTTTATGTGATACATCACCACTGTCAATGGCTACTTTCGGTCATCTCTCGGGAAAATGATCCAATGCACCTGTCACGGCATGGCTAAACGTCTGGAGGCATCACCCTTGCCAATGGCTTCATCTTATCCTCTCAGTGAATAATATGCTCACGCACCCTGTCACGGCACGGCTATTCATCTATCGGTTCCCGATCATGCTGGAATAGGATTCACCCTCCTTTTGCGTCTGTCACTAACGCCCA
>NC_029793.2:115726742-115726928 GCF_000816755.2 Arachis ipaensis | reverse complement strand
GTGTCTGTCACTAACGCCCTGCAATCGCGAGTTAGGAGCTCGTCACAGTCATCCAATCATTGAATCCTACTCAGAATACCACAGACAAGGTTTAGACGTTCCGGATTCTCTTGAATGCCGCCATCATTCTAGCTTACGCCACGAAGATTCTGGTTAGGAGATCTAAGAGATACTCATTCTAGCTTA
>NC_029793.2:115721348-115723592 GCF_000816755.2 Arachis ipaensis | reverse complement strand
AAAAGTGAAACAAATTTTGAAAACCAATTTTGAAAAGATAAGATGTTAGGAAGTTAGAAAAGATATTTTTGAAAAGATATTTTTTTGAAAAAGATAAGATGAGAAGATATTTTTGAAAAGATATGATTGAAATTAGTTTTGAAAAAGATTTGATTTTTAAAATCTCAATTAATGACTTGATTCACAAGAAATCACAAGATATGATTCTAGAACTTAAAGTTTGAATCTTTCTTAACAAGCAAGTAACAAACTTTAAATTTTTGAATCAAAACATTAATTGGTTATGTTATTTTCGAAAATTTGGTATAAAAATAAGAAAAAGATTTTTGAAAAATATTTTTGGAATTTTCGAAAATAACTAAGAATTTTGAAAAAGATTTGATTTTTGAAAAAGATTTTGAAAAAGATAAGATTTTCAAATTGAAAATTTGATTTGACTCATGAGAAACAATTTGATTTTAAAAAATTTTGAAAAAGTCAACTCAAATTTTCGAATTTGATGAGAGAAAAAAGGGGAAGATATTTTTTGATTTTTTGAAATTTTTATGAAAAACATGAAAAATATGCAATGCATGAAATTTTTAGATCAAAACAATGAATGCATGCAAGAATGCTATGAATGTCAAGATGAACACCAAGAACACTATGAATGTCATGGTGAACATCAAGAACATATTTTTGAAAAATTTTTAATGCAAAGAAAACATGCAAGACACCAAACTTAGAATTCTTTAATGCTTACGCACTAAGAATTCAAGAATGCATATGATAAACATGAAAAGACACAAAACAAAAAATCATCAAGATCAAACAAGAAGACTTACCAAGAACAACTTGAAGATCATGAAGAACACTATGAATGCATGGGATTTTCGAAAAATGCAAAATGCATATGCATATGACACCAAACTTATAATGTGACTCAAGACTCAAACAAAAAACAGAAAAATATTTTTGATTTTTATGATTTTCTAATTTTTTTGGATTTTTTTCGAAAATTAATTGAAAAAGAAAAAAAATAAGGATTCCAAAATTTTTAATATGAATTCCAGGAATCTTGCCATGTTAGTCTAAAGCTTCAGTCCAGGAATTAGACATGGCTCACTAGCCAACCAAGCTTTCAATAAAGCTCCAGTCCAAAACACTAGACATGGCCAATGGCCAGCCAAGCTTTAGTCTTTAACACGAGAGTATATTGATCTTGATAACAAAGTGCAAGCCTCAGTCCAAATAAATTTAGACATGGCTTTACAGCCAGCCAGGCTTCACATGCTTCATGAAACACTGGAATTCATTCTTAAAAATTTTGAATAAATTTTTGAAAACATTTTTATTTATTTTTTTCGAAAATAGATGAGAAAATTTTAGAAAATATTTTTGAAAGATTTTTGAAAAGAAAACGAAAAGAAAGTTACCCAATCTGAGCAACAAGATGAACCGTCAGTTGTCCAAACTCAAACAATCCCCGGCAACGGCGCCAAAAACTTGGCGTTGTTGCCGGATCAGACTTGGCACTGATGTTACCGGACCAAAAGCTTGCCGAAAACTCAAACAATCCCCGGCAACGGCGCCAAAAACTTGGTGCACGAAATTGTGATCTCCAGGCTCGAACAAATCCTGGTAATGGCTCCAAAGCTTGGTGCTCTGATCTTAATTCATAATTGTCACAACTTCGATACAACTAACCAGCAAGTGCACTGGGTCGTCCAAGTAATACCTTACGTGAGTAAGGGTCGAATCCCACGGAGATTGTTGGTATGAAGCAAGCTATGGTCATCTTGCAAATCTCAGTCAGTCGGATTTAAACATGATACTTTATTAGATTAAAATAAACAATAAAAGGGATAGAGATACTTATGTAGATTCATTGGCAGGAATTTCAGATAAGCGAATGGAGATGCTTTTCGTTCCTCTGAACCTCTGCTTTTCTGCTATCTTCATCCAATCAGTCTTACTCCTTTCCATGGCTGGCTGTATGCAAGGGCATCACCGTTGTCAGTGGCTACACCCCCTCCTCTCAGTGAATAATATGCTCACGCACCCTGTCACAGCACGGCTATTCATCTGTCGGTTCTCCATCATGCTGGAATAGGATTCACCCTCCTGACAGCAGAGCTCCACACCTTAATCTATGGAGTGTAGAAACTCTACCGTTAAAAATATATAAGTGAAGGTCCAGGCATGGCCGAGATGGCCAGCCCCCTAAAACGTGATCAAAGGATCATAAGGTAATCCCCAGATGTC
>NC_029793.2:115702534-115720907 GCF_000816755.2 Arachis ipaensis | reverse complement strand
TTTTGTGCCAGTTTGGGCGTTCAACTCTGGTTTTGGATCCTTTTCTGGCGCTGGACGCCAGATTTGGGCAGAAGGCTGGCGTTGAACGCCAGTTTACGTCGTCAATTCTTGGCCAAAGTATGGACTATTATATATTGCTGGAAAGCCCTGGATGTCTACTTTTCAACGCAATTGGAAGCGCGCCATTTCGAGTTCTGTAGCTCCAGAAAATCCACTTTGAGTGCAGGGAGGACAGAATCCAACAGCATCAGTAGTCCTTTTTCAACCTCTGAATCTGATTTCTGCTCAAGTCCCTCAATTTTAGCCAGAAAATACCTGAAATCACAGAAAAACACACAAACTCATAGTAAAGTCCAGAAATGTGAATTTAACACAAAATCTATTAAAAATATCCCTAAAAGTAACTAGATCCTACTAAAAACATACTAAAAATAATGTCAAAAAGCGTATAAATTATCCGCTCATCAGCCTACTCAAGTTAACATCAATGATTTTAATGGAGTGGGTGTGAAATCTAAAGGGTGTGTTAATGCTGTCTTAGAAGTTGGCCCCATAAAGACCAACAATAAGTTTCATGTGGTGGATGGAAACTCTAGCTATCACATCCTACTAGGACGTCCATGGATTCATTTATATCGGTGCGTTCCTTCGAGTTGGCATCAATGCATAAAGTCTAGCTAGAGAGGGAAGGATATTAGCATCTTAGCCACTGTAACACCCTTTGATGCAGGAGAAGAACATTTAGTGGATACGAATTTTTATGAAGAGCTTGCGTTACTAGGGGATATAACAAAATAAGATGTGTGCAGGAATCCTGCATCGGAACACCCAGACAAAAAGGAGCACGAAATAATACCCTGATGGAGGAAGCACCAAAAGAAAGCACTAAAGAGCAAGCAACAACAATCGAAGATCTAGAGCTTCGTAAGAAAATTCTTCCAGTGGAGGGTATAGGTGGTGTATCCTATAGGAACTCGGGGGTCCAGCGGGGGAAAATTACCAGAACTCCCCTAGCTCTGACATCCTAAGTGTACAAGAGAAAGAACATCTTCAAAGCAACATAGGAAACGGCCCTCTCCAACTCCAAGATGAAATAAAGCAGAAGGAAGAAGAATTAAAAGAGATTAATTTAAGGTATGAAGAACATCCGAGACCTTTGTTCATGTGCAAAGCTCTAGGGGAGATAGAGAAAAAAGAGTTGATAGCGCTATTAACAGAGTTCAGAGATATGTTCGCTTGGAACTATAATGAAATACCAGGGTTAAACTCAAACCTGGTAACCCACAATCTAACTGTGAGGAAGGGAGCAACCCCTATCAAACAAGTTCCTAGAAAATTCTCCAATGAAATAGAGGCTTAAGTAAAGAAAGAAATCAAAAAGTTACTCGTGGCCAAATTCATCAAACCAATATAACACCCCTCTTGGTTAGCTAACATAGTACCAGTAAAAAAGAAAAATGGACAAGTCCGGTGTTGCATGGATTTTAGGGATCTAAACAAAGCTTGCCCTAAGGATGATTTTCCTCTGCCATATGTTGATAGAATGGTAGATGCTACAGCCAGATTTGAAAGGTTCTCCTTCATGGATGGATTTAGTGGGTACAACCAAATTAGAATGGCTCTGGAAGATAAAAAAATAGCATGTTGGACACCCATAGGCAACCTTTACTATACTATTATGCCTTTTGGCCTAAAGAATGCTGGAGCAACCTACCAAAGAGACAAGATTGCTATATTTCATGACATAATTCATAACTTTGTGGAAGACTATGTAGATGATTTGGTTGTCAAGTTAACATCCAAGAAGCAACACACAAAACACCTCAGAGCTGTGTTCACTAGATGCAGAAAGTATAGACTCAAGATGAACCCCATGAAATGTGCCTTCGGGGTGTCATCGGGAAAGTTCTTAGGTTTCAGAGTCCGCAAAGGAGGCATTTCGACTGACGAGAATAAGATTAAAGTTGTCCAAGACATGGAGGCCCCTAAAGACATCAAGGGAATCTAGAAGTTCTTAGGCAAGCTAGGGTACATTCGAAGGTTCATACCAGCATTAGGAGAGCTCTTAAGACCCCTAAGACTTTTGTTGAAAGAGAAGAACACCTTTAAGTGGGAACAACACCACCAAGCTGTAACGGCCAAGATCAAGGACGTTCTTACATCCACTCACACCATGACTTCCCCTCAACTTGGTGAACCATTGAAGGTAAAGAAGGTGAAGGCAAAGAGAAATCCATTGCCTATGTCAGTAGAGCCATGAAAGGGCCAGAACAAAGATACTCCTCTCCAGAGAAATATTACCTCGCTCTAGTGTACATCTCACAAAGATACCGGCACTGCTTCCAAGCACACCAAGTAGAAGTTGTATCAAAAAATGAAGGCCTCTGATTTTTAATTGAAAAGCCAATGTTGACCAGGAGAATAAGTCATTGGAAACTCCTATTAAGCAAATATGATGTAAAGTTGGTGACTCCTACCACCATTAAAAGCCAACCTTTGGCTGACCTCTTGTCAATTTTCCTAAAAACGCAACGATTGAAGAGTTGTCGGATTAAATTTTAGGAACAATAGATATTGTTCATGCTTGTAATGAAAAGAAAACATGGAACCTCATGTTTGATGGAACATCCTCGAATCCACAAGGAAGGGGCAGGAGTCGTCCTTACAGACTCCCATGGAAGAAATCTATCTTTCATGTTTTGATTAGATTTTTCTTACACCAACAATGAGGCGTAGTATGAAGCTCTAATGCTCGGTCTAAAGATGTCTCAAGAAATTGGTATCAAGAAATTCTATGTCAAAGGAGACTCCAAGGAGGGTACATCACGAAGGAAAGAAGTCTGGCCTTATGCAGAGAACAAGTTTGGCGCATAATGAAGGTATTTGACAAGATTTCATTTGAGCATGTACCCCAAACAGAAAATAAGCATGCGGATGCTCTAGAAACATTAGGGAGTAGAGTCACTATTCAAAATGGACAACATGCTTTAGAACACCAGATAACTGAAAGTTCCAGAGAAGAAAGGATGTCCACGGAAGAAAAAACCAATGATTGGCAAATGCCTCTACATGAACAGCTCAAAACACTCAACATCACCAAAGAAATAAGAGGATTGTGCCTCCTCAATGGACAAATATTCAAAAAAAAAAAACAATGATGGACTCCTCATGAAATGTGTAGGAGAAGAGGAAGGGAAAGAAAAAGCAGAACAACTACATGGAGCCACTTGTGGAGAAGAGGGCCCTGGGTTGTACCGAAAGTTCCAGAGGTGGGATATTTATTGGCCAAAAATAAAATCTCACTGTGACAAATTACAAGCTTCTTACAAGGCTAGTCAAGAAACAAAAGAAAGTACGCAGATATGTAATGTTCAGAATTGGCAACAACCTATCGTAGAGTACCTCAATGCTGGAGTTTTGCGTTCAGAAAAAATAAAAGTTGAGAGATTGAAAAAGAAATCAGAATACTACTTTTTGCAGAAAGGTGAGTTGTTCAAGAAGAGTTTACCAGGGAGGTGCTAAAAAGTGTTCGAGATGAAGAAAAAAAACTATTAAAAGAAGTCCATCAAAGGATATGTGGAAGACACCAAGGAGGAAAGGCCTTATGGTATGAACTAATCAGGATTGGCTATTACTAGCTAAAAATAAAAGAAGATACAATCAATTGGGCTAGAAGGTATCTGCAATGTCAAAAGCATGCAAACCTAATACATGCGCCAAGCGTGCAGAAGAACAGTCTCAAAACATTATACCCATTCTATACATGGGCTATAGATTTTGTGGGACCAATCAACCCCCATCAATGGGCAAGAAATATATTCTAGTTGTAACAAAAGGCTTCACCAAGTGAGTAGAGGTTGTGGTTTTTAGGGAAGCAAATGCTGAAGCAGTAGTGAGATTTATCAAAGAAAACATAATATGCAAGTTTGGGCTGCCAAGTGTTCTAGTGTCCGATAATGGAACCCACTTTGTTAAAACCAAAGAGTGTAGGGTGTTCTTGAACAGTACCAAATCAAACATCACAAGTCTTTCCCGTACTACCCACAAGGCAATGGCCAAGCAGAGGCTACTAACAAGAGCCTTTTGAAAATACTCACAAAGATGGTGACCGATGCCCATAAAGATTGGGGTAAATATTTACCACTTGCTCTTTAGGCTTACAAAATAACCAGACATGGAACAACTAGAATAACACCCTTCTCATTGATTTACGGGGTTAAAGCTATAATGCCAGCAGAGATTGAAGTACCCACCTTCAGAATATTGTTAAATGAAGTAAGGGATCGTGAAGCTGAGTTACATGAATTAGAAAAAAAAAAAAGAGAAGTTGTGGGAAGCAAGATGGAAGAATATCACCAAAGACTAGCATTATCTTATGACAAGCATGTTTGGCCCAGGGTGTTCCTAGAGGGAGATCTAGTACTAAAATCAGTAGACGTAGTAATGAGAAAGATGTCTTTGCCAAAATGGGCTCCCTAATGGGAGGGTCCTTACGTTGTTTTTGAAGTACACCCCAATGGACACTACATCCTGCTGGACCCAGATCATGGAACAACCACCGACCCCATCAATTTCAAGTATGTCAAGAAGTACTATGCCTAATTTCAGTGCTAGGAGTTAGATTTCAATTCCAAAAGGCTTCTTTATCAAGGGCCAATGTTTATGTTATATTATTCTGCAAGCAACCTGAAATGTATGGAAGAATTTTATTAGCAATTATATACTCAAAAGTTATAAATGATGTATCTTAACAAATTTTCAGTAAAAAATATTTCTAAAAAGTGAAGTGTCCTATCCTCCAAACTCCTTTAAAAAAAAGAGAGAGCATAAATAGGGCAAAAAGTTATGGGTACCTTCATTTTTTGGCCTAAAAAAAGGCAGAAAAAATAGCAATAGATAATCCTGCTCTTCTTAGAATCAACAGAAAAATAAAATCCGTGGAGGAGTATACATAATATTAAATAGAAGGGGAAGCATAACACCCAAAAAGAGGTGTACAACAAAAGTCATAGAGGCAACAAAGCAAAAATATACTTTGTCAAAGCCTTACATATTTTACAAAAAGTGCTGGAAAACTATCGCAGCCAAAAAAGATCACTATAAGAAATCACAGAAGAATCAACTTCCTTATGTTTGGCCAATTGCTCTCACTCCAAGCTGATGCTGGCTAACCTAGCCTTCATGGTATTCAGTTCAGATGTAAGCTTGTTAACCTTTTCTTGAAGAGTAGAAACACCAGAAAAGAGAACATTATACTCTTTAGACAATAATTCTTCTCTAACAAGATCGGGTACCCCAGGTGGAGGCTCCAATTTAACAGAAAGATTCTCAAGACAATGACCACTAAATTTAAATAACTTAAGGTTATTTAGATGACTTTCTACCATATCCCAATGAGTACCCCATAAGTCTACAAGGGAGTGTGAAGTAAAGAAATCCCATGCATCCAGAAAAGCTTGATACCCAAGCTTCTTAAAAAGGCAGTTTAGGTCATTTGGAATCATGAAAGAAGGAGCTCATGATGCAATCTCCAATAACAAATTCTTTGCATCGCCAAAGAAATACTCAAACTCATCATGAACAGAAGTTGAAAAGAAAAATAAACAAGTAAGAAAATACTTTTTTCCATCAAGAACTTGTAAACCTTGGCACACCTGACAAATGAAAACAAAAATAATGGAACACACCAGAAGATGCACTAGCTTAGGGTTTCTTTTTTTATATTAGAAGTGATTGAAGCTTGAAAAATAGACTCGGAAACAACATGAGAAGCTGAAAAATAGGAAAAGATACAAACATACACACAAATATAGCATGAACAAAAGCATGTATGCAAATCTAGAAAAAAAAAAAAGGGAAGTGGAGGAAAACAGTAGTACCTGCACTAGGAAATACCACTTTGATGGGAGTAAGATCATTTCTAGCAGGATTCCCTTGGCAGGTAACACCTGGCTCAATGTTGACATTGCTTTTAGAATTTGCCATTGCTTGGGGGCTACCTCGAGTAACACCTTGAGTAGTACCCTCATTAGGGACATCACCAACAGCAAATGAATTAGGAGAGTCCCCACTGACCCCCGCTTGAAAGCTCTAATCGCCTACATTTACTGGATCAGAAGGTGCATCGAGAATGGTTTTTATTTTACCCAAAAGACGATGAGACCTACACTTCACAGCACTTCTAGTTAAGCTAGCAGCACCCTTACCAGGAGACTGTGATGACTTAACAAAGCAAGCAGTAGTAGAACCCTTAACTTTGGCTACCAAAAAAGGAGAAATTCTTGAGCCATTAGAAATTTGTGAAGGGGTAGCATCAATGGAAGGCCTAGGTGATTTCTTAGAAAACCTCTTTGCAACCTTAACATTTAAACTCTGCACTTTATCACGCTTGACCACTTCAGCAGTAACAACAGAATCATTAGATTTTTTCTTTGAAGAAGGTGGATGTTTGTAACATCTGGTGTCCAAGTTTATAAAATATCAGCACAGAAGATACAATAGTCAAATACACAAAGCAAAAAAAAAGAGAGAGAGAAAAAGAAAGTGAAAAAACAAAAACAAAAATCAGCAAGGAGCAAATATTACTTGAAATAGGGATCCTTGATCAAAACTAGAACAAATAATTTGACATCTGGAATAGAGGTACTCTCATATTGCCTAATATGCTTCTTCATATGCATAAGGTAATCCACATACTCCATTGTAACTCCCCCATCCCTATCAAGAGGAACAACCAAGCAATAATTGTACTCTGGGAGTTCATTTAGAAACAGAACCGTTTTCATTAAATTTTCCAGTGAAAAAAAATATGTTCCACGTTCTTTGGATCTTGATCCCACCCTAGTTGGCAACTTATCCTATCAGGACAATAGATCACTGGACAGAGCAAAGCTCCACAATGGAAGTCCCTATCCATAACAATCAAACCAGGAAGAGGGATAGGAGAAGTACACAAAAGCCAAAAGTCATAAACCTCCTCCTTGCCAATGGAAATGTCATTGCGGTCATGTTTAAAATCAGTAGAATATATACGATGAAGAACCGATGCACTAGGCTAGAAAGAGGTCGTGTACGGGCGAAAACAAAAATTCTCCTCTGAATCAATAACATCATCCAAAGATTTAGAAGGATAAGATAAACTCCAAATCCAAACACGAGGACTTGCTTTCTTGTCCGGAAGAATTGTAGGAGGCTTACGGATGGAAGCAAAACCGAGAGAACCGCTAAAAAAAAGAGTTGAAGAAATATTTCATCAATGAAAGCCAATAATGGAAAGCGACCATGAGTAATCTTGAGTTGCTCAGAAAATTGATCAAGCCGCATATATAAACTGCCCAGATACAGAGAAGCCAGCAGCAGACGTTCTCCTCCAGCGATCAAGCAAGCTAAGAGAAACACCCCATAGCTCATACACTCATCCACCGGTCCCAAAAACACATATTTACTTAACCTATAAGCGACAAAAGCAGCTTCCCTAAGATATGAAGGAACAGTAGGAGCAGGGACAAACTCATCATTGAGGAAATTACCAAAAAAATAATGAGACCGATTAGAGTAAGAATACTTCCACTTGGAATCTTGCTTCTCACCAACCACCTCTTTTTTCTTGGAGAACCCACGAGTCTTTGGATGCTTATTCTTGGAGGAAGATTTCTTAACATGCCTCCTCTTGGATAACTCTTTTGCATATCAACCAGCTTCACTTAAACTCATTTGAAAATGTCTCCAAGTTTAAGCATATCAGAATCTGGGCGAAGAAGAGTGAGATCCACACAGCCAAACAGCGGCAGTTGAAGAAGAACCACATCTTCTAAAGTGGGTGAAAACTCACTCCAAGAAGTCAGAAAAGTATGAGTCTGAGAACACTACCTCTGCCAAAGTTAACTCATATCATATCCATTTTGTTGAACACCCATAGCCTGCCAACAAGAAATCAATTAGTCCTCTTCAATATATAGCAACAAAGTAAAGAAGTGATAAGAATCAATTATAATAATAGATTGTAGAGAACAATCAACCTGCGGATGTGCGGATAGCCTTAGTAACACCAGCAAACTTCAATCTCCTCAAAAAATCACCACCCTCCTCAAACAATAGCGTAAATACCCACTTCCGCCAAACCTTATTCATGTGAGCAGCTGCTTCAAACTTGAAAGATGTCCATGAAAATTTTTTGCGCTTCAGCCGAGAACGAAGAAGAGCAGGACCCACTTGATATGAAGGCTTCTCAATAAATTCACCTAAAACTCTTCAATCCGAAGAATTAAATTCGAGTTTCATAGTTTTATCCGTACCTAATAACGAGTCAGAGGAAGGAAGATCCAAAAAAGGTTTTTTAATGAGGGGAGGATCTACAAAAGTAGCCCTATTGTCTGATGGTTTAACCCAAGGTTGGGGGATAGATTCAGAAAATTCGATGGCATATTTTTTAGGAACATTGTCCATATCATCCACAGAAGAGTTAGTACCTAAACTGTTATTAGAGTCCTCTGGGTCACTATCCACTATCTTAGCAAGTTTCACACGAGGCATGGCAACAAAAAGAAACAATTCCTAAAAAAAAAGAAGAAGAACAGCAACAACAAAATCGAGTGAATATCAAGATCACATGTATACCAACGACAAAAATACTCGACACCAATAGCAAAATCAAAAGAGTACCAATATCATCACAATCTCAACAATAAAAAATCCAAGAATACCAACTCAAAATATAAAGGAGAAAATTGCAGAACACTCAAGAAATTCTGAGAAAGCCAAATAGCATTGCATGTCAAGAAAACAACCAGGGAATTCTAAAAAAACCAAAAAAGCAAAGGTATGAAAATTTTTCATCATATTTCTTTACTTCATAAGGCCACTAGCTCCTCATATCTTCATAATACCGTATTTCATTTAGTAAAGTATATGGAAACATTGCAGGATATTATAAGTTTACAGCTTTAAAAGAATACGAATATTGAACACTAGTAAATTGCTCTAATTGAAAAATATTTAAAAACAAATTACTTATGATTATGATATACAAAAAAAAACTTTTTTTATTTTTATTTTTAAATATCTATTTTTTATTACAAATGAGCATTGCTCATAATTTTTAATTCATTTTTTTCTTCCATTTTGTGATGCCACGGAAAACATATACAAATCAGGATATAATATCTAAAGTTGTAAGGTGAAAGACCTTTATCAAGAAATTTCTATAGCTAATTCCAGAATTAACAATCCAATATACATGGGGCCGAGATGAGTTACATAAGAACAAAGAGAGTTATGCAAAGACAAAGAACATAATAACAAGGATTCATAGTAACAAGAGTACAGAATAATTATCAGAGTTCAGAGTAACAAGAGTTCATAGTAACAAGAGTTCAGAATAACACGAGTACATAGTAACAAAAGTTCACAATACGATTCAGAATACTAAAAATGTCAAAAATACAATAGCAGAAATTCAAGTGCCAAAATCTCATACAAGAAAATGGGAGTACACATTGTATGACAAAAAAAAAGGAGCAAAGCTGAAGAATAATGATGATTAATAGAGGTGGAGAACAAGTGTTGAGACGTCCACTAATGTCACAAGAGGATGAAAGAGCTTTTTTAGAGTGGACAGGGGTTAATTAATCTTACTGTCAGGTGTTCTGGTGGAAGACTGATAAACCATTATTTTATGGTTTATCTTGTGCTCAATTGAGTGGATTTCATCAACTCTTTACCCACTTATTCATAATATTTGCATGGTTTTATATTTCTTTCCTGATTTTGTGCTATGATTGAAAACATGCTTCTTTGATCTTATATTTGCTCATTATTAATCCTCCCTTATTACCATTAGATGCCTTGATATGTGTGTTAAGTGATTTCAGATATTACAGGGTAGGAATGGCTCAGAGGATGGAAATGAAGCATGCAAAAGTGGAAGGAATACAAGAAGTTGGAGAAATTGTTAAGCTGTCCAGCCTGACCTCTTCGCACTCAAACGGCTATAACTTTAGCTACAGAGGTCCAAACGACGCGGTTCCAGTTGTGTTGGAAAGCTAACATCCGGGGCTTCTATTTGATTTATAATATGCTATAGTTCCCCTGATGCTAGGCAACGCGACTGCGTGATCCATGCGGCCGCGTCGCAGTGACGGAAATCAGCGTGTTTGAATTCTTCTCCAGCGATTTTCGGGCTGTTTTCGACCCAGTTCGCGGCCCAGAAAACACAGATTAGAGGCTATAAAGTGGGGGATTGCATCCATTCATGAGGAGGCTCTCACATTCACAATTTTAGGAGTAGATGTAGTTTTTAGAGAGAGAGGTTCTCTCCTCTCTCTTAGGATTAGGATTTAGGATTTCTCTTAGTTTTAGGAGTAGCTCTCAATCCCAGGTTCTTTATTTTTATTTATTTTCCCAATTTAATTTATGAACTTTTCCATGTTATGATTCGAATATTTTATTTAATATAATTTGAGGTATTTCAGATTTATGATTGCTCTCTTTAATTTATTAATGCTCTGTGTTTATCCAAGTTATTTTCATTCAAGTAGATTCTCTTCCCTTTTGGCTTTGGTTAAATAATTGGTGACTCTTGAGTTATCAAACTCATTGTTGATTGAGAATTGGAATTCTTCAAGAATTAATTCATCCACTTAACTTACCTTCATAGTTAGAGGTTAATAAAATGGGGGAAAAATCCAATTCTCATTACAATTGATAAGGATAACTGGGATAGGACCTCCAGTCTTCATACCTTGCCAAGAGTTTATTTTATTATTACTATTTTATTTTATTCTTTTTGTGCAACATACTGCTTCCTTACTTCCAAACCCCCAATTTACAATCTTCATAACCAATAATAAGAACATACCTCCCTGCAATTCCTTGAGAAGACGACCCGAGGTTTGAATACTTCGGTTATCAATTTATTTAGGGGTTTGTTACTTGTGACAACCAAAACATTTGTACGAAGGGATTTTTGTCGGTTTAGAGACTATATCTACAACGTGACTGTTTTTATGACATTCTTTACTGGCAAAAAATCCAACGTCAAAAACCCGAATGCCAATTTTACGTGCGAAGTTAATGAATAAAATGAAGAATAATGAGAGGAATTTGAGGAGAAAAAAAGATAGACATAAGCTTCTAAGTATCAGAAAAAAGTCCTCTAAAGAAGTGGGTTGAGGTCCTTTTATAGTGTAAGGCTATTTTAAGGAGTCCATTATCCAATGGTTATAATGTAATATTTAGTCTACTCATTTTATCACAAGGCTTGTTACTAAATAAGAAAGTTGATAGAAAATATTTTAGGTGTTCCCATCACTTTAGGTATTTTTAACTAGAAATGGAGGGAGTTGATTCCCACAAGTTAAGCTAAAATTCTGCTGTGGGTATCCATGACAAGGAGGTGTCCGGGTAAAAGGGGTGCTCACGACATGTAACATTAATGAAGGAATATCTAGTTTGATTTTTTTTTTTTAACTAGATGACACTCTCTACACTCTAAATCCAACAAATTCACCTCCACCAATTTAGTTTTCACTAAAGAAAAAGTCAACTCCTCAAGATATTCTTTTGGGTTCTATCTTTTTATCCAACACTTTTAAGAAAAACTTGACTTTTTTTTAACCATATTTTTGGGTTATTTTAAAATTATTTATGTGCAAAAAATTTATATTTTTAGTACGCAATCAAAATTTTACAATGATATTCTCATAGAGTATTTGATCCTAAAAAATTTCAGAAGATTGCTATTTTGCTTAGGGCCTTCAATGTAACTATTAATGAAGTTTTTGAAGCTTTTAAAAAAGCTGAAACTAATAATTAAATAAAATAGCTATTCTAATTTTTTTCAAACTCACTGGATCTCACTCACTGGAAATGACTCATACCAAATAAGAGTATTGAGCATAACATATATTTATTGGGAATTGAAATATCTTTTATATTTATTTATTTTATTTTATTTTTGATATACTTTATATTTAATTTTTACCTGGCCTTTTTTTTCTTTTATTTTTCGGCTTAGTTTTAATTTCTTTTTAGTCTTTAGCTTGGCTTTTCTAAAAAATTGTTGATTGCTCCTTGTAATTTTTGCTATTATCTAACAACCCATATATTATGCGATTTCAAAAAATTTAAGCCCTTTATATTAGTACAACGTAAGCCCAAAAATAATGCCAAAAAATATTTTATATTAAGTATGATAAACTTACATTATTGCAACATAAACCCAAAGTCAAGGTAACTATGTCGCAAAAAGACCTGCAAATCAGTTCATCAGTCATAAAGCAACTCACTTCATGTCAGATCACCAACTCACATTTCATGTGTTAATATTTCAGGAGAGACAACAAGCCAAAACATATCAGGTGTATCATTCACCTTATTTAGCTAGGTGCAGATTAAAACAAACCATTACACATAGCAGAAGTCACAGAACTGCTTTATAAATTCTAGCTCTCTTGTGAGATCGATAAATATAATTTTGACTTTATTCTTTTTATTTTTGGATTTAGACTTTACTCTTTAATGTACAAGTAAACATGCTAAATCACATTTATTATGTTAATATAATGGGCCTGTTTTTTGTTTTCGGCCATGTAATGGACCTGTTATTGGGTGACAGGATTTGTATTTGTTGGATTAAGTATTTTTAATTTTATATATACATGAAAGTTTAATATAAACATTTATAAATTATAGATGTATATAGCTATAGGAGCTTAGCATAAAATTCCTTGACGGACCGTATCTCCTTGAAATTGGGAATTATGGCCTTATGGTTGGGCTTTACATTAAAAATAAAGTAAAGTGTGGCAAGCTTAAGCGAATTTGTTAGAGCATACACTATATATAATAACTAGAAATATTCTCCACATTCAAGCAATTTTGACATTCAAGTTCATCCAAACAATTTTAGGTAACGCCATTTTTCTACTTTCTTCTTTCCTCATGCTTCTTCTATTCTTCTTCTTCTCTTCTCCCATGCGCTTCTTCTTCTTCTTCTTCTTCTTCTTCTTCTTCTTCTTCTTCTTCTTCTCACGCTCGTTTACCCACGGAACGTCTTCTTCTTCACCTTCTTCTTCGCATTCCTCCTCCTTCTCATTCTCCTCCTTCTTTTTCACGTTCCTTCTTCTTCACGTATTTTCTCCTTATCATCATTTTTTTTTTGTTGTTGTTGCTGCTGTATTTTTTTTTATCTTTTTCTCCTTCTCTCCCTAGTGAAGAAGCAATAGAAGGTGAGGAGAAAGAATTTTGAATTGTGTAGAACAGAAATGAACCAAACATATTATTATGATGAAACAATTATATAGTACTAAATGAATGGAACATTACCCATTATATAAATTCAAATTCAGCAACTTTCTGCATAATGAACCGAACACGTACTCATGGTGAAACAATTATATAGTACTGAATGAACAAAACATAATCCATTACATAAAATCAAATTCAAATAGCTTTCTGCATAATAAACTGAACACGTACTCATGGTGAAACAGTACTGAATGAACGAAATATAAAATTAAATTCAAACAGATTTCTGCATAATGAACTGAACACATACTCATGGTGAAACAATTGTATAGTACTGAATGAACGAAATATAATCCATTATATAAAATCAAATTTGAAACATCTTTATCTACAATTTAGAGATTATCAATTCAATTCAATTCAGAACACCTGCGTCAATTCAATTTAGCAATTGCATTCCATTCAATTTGATTAAAAAAAATAATCCATTAGCAAAATGTTGGTGTTGTTGGTGATGACAATAACGAAGGAAGAGGAGGAGGAGGACTTGATAAATAAATCAACCACTTGCTCGGATGAATTAATTGGCAGAAAATGAAGAAGACCACTTAGTAACTTATCTAAAAAAATATGGTAATCGAGCTCGATATGTTTGATGTGCTCTAGAAGATCAGATTGGCTGCAATATGCCTTGCTTATTAGCTGTTGAAAAAGAGAAAAATGGTTTTTTTTTTGTTTTAACATGTAAATTACGCAATAGATAGCACAACCACTAAGCTTTACAAGTAGTAAGAACAAGCTCTCTATATTTAGCTTCAGAGGAGGATTGCGAGATGATTGACTGCTTCTTGCTCTTCTAAAAGATGAGAGAAGAGCCCATAAAGAAGCAAAATCCAGTAATTGAACGCCTTGTGTCTAGACATTGCATTCGATCAAAATAAAAAAACCAAAAATTTTGAGCTCAAAGCTACAAAAAAACAATTCTACGGGTACAGCAGATTTGATATAAAGCACCTTGTATGCTGCTTGAAGGTGAGTATTTGATGGCTTGCTCAAGAATTCACTTAGCTTCTCAACAGCAAAGCTAATGTTCAGACTGAAGTTGGTTAGATACACCAATCTCCTGACCAGCCTCCTATAACTCGAAACATCAGTCAGTGGAGATCCTGATTCTTTTGAAAGTTTTAAAGTGTGCTCCATTAGAGTTTTTACTGGCTTAGCACCTAAGAGACCACATTCTTCAAAGAGATCCAATACATATTTGTGTTGATAGAGAGTTATCCCCTTTTCGGTTCTAGCTACTTCAAATTCGAGGGAATACTTCAAATTTTCCATATTCTTAATTTTGAACTTTGATCAAGAACAATTTTGATTGATTGAATTTTAGAAAGATCATTTTCCACTAGCACCAAGTCATCCACATAGGCCAAAATCACAATAAAAGAGGAATCAGAATTGAACTTAGTGAATAGGGAATAGTCATGCTTCGATTGTTTGTAGCCACGGTGGAAGAGAACAGAATATAGTTTGAGATTCTACTATCTACTAGCTTGTTTAAATCCATAGAGAGTTCTAAACCCAAGGGTAGTTGCATGTAAACCGTCTCTTTGATATCACAATAAAGAAATTCTGTATTGACATCAAGTTGATAAAAATGCCAGCCCTTAATTGCTGTTAACGTAAGCACCAATCTCATAGTGTTGATTTTAACCACAAGGCTAAAAGTATCAAGATAGTCCAACCCATATCTTTGGATGTATCCTTTGGCAACCAATCTAGCCTTATGTCTCTCTATCAAACCATCAGGGTAAAATTTGGTTTTGAAAATATAGCAACAACCAATAGCCTTCTTGCCAAGTGGTAAAGGGGTGAGAGTCCAAGTTTTAGTTTTCTCAAGTGCTAATAGTTCAGAATTGATTGCCTCTTTCCAGTAGTCTTGAGCAATAGCTTCCTCATAGGTGTTGGGTTCAGTATTAGTAGACAGAGCAAGCGAAAAATTTAATTGATTAGTGGACAAAGATGCATAAGAACTGAATTGAAAATGGGATATTTACAATTAGAAATTGGCATGAGCTATTGAGTTGTGGTGTTAGATGCACAACGAAAACTTTTTAAGTAAAATGGAGCTTTTCTAATTCTTCTAGATCTCCTAACAGGTGCACAATGATCAGTAATAATGATGTTTGATGGTGGATTCTCTTGACGTGTTGAAATGTTTGGTGCAGATGATGCAATCATATCAGAATTCCTATTGCTAGTATTATGTGGACTAGAGTGTTGAGGAACATGAGTAAAAAAAAAGGGTGCAAGGGGCCTAAGTGTATAGAGGGATGCTGAAATGAGGGAATGCTATATGTGAATGGATCTGTTCAGAGAGTGTGTGCAATGATATTATCTAATGCAGATGTCATGTTTGAAGAATCAACTTTAGGCACAAAAAAGAAAAAATCAAATTCATAGAAAATCACATTTCTTAAAAGAAAGAATTGCCTATTCTTTAAGTCATATAACAAATAGCCTTTGACTCCTTTCTTGTAGCCCATAAAACAACATTTAGTGGCCTTTGCATCCAATTTCTTTCTATTGTAACAGCCAATTAGCAGGTGAGAAATAAGGTTGTAGTGGTGAGAGAGAGAATGATTAGTGAGAGTGGTAAGTTTAACCAAATTAGTTAGAACCTGAACTATATAACAAGTGTGCACTTCAATAGCTTAACTAACAAGTTATTATTATCTAAAATCTACTAGCTACCAAATACCGTAAATGAAAAATATCATAGCATCTAATCTAGGTAACACACACTAAACCTAAATTGACTTAATACAATTAACGCCGCACAATTTTATACTACTGACCATATGAAAACTTTGATTGTCATAGGCAGAATGTGTAGGGCAATGATCTAAAATTGAAACAAATTAGGGAAATCGCAAGTAAAAAAACTTGCTAAAGAATCACTAAACCGGCCAGTCGAACTGGATCAAGACCTAACTAGTTTTTTCAATTCTGCGCTAAATGATGTCATTTTAGGGTTAAAAAAAATTTAAGACAAAAAAGAAGCCTCACACACGATCCTTCCTCTCCCCACCTTCAGAAATCAAAAGAATGATCTTCCCTCTCTCAAAGAAAGAAAAGAGGTGACCAATGTTAGCTTCCACTGCTATCACCATTCTTCTCACTATCGTTGTCTCACCATCATCCGGTCGTCCCTCCACCATCCCCTTTGCCATAGCCTCCAACCCCTCTACTCATTTACCAACTTTTGTGCATCGTTTCGCCTGGTCTAGTTCAGCAGTTGGCCGACTGCTTGCTCGTTCATCGTCTGTCATCTGTCGCCTACTCGTCACTAGCATTATTGCTCCCTCTCCCCCATACTCTGCTTATAACTCAGACCGAAGGTAATGACTATTTTCTTGCTTTTTCTTTGTCTTAATTTTTTGTTCAGATTCAGAAAAGTCCATTCCCTCCTTTGCTTGCTTGGATCATTTGATTTAGTTTATTCATTTTCGACTTAGTTAATTTTTTAAGTTGACTTGCCTGTGGCTATGAACTGCGAATGATTTCCTGATTGTTGAAAAATGATTTTGAATTGGTGATTATGATTTGGTATATTAAGAAAAGGATTTAGAGATGTTAGTTTGGTTGGAACCTTAAAGGTGTCAAAGTTGGAATTTTAAATGAGATATTGTCAAAATTTTTATAAGTATTTGAATGAAATTAAATAATAAAAATTTACTTATTTTGGTTTAGTTAATTATAAAAATAATTATGTTTAGAGTTGCTTTAAACGAAAAATAAAGTAATAAAAATGAATATTTAAGAATTAGTACTGTATGATCTTTAACCCAGCAATGTACGGAACATATAGAGCGTCCCAATTTACAGGATACGTGGAACGTCTCAACTCACGGGACATATAGAGGAGAACCCCCATAGTTGGTGCGGTTACCTTGTTTGGGTACAGGAACAGTTAGTAATTAGTGTAAAGAGTAATATTAATAGTATAGTTAAGAGTATTAGTTATTGTTGGTAAGTAGTAGTTAGTATTAGAGAATATATAGTGACCTGAATTAGTTTCAAGAGTAAAGAGTAGTATAGATGAGGGTTGTATCGCTCGGAAATAGAGTAAAGTTAGTATAAGTGTTAGTTTGTATTAGTTTTATTATTAGTTTTAGTGTTAATATTTTATAATATTGAAATTAGTTTGGAGTAGTATTAATATTAAGTAATACAAGTGTGAATAGTGTTCCTATTAATAGGAGTTTGGTGGCAAGAGTGGTATCAATCTTTAAATTGGCTCCTCTTAGGAGTTGGAAGACAAGGTAAAAGGCTATGCTATTCTCTCTCTTAGAAGTTGGAGTTTGAACAGGTGGCGTAATTCTCTTCCTTAGAAAGTAGGAGTTGAACAGATAAGCGTCGTTGTCTCTCTTAGGAGTTAGAGTTGAACAGATAAGCGAGGCCTTATATCACAGGCGGTGTGAGAACCCTATATCACGGACAGTGTGAAAAGTTAGTATTAGTAATAATTAGTATTTGTACGTTCACCCTACTTTGGAGGCAGGAACGGTTAAAGTTGTTAGTATAGTGCTTAATTTAGTGTATGACTGTGGCAAAAATAAAATTTTAGCATGAACCAGGTAAATTTAAGTGATTATTAAATGAACCACGCATAGTTTGGTTTTTAGAGTAAGGAATGAGTAAATAAGGATTTATGTGATAAGCTCAAGTGTATGGGAAGTTTTGAGTTGAATTATAATATAAGGTAATATGAATGGGATTTAAGAAAAGTAGTTTTCTGAGTTATATTGGAATAAAAGGATTTAGTTTTAGAACTAAGTTTTGTATTGGTAAAAACAAGAATTTGTTAATGAAATTTTAGCGATCTTGCGAAATTTTTGTATTAGGAAAGATACCAATAAGTTTTAGTTTATTTAGAGTAAAAACAAATTGGTTCAAGGTTCTTGTTAAAATTGAAGTAAGAACTCAGATTCTGAAAAAGCTTTCCGAGCCTTTAATAGGACAAAGTAGTTAGTTTAAGTAAATGAAAATTTAAGTGATTTTAAAAGAGTTTTCATTGAAGTTGAAAAAAGAGTTCAAGTTGAAAAAAAATTTCTGAGTTTTTATTAAA
>NC_029793.2:115684654-115702509 GCF_000816755.2 Arachis ipaensis | reverse complement strand
CCGCCCATAACCTTTCTGTTTCTAATGCTTCTGCCAACGTTGACTTCTACCTCGGTTGAAATAATTGTACGGTTACAGATCGTAATGAAATTATAACACAAAATCTACAACATTTAAAATGAAACGTTTCACTACTGAAACGTCACTTAAACAAAAGAAAAGAAAAATAAAAAAGTTAAAAAGAAACGGTCAAATACATACATAAAAATATTTTTCAAATAAAATTATTGTATTAAATCAAAAACGTATTACTAATGAATAAATTACAACTAATACGATCGTAGGTGTTGCAACTTTCATAATACCTCATCGGATCACTTGTCAAATTCCCAAATACATCGATAACCATGCGAAATATTCGACTAAGTGAGCTTTTGACAGAAAGTTGTTAAAGAATGGCCATTCACGTGGCCAAACAGTAGTTCATTTTTGAGTGACATCTCACTCCAGCTTAAAGTGTCCCTAACCAACCAACTAGTTACAATTAACTTCTTAACAAGACCAACTCGCTTTAGTTTTAACTCAACTCTAATGTTTTACATTTAACCGTCCTTTGAATTTAACGTCCTATAATTTCCTTGTCTTTAATTTTAACGTTCTTTCATTTGTTGTCTTTGAATTTACCGTTCTTTAATTTACTCTTACCCCTTTAATTTGTACTTTAATTTTTCGTCTTACATTTATCTTACCCATGCTAGTCTCTACCCTTAAGTAACCCAAAATCCTTTATAACTTAACAGGCCTAGTTTAGTAAAAGTAGAGAAGGAGGTAGTTACGTAAGTAACTGTAACGAACCTTTAGATTCTACTAACCTAGGGTTACAGAACCGATTGATTAGAGAGATTCGTACTTGTTAACGGGTTGCAGAACTAAATTAATGAGTACCCTTCTAAACTTCAAGCCATTGACTAATATGGTGTGTTTAAGTATCTAGTTTCATAACCATCCTAATTTACAGTTTTATAGGTAGGTTGGGGCTTAGATTAGGTTACACTCTTTCGTTAAGATCGTACTTAAAAAATAGGGAGAGAGTTCCTAGACTTCTTAAGGTTAATGCCTATCGAAGAGACAGTTTTGTTGATAGGTTAACTTAATTCTAGCTTTCGAAAGATTGTTTTTAGTTCTCTTTTCTTTCTTCTTCTTCTACTTTTTATGATAACTAGGTAACTTAATGTTATCTCGAGGGATTGGGTTACTTTCCCCAAATCAACAAGTATCGAGAGTTTTACCTTTTACCTTAACTTTCTATGTAATGACTTAAGTTTCTTCACGGCTTTTAATTTTCACTTTTTTTTCAGGAAAGATTGAATTTAAGATTCGATAAATATGTGAAAGAAGGTAACTAGAAGTTAGAGACTTAACCCGAAAACCGGAACTACCTTAACCCAACTTCAAAGAGTTTAAGTAAAGGGAACGACAACTCTTCTCTAGACAAACTTAACGTTTCAAGACCACAAGTTCAACCTCATTTGCAAACTACCGGTTGCAACTGAGTTTGCGGAAAGAATTTTTAGTCTATTTGGACGACAGTAACCGTAAACTGAGTTACAACCATCCGGTTGTAAGACACCACGTGCTTAACACTTAGTGTGAAAAGTGTTGAGCATGGTGATTGGTCGTTCACGTGACCCAGCAGGTTCATTATGGAAGGGGGGGGGGAATGAGCAGTATTTCCTTGCAGGGCTACACCAAAGTACTTGCAATGAGATGTTATAATACAAGTCAAAATCTGCTTGAAAATGGCTGACATACAAAAGTGTAATATTGATAGAAAAGGAAGTCCCCACCTTAGCCAACTGTCCTTTGCTAAAGAGTTTAGGTCTCTGTAAAGGAAGCATGACCAATTCCTTCAAGGTGTCCTTCACATTTTCTAAAGCCCTAATATCATCAAAAGTGACCCCAATATCACTTGGAGAAATCACATCAGCAAGCAATTTTTTCTCAAATACATTCTTAGTAACCACATTCTGAGCAAAATGGGGAGGGGAAAAAGAAAAACAACAATAAATATTAAGAATTGAAGAATAGTCCCCATATACTTCAGTAAACAAATAATTGAAGTTCCATCTAAAAAATATGGTTACGAGGTAACATGTTTGTGAGGCTACAATGCAAAATTCAATTATAGTTGGCCATGGGTGCGGAAGATTTGATTCAAACAATAATAGGGACAACAAAAGAGATGAAAATTGTAAGAACTGGAGTTTTCACGTAAAATCGCTTTAATAAAATAATAATCTAATTACGCGAAATAGGTTCAAAAATATAAAAATGTTTTTTTTTAATATAAAGATGAAATTTGATTTCAATGAATTTTTCTAAGTGGAAAAATGTATCTTTTATGAAAAGTTTTTGGAATATTGTTGGATTTTTCCCCTAACCTCATTAGGTAAGGTAAGTCTCTTCAAACTCTTGTGGTGTGATGTTTTGGGTTAGCCCTAGTAATATTTTTGTATGTTATATGAAGTTAGATTGAGGATTGATGTTTGTTGGAGTGAGCTTGATGTTTTTGGAGCTTTGAGTTTGAGCTTGGTGTTTTGAGTAGCGTGGGAATCGGCCAAGGTATGGTTTCTATTTCTAGACACTTAGGCTAGTTGACTCTAAAATAGGTTTGATTGATGTTGGTGCATAATTAATTATATGTGAATTTATGTTTGATGATGAAGAGGATGATATAAAGTGTTGGAGTGTGTGAATTATGAATTATAATGATAATAGGATGAGTATTGGTGTTGTTTATAACTATGATGTTGTTGTTGGCGAATGGCGTTGATTATTGAGATTGAACTTGAATAGTGAGAATTATGACGATTTATGGTAAGATATGATGAGTGATGTTTATGATGAGTAAATTGTGCAAACTATTGATGTTTGAGATCTTGAGTTGAAAATTGTTGATTTTGTTGAAGTATGGGGGAAGGATTGGGTGAAATAGAGGTTGAGTTGATTAAAATGCAATGGAATGGTAAATTCTAGGGTGTGGTAGTATTTTGTGATGGATTGGGTATGTTTTGGTTTCGTTTGATTGTGAATTTTGGAAGTTTGAGAACCTAGCAAATTTTTGGTAAAAACCAGTTTTTAGTGACTTTTGACGGATCATAACTTGAGCCTTTGTTTTCGAAATTGATTGAAACTTGTCTTAAATTAAAGTTCATTTAAAGATCTTTAAATTGGTATAATGTTTGATGAAAATGAATTTTTGTAGAGGATGTTATGAACGTTTAAAATTTGGTATTTAAAACTGATTTTTGCAACTTTACATGAGTTTAGAGCTGATGACTTAGGTTTTGGAATGTTGTGGACGAAATTAGTGTATGTTGAGTTGTGAAGTATGGTTGAAGAGATTTTTGAGAAATGGGAATGCTTACGATGAATTTGAGAAGTTGAAAACGGGTGATGGTTATGATGAGTTGAGAACTTGGAAAGGAATGATGAAATTATTGGATTATATAGGAGTGTGCAGGGCTTATATCCCTGGCGTGGCATTTTTTCTACTGCAAGAGTGTGTCCAACACTATATCTTTAATTTATGATGAGACAGTTGTTGTTTCCTTCTCTACTGCATGAGTGTACAGCGCCTATATCTTTGGCGTAGCACAAAGGCTACATCCGGAAGGATGTGTCGGGTTGTCATTTATATATCGACAAGTGATATCACGAGCTAATAGGACAGACATTCATCATATGCATCTCTTATGTGCTTGTTTTCTTTGATTACATGTAGTATGCCTAAATGTATAATATGCCTATTTACTTCTTGAATTACTTGCTATACATGAATATTACATGTGAATTACTTGTTTGTATATACTTGTGATTGTCTGGTACTGAGGAGGTTAGGTAGGCGGTGGCGATGGGATCACGTGAACAGTAGATGTTAAATTTGGTGGTATCAGAGTGGTTCATCCTCGTGAGCCTGAGGGATGGACTGATTGTGCTTCGTTCCATACTCTGGGTCATTTTTCTTTCATGTTATTTAGGTTATCGATTTGATATGTATAGCATGCTTGTTTGTGAGAGCCTTTGGGGATAATGGAAGCCCTAGGCTTGAGATATTGAGACAGATCACCTCGGTATCGATTATTTGGCGTGGAAAGGAAACTTGAATGCAAAACTCACAGATGAGGTCAATCACGTTCAAGGAGGGATACTGAGGATGATTAACCTAGCCTATGCATTACGAGTTTGATAAACCCCATTTTTAGGGTTTATCTTGTGTTAAATTTAGAGGATTTTATCAACTTTTTCCACATTTATTCAGTAAAATAGCATGGTTTTGTAAATTCTCCTTAAATTGTGCTTCAGAGTGAAAACATGCTTTTTAAGCCCAAAAATTGATAAATTTAATTCACTTTAATTCCATTCGATGCCTTGATATGTTTGTTAAGTGATTTCAAGCTTAGAAGGCAAAGATTGGATTGAAGGAATGAAGAAAAAGTATGTAAAAATGGGGAATTCATGAAGAAATGGGGATTTGCTGAATTCAGGGCGACGCGTATACGTCGCCCATGCGTATACGTGGGAAAGAAATGTTTCAGGTGACGCGTACACGTAGCCCATGTGTACGCGTGGGAGGAAATCTGTCAAGCGACGCGTATATGTGGCGCACACGTATGCGTGGGAAGCAGCACGTGACCAACTTAAAGGCAATACGCTGGGGGTGATTTCTCAGCCATCCAGGCCCAAATCCAACTCGTTTCTGATGCTATTGAATCCAAGGATTGAAGGGGGAATGTACCAAGTAGTCATAGTTTAGTTTTTCATCATGTTTTATGTTAGAATTCTAGAGAGAGAAGCTCTTCCTTCTCTCTAGAATTTAGGTTTGGTTAGGTTAAATTTTCCTAGATCAAACTCTTAATTCTTATTTTTAGTTTAACTCTCTTTATATTTTATTGTTCTATTATCTCAATCTTCTTAGCTTTCCTTGTTAATTTCCTTATTTTTCCATTTTTACTTTCATGAACTCTTGTTGAATTTTTATTTTCTTTTAATGAAATTTTATGCTTTCATGTCTTTTTATGTTGATCATAATTGCTATTGTTGATTTCTTGTTTGTGTTAGTTATGGGTTTCATTAATTCTTGCAATTTGTGACGTTTACTTTTATTGCACTCTAGGTGTTTGATAAAATGTTTTCACTAGTTAGAGAGTAGTTTTCTTTACTCTTGGCTTAGGCTAAGAGAATTGAGTGACCTTGAGTCATTGGGTCTAATTGGATTGGTGATTTGGGTCCCTTGTTGGTCAATTTGATACCCATTGACACTAGTCTACTACTAAGTCAGTTAGTAGCTAGATTGAGACTTATGGGTTGATGTTGATCAAGACTATTTGACATACTTCAAGCATAGAAGTAGACTTGATGGGTTTGGTCCCTCATAATTGTCAATATATGGTTTGTAGACAAGGATGGTAATCTCAATTTCCAATCCTTAGCCAAGAGTTCTTTTTGCCATTTAATTTCTATTTTTGTTACTTTAGTTACCTTTCATTTAATTCTTTGCATGCTTATTTACTTTCTTGCTATTTACTTTTCTTGTCAATCACCAAATCAAACACCCTTGTTCATTCATAGCCAATAATTGAGCACTTCATTGCAATTCCTTGTGAGACGACCTAATGTTTAAATACTCTCGGTTTTTATCGGGGTTTGTACTTGTGACAAACATATTAAAACTTTGATGGAGAGTTAATAGTTGGTTTGGAGCTATACTTACAACGAAGTTCTTTTTCCATTGAGAAGATAATTATCGTTGGTCTAGAATTTCTGAATAGAAAAAGAATTTCGTTGTAAGCATAGTTCCAAACTAATTAATAACTCTCCATCAAAGTTTAATTTTGTTTCTCACAAGTACAAACCCCAATAAAAACCGAGAGTATTTAAATCTCTGGTCATCTCACAAGGAATTGCAATGAAGTGCTCAATTATTCGCTATGAAGAAACAAGCGAGTTTGATTTAGTGATTGGCAAGAAAAGTAAATAACAAGAAAGTAAATGATAATTAACTAATAAAGGAAAGAAAAAGAACTCTTGGCTAAGGCATGGAAATTGAGATCACCATCCTTGTCTACAAACCATATATTGACAATTATAAGGGACCAGCCTATCAAGTCTACTTCTATGCTTGAAGTAAGTCAAATAGGCTTGATCAACATCAACCTATAAGTCCCAACCTAGCTACTAATTGACTAAGTAGTAGGCTAGTGTTAATGGGTATCAAATTGACTACTAAGGGTTCTCAAATCACCAATTCAATTAGACCCAATGACTCAAGGTCACCCAATTCCCTTAGCCTAGGCCAAGAGTATAAAAAACTACTCTAATACTAGTGGAAATATTTTATCAAACACCTAGAGTGCAATAAAAGTAAACATCACAAAATGCGAGAATTAATAAAAGCTATAACTAACATAAGCAAGAAATCAATAATAGTAATTAAGATAAACATAAAAAGACATGAAAACATGAAATTGCATTAAAAGGAAATTAAAATCTACAAGAGTTCATGAATGTAAAAATGGCAACATAAAGAAATTAACAAGAGAAACTAAAAGGATTACCATGATAGAACAATAAAATATGAAAAGAGTTGAACTAAAAACAAGAATTAAAAGTTGGATCTAAGAAAATTTGACCTAAACTACCCTAAATTCTAAAAAGAAGGGAGAGCTTCTCTCTCTAGAATTCTAACCTAAAACATGATGAAAACTACACTATGATTACTCCCCCCATTCCTTTACAATTCTTTGGTTCAATAGCATCAGAAAATGAGTTGGATTTGGGCCTGGATGGCTCAGAAATCGCCCCCAGCGTATTGCCTTTAAGTTGGTCACGTGCTGCTTCCCACGCGTCCACGTGGGCCACGTATACGTGTCGCCTTGAATTCAGCAAATCCTCATTTTTTTACGAATTCTCCATTTTTACATGCTTTTTCTTCATTCCTTCAATCCAATCTTTTCCTTCTAAACCTGAAATCACTTAAAAAATATATCAAGGCATCGAATAGAATTAAAGTAATTAAATTTATCAATTTTTGGGCCTAAAAAGCATGTTTTCACTCTTAAGCACAATTTAAGGAGAATTTACAAAACCATACTATTTTAGTGAATATATATGAGAAAAGTGGATAAAATCCTCTAAATTCAACACAAGATAAACCACAAAATTGGAGTTTATCAAACCTTTAACATGTTAAAATAACCCAATTCGTGGAGTTGTTGTATATAAGTTAATGGGTGAGGTCCAGCACCAGTGGCAGGAGAAGTGCCGACTGATTCAACTACAGAATGAGGATGATACAATTGTGGTTTTTAATTAGGATTTTCAATTTCTAACCGGTATGGCTTTGAATTATGTCGAAAAAGTTTTAAAGCTTAAAATGATTTTGAAATTTGGTTTGAAACTTTTGGTTTAAATGATTTTGTTTTTGAAAGTAGGTCAGAATCCTTGGTTTAAATGATATCCTTTAAAAGAAAAGTGATTTCTATGATTTTGTTAATTTGTGAATTTGGTTTGAAATTTGAGATGTGATTTGAGGATTTTAATGAATTTATGGAAATCATGATTTAAAGTAATTGGTTTAAGAATAAATTATTTTTGAGTCTTTAAAAAAAAGTTGAACTTGAGAAAAAAGTTGAAGTTACTTTTGAGAAAATTTTAGTGAATTTAAAAGTAAATGAATTTGATTGATGAAACAGGATAATTTCCGAGCCTTTCGAAAAAGTCTTAGACTCAAGAATGAAGTTAAAATTGTTCTTGGAACTTGGTTAAACAAAAATGAGATTTATTTGATTTTGAATAACCATAGAAAGGATTATGTTTTTAAAGCGTTCTAGCGATTTTAAAGTAATTGTTTAAGAACAAAAATGGTTATGTTTTGAATCAAGATTTTGATTTAGGAAAATAAGGTTATATTGAGTCTTTTGATGAAAAGAATTTAGGGTAAGTATAATGGAATATAATATTAAGTTGAGTTTTGAAGGGTATGTGAACTCGAATAGTGTATTTAGGAATAAATGAGTAAGGAATGAGATTTTTGGTTTGATACGCACCAAGTAAATTATTAGTGAATTTAAATGGACCAAGTACGATTTTAAAATAAAAACGGTGTCAGTATGTGATTTAATTCGTGATATGATTGTTGAAATTGGCAAGGACGGAGGTTTCATCCCACTTGCATGTTTATGATTAATAATGATTATGATTGAAAAGTGTGACAGGCACTATATCCCAAGAGTGTGGCGGACACTATATTCCGGAGCGAATAGACAAGTTGAGATTGAGGATTCTCTCTGTTGCTGCGAATAGACAAGTTGAGGATGAAAGATTCCTTCTCTTAATGCGGTGGACAAGTTTGAGGTTGAAGATTCTCTCTCTTATCGTATCGGAAAATGGAACAGAAGGTTGAGGATTCTCCTCGGTTAAATTTCTAACTATGGTGAGAACGGTGGTTTGAGGATAATTATCCTTGTGATAAGTGTGAACATAATGAATTATAATTATGATGAGGTTTGATTAAAGTTATAATATTTTATAATTGTGATTTTGATTATTATTTTGATTATGTTTGATTGTGAATATGATTGAAATGAGATAAAGGCTCGCTATGTTGGGAGTAGATATGATGAGAAATGAGAACTTTGATTAAGTCCAGTGATATATAAGAGATTATGATTGATGATGAATGGTTGTTATTGATTATGAGAATTGATATGATAATTATAATGAGAAATGTGATTAATGATTGACAAGGACATGGGTTTGTTCCATTGGCGTGGTTGATACCCCCAAGAGGAGATATACAGGGCACTCAACTCTGCAAGGTGCATAGGACATTTAACCCTGCGAGATATACAAGGCATGTAACGACCCAATTTCTAGTATGTCATGATCAGACTAGAAGCTATGCATTACTAACTTACTTCCCTACTTATTAGCTAATATTTATTATATGAGCATATTGTGATAATAGTATGCCCAAGATCCAATCTATCATGATTGGCTCTCGTGCAAGTGGGAGATTGTTGGGAATAAGGAGTATGACCACAATCCAATCAATCATGTGTTATTATTATTATATTAAAATATTAATATAATAAGGTCTTTGATTAAATTTAGAGATTTATCATTGTGATAGTGATCATAATATTGAGAGATAAATCTTTTATAATTTAATTTAAATTGTTCTTGATCATAGGATTATTAAAAAGGACATTAATAATTCGGAAAGATCAATATATATATAATGGTCTTCATTGGATGAAGATTAATAGATCTCATTTATTAAATTATATATATAGATGGTGCATATAGAGATATGACCATTGAACTGACTCACTCTGAGAATTCCTAATGGTTATAATTACCGCATATTTGTCAATAGGATATTCTCAAGATGAACATAGTAATAGAGTCTCCTTTGACCTGCGACTATCATAGTAATTAACAATATATTTATTATACTTTGATTCCGGACACCTAATACCCTAGGGTGCTAGTTGAATGGATATTGGGTACGATTTAAATACTTGTAGAATTAATGATTAGTCAATAAGGAATCCGTCAACTCTCGGTAAAGAGTTTGAGCTCTATGATTATAATGACTGAAATGAATAAAACCTTGGCCAAGGGGATTGAATGAACGAAGAAATGAGTTTCTTAAGTCATTTACAGTTCATTATAATAATGGTAACAAGTTAAGAGTTTGACCTTCTGAATTTGAATTATAAATTTGGATGAGATCCAAATCGATTATGTTTTAAATTATTATGATATGATTACCATGTGTTCATAACACGCAGCGGAAGAAAAGAAGGTAATCCTTAAAGATCTATTTTGTGCTTAAACTTTATTCCAATAATATAATATTTTAGATACAATCACAAGTACTGACTATTCCATCACTAATATATAATATATAGATCAGACCTAAATACCTTTAGACGCTTTAGTAAAAATCATTTTCTCCTTCGATGGTACGAAGGCGCTATGCGTATCCACACCGAGACCAACCTTTGCTGTCAACTCCTTGACCAATGGACATCTGATCTAAATTGAGAAACCTCTTGCAACTCTTTGCATGCCATAAAATTCTTCTCCAAGAATTCGGCTCACATACATTTATGTGTGTAGAGGCAAAGGAATAAAACTCTTGTTATTCTCATCTGTGTCGCATTCCTCTACTCTTGGCATACATATATATAGTATGAGATTTGTTACTGATTTTAAGTTTGATTCTCAATTCAAATTTAAATCATATCTTTAAATTCCAAATTTATAATTCAAATTCAGAAATAGAATAACTAATTATTCTCAAATCTCATTTAATATTCTCAATTATCATATTATTTCCCAACAATCTCCCACTTGCACGAGAGCCAATCATGATAGATTGGATCTTGGGCATACTATTATCACAATAATCTCCCACTTGCACTAGAGCCAATCAATTATGTGTATAATTTTCAATGCACATTTGTGTTTATCAAAACTCTTTTGACCTTAAACACCTTAACTCTCTACTCTCTAGCATATGTACTTGACCTTTTGCAAAATATGCCTAGTGCATAATAAATATCACATTTTCTTAAAACATGAAATCTCCCACTACAATAGTGCATAATTTTATTTTAAAGACAATCCTTATTGAACATGATTATAAAAAAAATCTAAGTAACCATTAGATCTATCTTTATAGAATTGTATCATTATACAAATAGGCTACTTTGTCGAAAAGTTAATTTGACGATCAAACTTTTTATACTTTCAGGAGAAAGTATATCCTCTATTGAGTGGTATACAAATTCTAATAAAAGTAATTGTACTCCCACTCTTTCTTTAAGATGGACTCCCTTTTCTAAAAAGGAATTTAACCTCTTATCATAGACATTTTGTCATAAGAAGAGTGATAAAAATAATCTCATTATTTCTCTAGAGTAACCAATAAATCTGATTTATTGGACCTAATATCAATTCTATTTTTGTGCAATCTCTTAACACATATCTTATTTACAAACTCTAATATTCTTGAGTTTCAGCTTATGCCTTTTCCATATCTCATATGGGTAAAAAATTGATTTAGTGAGAAATTTGTTAATTTAGCCACATTTCTAAAATGTAGTCTAAATATTTAACAAATAGTGATATTCAACTAAATCAAATTTCATGTTTCTTAAACATGATGGAGTACATAGAGTACTAGTATTTATTCACGGAGAGAATCTCATTTTCTATTTAATAGAATATCAATTAGATATTAGAGATTTTACTTTAAACTCTTATAATAAAAATACTCAATATTTTTATTATTGGTCAAACCAACCCTTAAGAGCAATTTTGATTCGCATCTTCAATACTCATGTTGAATTTTTCTAAAAAGATCACAAACCTTAATCATATTAAGGAAAATTTTGTTTGTAACAAAATAAATGTCTAAAAATACTTGCAAGAATAAATCTCGCTAAAGCCATTTGCCTAATGGCATTCCAACTTCTAAAGTTGTTTAATTCAAAATACATCGTCCAATACTCCCACTAGTTTAAACAAAATTTTTTATAGTCATACTTTCTTACTTTGGGGCACCACATCTTCTCAAGATGGTCAGTAGTAAATAGTAGGGAGATGCCTTTGAAATTAGAACTTATGGTTGTCAAAACAACCCATGTAAAATAATATTACAAATACTTCAAAAGTTCTGATCATTCCAAAACCAATTTTATTGGAGGATATTATTTTAATAAAATTATCATCTCCATGATAACCCTTTCATACATGATAACAATTCTCAGATGTTAGCCAATACATTACTTTCAAGTATGTCACACAAAAAATGGACATATTTAAAAATTTAAAAATTTAAAATATGAAAGTAAATTAAGAAATCTATATTTCTGTTAAAATTATTTAGAATCATGAATGAGTACCTTGGTTGTCAAGTTGTTACTCATACCTATTCCAAATAAACATGATTAAATTGCATCCTATACAATTATAATCCCAAATAATTATCTGGTTGTCAGACAATTATTTAACTGAATTATATTTTATACCCCTAAGTTGTCTAGGTTCAAGTATAAAATTAATTCTTTTTATACATCATCATATGCATAAATAAATTCCATCTTTGAGTACAAGTCTCCTGGTTATCAGGTCGTTCCTTGTAAACAAGAGATAAATTTATTTTTTTGCAAACTCCTAACTCTTAGGATTTATCTCAATTGTTAGAGAATTTCTATCAATATTCATGGATTAAATTTTATACTTCCAAGTTGTCTAGGTAAAAATATAAAATTAAATTTCTAATACATTAAATGTATATACTGATTATTATCTTGAAAATAAAACTCTTGGTTGTCAGGCCGCTCTTTATAATCAAGAAAATTAGAAAAAGTTAATTTCTAAAATTATAATGTTCAAAACACATCAATCAAATCAAAATTTGATTTTTCTTGTACTAACGTTTAGCCTTACAAAATTATCAAATCAAATTTGACCTTTATATATACATTTATATATATAAGAAACAAATAAAAGATATTTTGTATCTTATTCCTTTTATTGTGACCAAAATCACAATAAAATTTAATATATAAATAAAATCAAACAAAATATTTGATTATAAATATAACTTTTATATTAAAAGAATGATAATTTAATCACAATTAAATCATTAAAATATATTAACTATTAATTTATTAAAAAACCATCTCAATGAAAATAAATACATCACATGCTTAAAGAATAATTTGAATTAATCCTATTAATTCACAAACTTTAAGAAAATAGGAATAAAAATTTAAACAAAAAAAAAAGCCAAAGCTCTGATACCACTGAAGGATTACCATGTGTTCATAACACGCAGCGGAAGAAAAGAAGGTAATCCTTAAAGATCTATTTTGTGCTTAAACTTTATTCCAATAATATAATATTTTAGATACTTCACAAGTACTGACTATTCCATCACTAATATATAATATATAGATCAGACCTAAATACCTTTAGACGCTTTAGTAAAAATCACTTTCTCCTTCGATGGTACGAAGGCGCTATGTGTATCCACACCGAGACCAACCTTTGCTGTCAACTCCTTGACCAATGGACATCTGATCTAAATTGAGAAACTTCTTGCAACTCTTTGCATGCCATAAAATTCTTCTCCGAGAATTCGGCTCACATACATTTATGTGTGTAGAGGCAAAGGAATAAAACTCTTGTTATTCTCATCTGTGTCGCATTCCTCTACTCTTGGCATACATATATATAGTATGAGATTTGTTACTGATTTTAAGTTTGATTCTCAATTCAAATTTAAATCATATCTTTAAATTCCAAATCTGAATCCTTTAAATTTTATGAATCATATCATAATAATTTAAAACATAATCGATTTGGATCTCATCAAAATTTATAATTCAAATTCAGAAATAGAATAACTAATTATTCTCAAATCTCATTTAATATTCTCAATTATCATATTATTATTATATTCTTGGTGCTAGCAAAGAATATAATAATATTCCATTTGAATCAATATAATTATTTATTTGATCAAATCAAAATAATAATTAAATAATTCTATAGCAAAGATTAGAACACTCGTTAGTGTGTGACCCCATAGGTTCAATACTAAGCGGGTAGTAAATTAGTCATACTAAATTTACTAATCAAGGTTGGCATCTAGCAACACTCCTCAACGACCCAATAGTATGAAGTAATATATTTTTACTAAGAACCTTAGAAGAACAAAGTATAGTTCCTTCCATCTTTCCAGCTCTTGGTTAACCCTTAGAGTATGGTTTAATTGTTAAACTCTAACTTGTTACCATTATTATAATGAACTATGAATGACCTAAGAAACTCATTTCTTCATTCATTCAATCCTCTTGGTCAAGGTTTTATTCATCTCAGTCATTATAATCATAGAGCTCAAACTCTTTACCGAGAGTTGACGGATTCCTTATTGACTAATCATTAATTCTACAAGTATTTAAATCGTACCCAATATCCATTCAACTGGCACCCTAGGGTATTAGGTGTCCGGAATCAAAGTATAATAAATACATTGTTAATTACTATGATAGTCGCAGGTCAAAGGAGACTCTATTACTATGTTCATCTTGAGAATATCATATTGACAAATATGCGGTAATTATAACCATTAGGAATTCTCAGAGTGAGTCAGTTCAATGGTCATATCTCTATATGCATCATCTATATATATAATTTAATAAATGAGATCTATTAATCTTCATCCAATGAAGACCATTATATATATATTGATCTTTCCGAATTATTAATGTCCTTTTTAATAATCCTATGACCAAGAACAATTTAAATTAAATTATAAAAGATTTATCTCTCAATATTATGATCACTATCACAATGATAAATCTCTAAATTTAATCAAGGACCTTATTATATTAACATTTTAATATAATAATAATAACACATGATTGATTGGATTGTGGTCATACTCCTTATTCCCAACAGAGCATGTTTCATTGTTAAACGTAGTTATTTCGGGATGTGATTCTTTGAAAATGCATTTGGTTTGATAAGCAAAAATATTCATAGATAAATTCACAAATAATAACAGATAAAGTACACTACTACATTTTGAACATTTGGTAACATTTATTGCTTAACATTTGTTAAAGTGTTAGTGATTATTATACAATTATATATAATGTAACATTTATAATGAAATGTTAGTAAATATATATAATTTTTTAAAAAAACTTAAAAAATGTTACCTATTACGATTCTGGAAATCAAAATCGGAGACTACCCTAACTGTTGGACGGAAGAAAGATCAGGAACCTACTCCAAATCTCGTTCTCCTTCATACTCTCAGCTCTAAATCGCACCCCAAATCGTGTTCTCCTTCACACTCTCGCTCTCAATCTCTGCTTCGCACTCTCGCTCTCAATCTCACTGGCGCTCTCGATTGTGCTCCTTCTCTGCTTCGCACTCTCGCTCTCAATCTCACTGGCGCTCTCGATCGTGCTCTTCCACTCCTTGAATCTCTCTCTCGTTTCAACAAATTCTAGGGTTGGGTTTGTTATTCTCTGTTTTGAGGTGAGTCTAATGGAGGAGGAGAAGAACCTCTTTTCGTATTCTTTCTTCTCTTACTGATCTTGATCCAGATTTGAATCATACATATGTAATTTCTCACTAATTAAGTTGTTTATTTGAATTTAGGTTTTGAATTTAGGTATAAATGAGTTTAATTACTCCTTCAATTCAGTGGTGGGACTAGCAAGAAAACTTTACAATCAGATTTGCTAATCAGAATTGGAGAATAACGGAACGGGATTTTGTGGAAGAAATTGGAGCCAGAGAGAAGCCATGGCTCAGCGGTTTTCGTTTCGCTTTTCTACTTTCAAGGTAACAAGCTGACTATGTCTCTGTATGATAGGTGTAGAGAATATAAAAGAATAATAATTTGTGAGTTCCATTAGAAAAAAGAAAAAGTATAATTATATGTTTGATTAGAGTGTGGATAATATAAGAAAGGTCAATGATGTCAAAAGGGCTCTCCCATTAGGTGAATCCACGTGATTTCAGGGCCTTCAAATGTTTATGGTTCAGCGTTCTACCTTACAGATGCGCAAATTATCATGGTTACTGATTTGGTCATGAAATTCTTTAACTCAACTTTTAGATCCTCATGAAATTCTTTAACTCAATTTCTTTATTTCTTTCGTTCATTGTTATATTCTTTATTTTCATTTAATTTGTTCTTGTTTCTTGTTCAAGAGTGGAATGCATGTATACATTAAAAGTGAAATTTGCTACTGTCAATATTAAGAGAGTGACATTTCTATATTTTTTATACTATTAGTTAATAGTTAATGCTCTCACACTCTCGGTCAGTCACAAAGCTCCCAACCTCTGACTCTGGCCAGTCTATGCTCACCTCTCTCTTGCCGGTGCTCGCCTCTCACTCTTGACGGTCTGTACTCGCCTCTAGCCGGCTCATCTGCTCATCTCTATGTGTGCTTCTCTGCTCGCCTCCGTCTGTCGCCTTGAATTTCTGTTTAAATAGGTAAAAGTTTAATGCTTCTGATAAGTACATCTTTCTTTCAATGTATTGGTTTGCAGAGAAATAAAAATAACTAAGTACTTGTGTGTACTGCCACACACACACTCAGTAGTGTCTCAGTGTCTGATAAATCATTTTGGAACAATCATAGCCAGTTTTATATGCATTGTATATCTTTGTCCCGCTCGTCAAAGATCCTCAAATCTGAAACATGGGGGAAATATTTAAACAAGGTGTGTCAATAGAAAAAGTTGAAGGGAACATATATATCAAAGTTGGAATAACGAATTATTGTATATCTGCGTTGTCTTTCAATTACAATGATTTAAAGTATAAATGTAACAAAGTGTTGTGAATTATTTGAACAGGAAAGGTGTAAAGGGTGAAACACAATTTGAGTGTTGTTCGTTCCTTTATATACAATTAAATAATTTGGGTGTAAAGAGCTAAGAAAATTTTAGATGCTGGAGCCTTAGAAAATGTTTCTGCCATATTTCGATTGCATGTGGCACCAAAGTTACCTATAGGCGTAGTGGCATCTAGATCTGGTTCTTTCGTTGCCGGAAGCGGCTTCTTTGAAGCAATAATAAGTGGCAAGGGAAGTCATGCAGCCATTCCTCAGCATTCTATAGACCCCATATTGGCAGCTTCTAATGTGATTGTTAGCTTACAACATATCATTTCTCGCGAGGCCGATCCTCTGGATTCCCAGGTAATCTTATTTTCTTCCTTTCTGGTCATGCTATTTGCTCATATTTGATCTTATTTTATTCTTAATTTCTGCCTTAAAACAATCAATTTTTACCACATCAAGTATTTTGCAGAGCCAAAGATAAGCTTGCAAATCAATTTCTTCATCTATGATTTGCTTCCCTTGCTTTCACATTCTTATTTAAGTTTAATTTCGAAGCATCAGTTCCACCCTTTTGTTACTTTGCTTAATTTGAGACATTATGTTTGTTAGCTTATTTAATTGTATATCTGTGTTGCTTATTTAAGTGTATATAAAGGAACAAATTAATTGTATATCTGCGTTGCTTATTTAAGTGTTGTTCGTTCCTTGTTGGAATTGAAGGTGAAAAGGAAAGGTTTTAGAAGAAGAGTTTGAGAGATTAAAGAAAGAAATTTGTGGTGGTAAATGTTGTGAAAGTAATTGGCATCTTGCGGGTTAAGTGATTAGCTGTAGACATTAACTTTTTTTTCTTTTCCTTTTGAAAGAAAAATAGATATCACGTGTATGTTGATGATGACTTGATGGTCAGTTGTTAATTCCATGTCTACTGTTTCAGGTGAATTCACAAGTTCACTTTACGTGCTCAATTGTTTTGCCATTTTCCTCCTTTTCTTAGCATAATATTGATTCATTTGATAAATGATACTATAAGAGGGAATTGGGAAAATGATTTGCAAGTTGTTGAAACGCAATTCCATGGCCATAGAATGTTGCATTCAATTTAAATTCAATCATTTATTCTCTTTCGGCTTTGTGCATTGCATCTCCAAATTATGAATTTTCTAACCACGTGGGAGTGCCAAACTCTTTTTACCTTTTTCTCTCATTACATTTTCCAAAATTGTCTTTCTTTAATTTTTAATTTAATTTAATTTCCACACACACATTCTTCCAATTACTATTATTAGCTTCTTGTGTTGACTCCAAATTTCTGCTTTGTCTTCCTTCCCTCAATTAATTGATTCTAGATTTGGTTAACCCAAGTGGTCACGCAATTTCATGATACCCAAACCACAACTTGATCTTTACTTGGTTCACATTTATTTATTGGTTACCCAATTAGAAAAAATAAATAATTTGTAG
>NC_029793.2:115675985-115684544 GCF_000816755.2 Arachis ipaensis | reverse complement strand
TTGTTACAAATTTAAAAATAAATTCAAATAAAATTTTTATATATTCTTTTAAATATTAAAAAATTTAGATCCCAATTTGTTCAGGGGGGAATTGAAGACGGTGAAGAGCCCAAATTGGCTGTTATTAGGGAGCTTCGAGAAGAAACTGGAATAGCTTCTGCTGAGATAAGTTAGCCATGGATAAGAGTTGGATGCTCAAACCGCGAACTTCTAAGAAGTACTTAGATGGATTAGATGAGTTTCTTGATTTTGCATTTCATAATGCAGCTGAAGGAACTCAGATTCTATGCCCTTGTAAGAATTGCAATAATTGTTCTTGGAGAAATCGAGAGGATGTTTACGAGCATTTAGTTTGTGATGGGTTTGATAAGGGATACAATAAGTGGATATTTCATGGAGAATGTGGATCTTCAAAATCTGCTGAGAAGGATGGATCTGAAATACAAGATAACTTGGATAAATTGTTGGAAGAGACTTTCATGATGTCGAGGCAATTTGAAACGAGTCAATTTGATGACGCATTGGATGAGGATGAAAATGAAGAAGAGCCTGATGAAGAAACTAAGAAGTTTTACAAGTTGATCCATGATGCTCATCAAGAATTATATCTGGGATGTAAAGATTTTACAAAGTTATCAACTATTGTTCGTTTGCTCCACATAAAGAACCTTCATGGTTGGAGCAACGTATCATTTAATATGTTACTACAACTACTCAATGAATTACTTCCCGAAGGCTCGTGTCTACCATCAATATATGAAGAATGCAAGTACATCATCAAGGGCTTAGATTTCAGTTATGAAAAAATTGACGCTTGTCCAAATGACTGTATCTTATACTGGAAGAAGTTTAAGGAATACACTACTTGTCCAAAGTGTGGTGCTTCTAGGTATAAAATGAAAAAGGTCCAAAGTGCTAAAAGAAAAGTTTCTTGCAAGTTAACTTCTCAACCAATTCCAGCAAAGATTTTGAGGTATTTTCCTTTGAAACTGAGGATCAAGAAACTATTCATATCTTCAAAAACCGCTGATCTGATGACGTGGCACAATAAAGGTCGTAAAAATGATGGAAAACTAAGGCATCCGGCAGACTCACCAGCTTGGAAAACTTTCGATTCGTTACATTCAAATTTTGCATTGGAGCCTCGAAATGTGAGGATGGGTTTAGCAAGTGATGGTTTTAACCCATATAAAACAATGAGTAGTAGATACAGTATTTGGCCGGTGGTCCTGACGATATATAACTTGTCTCCATGGGATTGCATGAAACAACATTCTATGATGTTGTCTTTGCTTATTCCTGGTCCTTCTTCTCCTAATAGAAATATTGATATATATTTACAACCTTTAATCGATGAGTTAAAAGAGTTGTGGGAGAATGGCTTTGAGACATATGATGCTTCTAGTGGAAAGTTATTTCGTGTACATGCTGCCTTACTTTGGACTATAAGCGATTTGCCTGGTTACTCTATGTTATCTGGTTGGCGTACAAGTGGAAAATTGGCATGTCCTGTTTGTAATTATGACACATGCTCTAGATTCTTGAAACATAGTAAAAAAACGTGTTACATGGGACATCGAAGATTTTTAGCATCAAAGCATCGGTGGCGAAAGGACAAGAAGAGTTTTGACGGTACGAAAGAGCTAAGAACAGCACCTGTACCACTATCAGGGCCTGATGTATTAGAAAAATTAGGCAATAGGGAGAATTCGTTTGGGAAGACTATAAAGAGGAGAAGAAATGATGATGATCCCTGGACTAAGAAAAGCATCTTTTTCGAGTTACCATATTGGAGTACTAATTTGCTTCGTCACAACTTAGATGTAATGCACATTGAAAAGAATATTTGTGAAAATATTGTTGGAACATTATTGAATTTAGAAGGAAAATCAAAAGATCATCTCAAAGCAAGGCTTGACTTGGTAGATATGGAGATACGGCATGAACTTCATCCAAAAAATATAGGACTAAATAAGACATTTTTGCCACCAGCACGTTTCACAATGTCTTCAAAGGAAAAAAGTGACTTTTGTTGTGTTTTGAAAAATGTGAAGCTTCCTGAAGGGTATGGCTCCAATATTTCTAGGTGTGTTCAACTGGAACATCACAAACTTCTTGGTCTTAAGAGTCACGACTACCATATATTGATGCAAGACTTGCTTAAAATAGCAATTCGAAGAGCCTTACCAAAAGAAGTTGTGAGAGTTCTACTCAAGTTCAGTTCATACTTCAAGACTTTATGCTCTAAAGTTATCAGAGTTGATGTGTTTGAACAATTAGATGTCGAAATTGCACAAATTCTTTGTGAATTAGAAAGAATATTTCCACCATCATTTTTTGTGCTAATGATCCATTTGTCTATGCATCTAGCATATGAAGCAAGACTTGGTGGACCTGTCCAATACCGTTGGATGTACCCAATTGAGAGGTGATTTATTTTGAAACCTATAACAATTCCTATATTTATTTGGTGATATTAATGATATGTGTTCAATATATTTATCTTCTCTAAAACTTTATTACTAATATCTATAGGTTCCTACTCAAATTGAAGAATTATGTCCGTAATAAAAGTCGTCCTGAGGGATCTATTGCAGAAGGGTATTTAGCAGATGAATGTTTGACATTTTGTTCAAGATACTTGAATGACAATGTCCGAACAAAATTCAATAACCCAACAAAGAATCTTGACGGCCCAATAGGGAATGGGGTGATGATAAGTCTGGATCCTCTTATGTGGGAGCAATCTCATCGATATGTATTGTTCAATTGTAATATCACCGCTCCATATATCAAGTAAGTAATCATATATGCCTCTTTATTTTTTAATATTATCATACTTATATTTGATACTTTTCACCTTTATGTAGACAACATGAGGAGATTGTTTTTAGTGATGCTCATAGCCTTGGAGATAAATGGGACAAGACAAAAGACCATTGTCTTACTTTTACGGAATTGTTTGAAGATTTTGCTAGGAATTCATCTGTTAATAAGGAGTTGAAGTGGTTGTCTAGAGGGCCAAATGTTGCTGCAAGAAGATTTTCTGCTTATGTGATAAATGGTTATAAGTTTGTGACTGAAGATTGTGAGAGAAAAACACAAAATACTGGAGTTATTGTTATTTCATCCACTGTCAAGTTTAGAAATGAGAAAGATGAGGATCCAGAAGTAGAAAATGTCACTTATTATGGAGTTCTAAAAGATATACCTGAGTTAGATTATCATGGGCATTCTAAATATGTGCTATTTAAGTGCGATTGGTTTCAAAGTAAAAAAGACAACTTTGGGTTAACACTGGTAAACTTTAGAAAGCCAATTTATGAAAATGATCCATTCGTGTTTGCAACTCAAGTAAGACAAGTTTATTACACAGAAGATCCAAGTGATACTTGGCATGTTGTTACCAACACCATTCCAAGGGATTTGTTTGATATATACGGTGACTTAGATAATGATGACATGGAAAAGTTCAAGGATGGTCCTCAAATAACAAGTTCTATGCTTTATCAATCTACAAGTGTTGAAGATGATGTTAATTGGATTAGGGATGATATACCTGGGACAACAATTGATACATGCATCTTAGATAATCAACCAATGGGAGAAGAGTCTCAAGATAATCTTGATTTTAGTCATAGAGATATGTCAACCCTATGATTTTCTTCCTTCTAGGTAATTTCATACTCCTCTCAATCCCCTTTACTAATAATTATTTTATTAAATTGTAAGAATCTTGATTTTGCTTCCTTTTACGCTTCTCTCCTTCTGGGCTGAATAGAGGTCTTGCTGCAAATGAGGATGATTTGAGAAAGGCGGATGCTGCGGCTAAGGAACTCGAAGCTGCCGAAGGACTAGTTGATCTCTTGGCTGACCTCGATAAATTGCAAGGAAGATGGAAACTGATATATAGCAGTGCATTCTCATCTCGTACTCTAGGCGGCAGCCGGCCTGGACCTCCCACCGTAAGACTCCTTCCTATAACTCTTGGACAATTCTGTTTCTGAACTAGTATCATGCATGATATAACTGTAAATTGCTTTAGCCTGGTTCCAAGCCCTGTTCTTGCCGTCCTTTTCCTTTATCCACTCACCTCTAAGGTTCACTTTAATTTTCTATGGTGTGCATTTCAATATTACTGATTTTTTGTTCTCTTTTTTTTCCTACTATATTGCGGGACTTTTATGTTAACACAGATGTACAGGGAAAGATTTTGCCAAGGGTAACACACTGGCAAAGCCCCAATTATTTTGTTCTCGATTGGCTTGCAAAGGCACTTAAGCTGCCTCATGATTTCCATTCTACTGGTGAGGTCGTGGTCTGTAAATTTAGGGGATTAGGACACTTTCAAGTACATGCCATTCCCCTAAATGAGAATTCATTTTAGAAATTGTATTGCAGGGCAAGGTGGTGGAGTTATTCAAGGAACAACGAGTGAAGCAGTAATAGTTGTCTTGTTGGCTGCTCGGGCAAGATCTTAAGGACGGTTGGAAAAGGCGCTCTTCCTAAGCTTGTGACATATGCATCTGATCAAACACACTCTTCTCTACTAAAAGCCTGCCAGGTACCTTCAATGAAATATAAAATTTGAGAAGGCTTCTCATAAGGATCCTTTATAAGTCCTAGCATTGAATCTTGAAGGATACCGTTTTATGATTATTGTTAACCGGTTTTTACTTTGCATTGGCAGATAGGTGGACTTAATCCTGAGCTTTGCAGGTCACTAAAAACTGATGTTTCAACAAATTATGCACTTTCTCCTGAAGTATTTTCTGAAGCAGTTTCAAGAGACATTGCTAGTGGTCTTATACCATTTTTCTTATGTGCTATTGTAAGAACTAAGGCTTATGATATCAGTTTTAGGAAGTTATTTTTAGTAAATTTGATTTCTTAACATATGTGATATACACTCTTCATCTATAAATGCAGGTTGGTACAACTTCATTAACTGCTATTGATCCTCTACCTGAAATGAGAAAAATTGGTAATGAATGTATTTGATTGAATGGGTAATAAAACTTGCTAAATAACATGGAAGCCTTCTTGTATGGAATGATCACACTCAATATAAAATTTATTAATAATTTAAAAGCAAGTCTAAGTAATTATGTAGAAATAGTAGAATGATGTGGAGATGGTTTTCACTTTTCATATCTACATTCAAAAGAGCTTGTCTTTGAATCCAATCATTCACTGATTCATTTGCTATTATTCTAATCATCATATCATGGCTGAAGAACTTGTTGATTGTGCTTTTCTTTCTGGCTTCATCAATGTTGTTTCGGAACTCATTGAATCCAATCATTCCGGTTGCTCCAGAGGTGTATCAACTGAAGAACTCATTCACATCAACACAAGTATAGTTTTGGAAGCACTTGGCGCTGCCCCTGTTCCAGGTGCTACTACTCTGACTGAAAAGCTGAACCACCAAGGTATTGATGTGGTATCTTTGTCACAAATTAAAGAAGTTATTGATGCGGTATATATCTTTGTTCTATTTTCTTAGGAAAGGATAACTTTTCACTATATTTCTGTGGATAATGTTTTGAGTGCTTTCACATAAATTTCTTCTTGACAACTGTTCTCAACCCACTCAAATTTTTATACCTATTTATTTGCAGGTTTCAGTTTCAAAGGCACGCGCAATCATTGTATTAGCTTCAGATGAAAATGCTGATCAAGTCATTTACCTCATTACCTGCTTATTTGTTTGTTTTTGTTGGTAACTCATTCTGAAATTTTTTCTTAGTATTTCCTTTTCTCCTTTTCTATTTCCAGTGTGATGCACGAGCTTTGAGAGTTGTTCTCAGCCTCAAGTGTAAATAAAGTCTTAAGAGGCCATGTTGTTGTGGAGATGAGTATTGCTAAGATCAGGAATTAAATTGTCTCATTGTCTTGCTGCTGCAATGCACATGCTTGGATTTGCACCTGTAAGGGAGATGCTTGGTGCTGGCATTAGTTTGTTTTTGTTGGTAACTCATTCTGAAATTTCTTAGGTAGCTAGGCCTTAGAGTGTGTTATGTGTAGTATATTTTGTATTTAATCATGTAAGCATATTGAAAAAATAGAAAAATTGACTTATTGGTCCAATTTTAATGTTTAAATATCTTGGATTTAATTTGTAAAGTTGGTGTAGAATATGTAATTGAAGAAAAATATTTTAATTCAATATTTTGTGCATTTAAATGTTACTAAAGATCTATTGTAATATTTTTTGTTGTTAGCAAAGAGAATCTTTTGTAACATTTATTAGAGTATTGCTATAAAATATCTATTGCGACATTTTTTAAAGTATTATTAGAAAGACTTATTGTGACATTTTTTAAGTGTTACATAAAATATTTATTGTAACATTTTTTAAGTGTTACAAAAAATATCTATTGTAATATTTTGTTAAGTGTTACAAAATATATCTATTATAACATTTCTCTAAGTGTTACCATGAATGGTCTATTGTAACACTTTTCATAATATTACTATAGAATATCTTTTGTAACATTTTTACTAAATGTTATTAAATCTTTAGAAGAATGTTAGTAAAACTCTTTAGTAACATAGGGTATATTTAACATTTATTAAAATGTTACTAATATATATATGTAACATTTTAATATGATTTAGTAACATTTTTTAAATGTTAGTAAAAGTCACTTATGTAGTAGTGGTAGTACCAGAACTTTCACAAATTTACATCTAGGAGTAGTTAGCTATTAACTATTTACATAATTAAATAATATAATATTCCCCATCCCCTAAACTACAAAAACGAGAGAATAATACTCTAGGTTTTCAGAGACTTAAGCCAAGCTAATGCCATCAAAATGCAAAATATCATATATCACTCCTCCGCATGATTATACGTTATTATTGGGCCACTGGAGCTCCATCTGACGGAGGAAGGAAAAAGGATAAGAACATGTGGGTTCTTAGTAAAGTTAGGGTTGTTAGTTAAATTCATTAATTATTTATTATTACCAAATAACCGTACTTGAACATAAAATATAGGAAATAGATAATGAACAGAAAATATAGAAAAATAGTAAATAAACAAAGAATATAAAATACAATAAGAAAAGCACATACACGTACAGAATGCACATTAGGGAATATATGTGGCAACCAAGTATGATACATGTTTATCTAATGCAAGCCATGAGCTCATGCGTCGGTTGACTACCCGCAATCCGAAATTACCTAGGCACAAGTCACAGATATGAATTTCCAGTTGCATCAGTTGTATACAAGTTGTATGACCGAAGCCACATCAGTTGACTTTTAATCCCTTTTCTACAGATATGCGTACCTTAAAAAACAGTTCTCAGTTTATGGACGTCCTCACAATACAATCGACACCAAAGCACAATCAACATTTATTTATCAGTTTTCCTTTTCTAAAAATCCTTTTCAATTCCTTTCTCTGTTGTTTCTCTGTTCCTTTTTCCTTAACCATTCCTTTCAATTATCTGTTCTTAATCGCTATAACTCCTCTTTTTCTTTTATTCCTTTCTCTCATTTACATTATTCGATATCTATTTTTCTGTCCTTTATTCTTATGTGTCATTATTCTTTTTCTATTTTCTTTTATAATCTTAATCAATCTTAGTCTCTTTCACTTACCTCACTTAGATCTTTTAGGGCGTAGCCCGCTTCAGGTAATTTTTTTTAAATTTTATTATTGACATATTTTTAAATTTTATTAGCTATTTTCGAATAAGCTTGAATCTGTCTGAATAGGATTCCACATGCTTCGAATAATGTGAAAGAACTTCTTTCACTCTCTTCTAATGTTAGGTTCTTGCTTTTTGTCAGACAAATAGTGAGTGGGGCTTTAATTTTAGATCATTTCTATTAGTAAACTCATTCCAATTCCTATTCACACTTGTCATAAAAAGTAATTCCAAATCAGTTTTTGCATCGTAAACAGTAAATAGAAAATCAAAGTATCACTCTTTTCTCCATTAGGAGAAACTAAGCTTNTTTTTTATTTATTATTGACACACGTTTAAGTTTTATTGGCTATTTTTGAAGCTTGAGTCCCTCTAAATAGGGCTCCACAAACTTCGAATAATGTGAAAGATTTTTTTTCACTCTTCGCCAATGTTAGATCATTGCTTTTTGTCAGATAAATAGTGAGTGGGGCTTCAATTTTAGATGATTTGCACTAGGTAACACATTCTAGTACTTATTTATGGCACATTTGTCCAAAAAATAATTCGATATTAGTTTTTGCGTTATAAAGAGTAAATAGAAATTCAAAACATTTCTCTCTTCTCCATTAGGAGGAATTAAATTTAGTGTTTATTGNAAATAGGGCTTCGAATAATGTGAAAGATTTTTTTTCACTCTTCGCCAATGTTAGATCATTGCTTTTTGTCAGATAAATAGTGAGTGGGGCTTCAATTTTAGATGATTTGCACTAGGTAACACATTCTAGTACTTATTTATCTTATTTATGGCCAAAAAATAATTCGATATTAGTTTTTGCGTTATAAAGAGTAAATAGAAATTCAAAACATTTCTCTCTTCTCCATTAGGAGGAATTAAATTTAGTGTTTATTG
>NC_029793.2:115670774-115671797 GCF_000816755.2 Arachis ipaensis | reverse complement strand
TAAAAAAACAATAATACAATATATAATTTGATATTAAACTACTTTGTAAAATTACTTAATATAAAAAAAATCATAATTAAACTATATAGTTAACAACAAGAATTATAAAATTGTCATATGTATATATAACGGTCATGATACTAAATTATATTAAAAATAACGATTATATGACTCTTGAGATAATACTCAATTAGGTCCCTGAACTTACACTCGAGTCTCAATTTAGTCCCTAAAGTTTTAATTGTCTCTATTTAGTCCCCAAACTTTGTGAACATAACTCATGTTAGTCCTTGAAACAATTTTCAACATACAAACGTTAACGGAACACTGTCGTGACAGTCGGATGCCACACTAAACTTTGTAAAATGATGTCGTTTTAGTTTTGGCACTCAAATAACCTAAAAACAACATCCTAAATGGTGTTTATTAAAATTTTACCTAACAAAATAAGTAATACGATACCGTTTTTGAGCTATTTAAATGTCAAAAGCAAAACTGCATCATTTTACAAGTTTTAACGTGACATGTGATAGTCTACAACAGCGCTCTATTAACATTTTTATACTAAAAATAGTCTCAGGGACTAATATGAGGCACGTTTATAAATTTTGGGGACTAAATAGAGGCAATTGAAATCTTAGGGACTAAATTGAGACTCGCGTGTAAGTTCAGGGACCAAATTGAGTATTATCTCTATGACTCTTATTTTATATATATTAATTTTATTAACTTTGAAAACATTTTTATTTTATTATTGACACATATTTCTGTTTTATTGGTTATTTTTTGAAGAAACTTGAATATAGGATTCCACAAGCTTTGAATAATGTGAAGGAACTTCTTTTCACTCCCAATATCCAATGTTAGGTCCTTGTTTTTTGTTAGACAAACAGTGAGTGAAGCTTTAGATTATCTCTAATAGAAAACTCATCCCCCGACTCTATTTATAGTCTACTTATTATAGAAAGTAACTACATAATTTTTGTGTCATAAATAATAAATAAAAACTCAAACAACTCTCTC
>NC_029793.2:115619329-115670636 GCF_000816755.2 Arachis ipaensis | reverse complement strand
TTACTTCATATATATATAAAATGTGTTTTTTATTTTATTATTAAAACATGTTTAAATTTTGTTGGCTATTTTTGAAGAAGCTTAAGTCCTTTTAAATAGGGTCGTCGAATAATGTGAGCTCCTCCAATGCTAAATCCTTACTTTTTGTCAGACACGGGCTTCAATTTTATTACCGTTGTGCATGCTCTAAGATCACGAATGTAGAATGCTGTTAGAATAAGGCACCATGAATATTTTCCTGTCCTTATTTGGTCCTATCTAACCTTCGCATAAACTGAATTAATACGGATTCAAAGGAATTTGCAGCAATCATGCGAGATAAAAAGATGGCCATTGAGAACAGGAAAACTCGACATCTTTTTGTGGCGATGTCTAATACACACTTCGAATGGTCAATGTGTTTGGTATGAGAGGTATCAGGAGCTGCTCTGAATTGTGCAGAGCCAAGAAAATCAGAGAAAAGAGAGAAGCTCAGCCCAACTACATAACAAACTCACTCATCTAGTAACAGAAATCATGACAGAAAAGGTGGCAGCTCAGCCCAACTACATAACAAATTCTAACTTCCACTAACTCTCACTGGCTGATATTATCCTCAACATGATACACGATATCAATCTAGAGCTTTGGAAAGGAAGAAAATAGAGGAACAAGGCAAGATGAATAGTTAATATAAAAAGGTAATCGAATTTTAACTAACTAAATAAATTTAAGAAGGATAACTACATGATGGGCTTGTGTTATACATTACTTACTATGATTAAACTTACAAACGGGATAAAATCTCACCTGAAACCGTAATCCCGTCTCAATTATCTCTGGCCAATGTTGTATAATGTTAGTTTCATATAAATGATAATAGAGACTCTTCGCATCATGTACTATTTTGTTGAGGACGCTTCATTTTGAGAAGATGGGAGACGCCAGCTATAACATGTAAACGACTGTGTGGAACACCTGTTTTCGCTAGAGCTCTTCCTTGCTTGTCAAGAAGCACAAAGCAAGGAACATACGTAACATCATAATTAAGCAGCTGCAATAGCAAGATTTAAATATAAGTCTACAAGGAACCCATAATGAACAGAATGTTTTCTCCTCATGAAATTAATCACACAAATAATGGCATTAAGAAATTTGTTAACTATCATTATCTTTGCAAATATAAGAAACCACTAACGAAAACAAGGATGAACCCAAAACAAAATTAGTAATTCGTGAAAATAAATTTAAAGGTCGGCCTTTAAGAAGCTATTCCTTTACATTGCACTTTGATTTTCTAACTTCTAAAGTTGTGCAATGGCAGTAGACCTGCACTAAATGCTCAATTGGGTGCCATCCACTATATCAGTATAATAATCACATTTTTCCCATGGTATAACCAGCATGTAGAGTGCATCTAAAACATCTTGCCCCTTGGGTAATTTTGGCATACAACAACAACAACAACAAAGCCTTATCCCACTAAGTGGGGTTGGCTACATGAATCAAACGACGCCATTGTGCTCTGTCATGTATCATGTCTACAGAGAGACCGTTTACATGTAGATCTCGTTTGACCACCTCATGGATGGTCTTCTTAGGTCTTCCTCTGCCTTTCGCCCTTTGTCCATCTTCCATCTCATCCACCCTCCTGACTGGATGTTTTATCGGTCTTCTTCTCACATGTCCAAACCACCTGAGATGCGATTCAACCATCTTTTCCACAATGGGTGCTACTCCAACTCTCTACCTTATATCTTCATTCCTTATTTTATCCAATCGCGTATGACCACTCATCCATCTCAACATCTTCATCTCTGCCACACTCAGCTTATGTTCATGCTCTCCTTTAGCCGCCCAACACTCCGTACCATACAGCATAGACAGTCTTATAGCGGTGCGATAGAATTCCTCTGTCACACCACCTTGAGTCTTCACACTAGTTGTGGTCACATCATACATGTCTTTAATTGCCCGAATATATGCGATCCTTACTCTCCTCTTTTCTAAAACCTTCCATAAGACCTCCCTTGGTACCCTATCATACGCTTTTTCCAAATCAATAAACACTATATGTAGATCCCTTTTATTACTACGATACCTCTCCATCATCCTTCTTAATAGGTATATCGCTTCAGTAGTAGATCTGCCTGGCATAAATCCAAATTGGTTCTCTATTACTTGTGTATCTTTTCTCAACCTCCGTTCTATCACCCTTTCCTATAACTTCATAGTATGACTCATAAGCTTAATTCCTCTATAGTTTCTGCAACTAAGTATATCCCCTTTATTCTTGTAGATAGGTACCAAGGTGCTTTTTCTCCACTCATCAGGCATCTTCTTTGACCTTAAAATCTCATTAAAAAGCATGGTTAACCAGTTGATGCCTTTTTCTCCAAGACTCTTCCAAACCTCAATCGGGATATTATCAGATCCTACTGTCTTGCCATTTTTCATCTGCTTTAGAGCCTCTTTTACCTCGAAGTCTCGAATCCTTCGATAGTAGTCAAAGTTTTGATCTTCTTCCCTTGTACATAATCGACCAAGGCTCAGAAGAGTCTTCTGTCCCTCATTAAATAACTCGTAGAAGTAGCTCTTCCACCTTTCATTAATTTTCTCCTCTTGAGCCAATACATCTCCATCCTTATCCTTTATGCACTTAACTTGATCCAAATCTCTCGTTCTTCTTTCCTGGCTCTTTGCGATTCTATATATACCTTTTTCTCCTTCTTTCGTGCCCAAAGACTAGTAGAGACCCTTATATGCTCTTGTTCTTGCTTCACTTACAGCCACTTTTGTCTCTTTCTTAGCCGCTTTATATTTTTCCCAATTATCTGCATTGCGGCATAAAGACCACTCTTTAAAGCATTCCCTTTTTATCTTTATCTTTTCTTGTATACTCGCATTCCACCACCAGGACTCCTTGTCTCTTGGTCCTATTCCTTTAGATTCACCAAAACTTTCTTTTGCTGTTCTTCTAATAACTTCTGCCATCTCCCTCCACATCTCTTCCGCGCTTCCATTCCCATCCCACTTTGCCTCTTCTCCTATCCGTCTTAGGAAGCTTCTTTGTTCCTCACCTTTCATCCGCCACCACATTGTCCTTGGGTTCTTCGTATGATGTCTTTTCCTCAGCTTTTGCTCAACGCGAAAATTCATGACGAGCACCCTATGTTGTGTTGTCAAACTCTCTCCCGGGATAATTTTACAGTTAATGCAAAATTTCCGGTCGACTCTCCTCAACAAGAAGAAGTCGATTTGAGAGCTTGTCATGCCACTCTTATAGGTTATAAGATGTTCGTCTCTCTTTTTAAAATATGTATTTGCGATGAGAAGATCAAAGATCAAGGAAAAATCCAAAATAGTTTCACCATCGGCATTGATCACCCCGAAACCATGGCCTCCGTGGATACTCCCATATCCAGTCACTTCTCTCCCAACATGGTCATTTAAATCTCCTCCTAAGAAAATTTTATCTCCCAAAGGTATGCCTTGAACCAAACTCTCTAGATCCTCCCAAAACCTTATCTTGTGTTGTTCGTCCGAACCCACTTGCGGTGCATAGGCGCTAATCACATGGAAAACACCTCCCTCCACCACAAGTTTGATAGAGATGATTCGATCTCCCACCTTCTTGACATCCACTACGTCCTTCTTCCACTGCTTATCCACAATTATTCCAACCTCATTCCTATTCTTCACCTTTCCTGTATACCAAAGTTTGAAACCAGAAGTATCCAACTCCCTAGCCTTTGCACCAACCCATTTCGTTTCTTGTAGGCACATAATGTTAATCTTCCTCCTTGTCATAGTGTCCACCACCTCCATGGACTTTCCTGTTAGAGTGCCTATGTTCCATGTCCCAAATCTCAACCTTCTCTCGCTTCGACCTTTACCTTTTACTTTATGAACTAGCTTATTTACCCTCGTCCGTTCACGAAAACGCGAGAACCCTTGCTCATTTAACACTACATCCGGGCACCGATGCAACGGCTCTTGCTTTGACACCATACTCGAGCCGTACAGCGCGTTGCTTCCGGATAACGACCTAGCTTTAGTGCAATAATGTCTTTGATTCATGTCATGAGGGTTCGGCTATATTTTTATGTTGGTTGCCGAAGACCTAACACAACCCTCCTCCTTTATCCGGGTTTAGGACCGGCTATGTACCGCAAGTGTAACATAGACGGAGTTCCCTTGGGTAATTTTGGCATACAATGGAAAATACTCTACCAACCATTGAGCTAAAGATTACCTACTAGGATGATGCAAAACAAATAAAAATAAATTATTGATAATTTGTTGGGTGTTTGTTTGTGCTTATTATAGATGATAATATTTTCATGCTACCACAATACACCATGGCCTGCATGGTTATGGTCCATGCCAAATATCCCAATTTATCAGTAACTAATTTTCTGAATATCCTAGTCACACCCTTGCATATACTGTGCAATTTAACCTCGACCCTCCCCCTCTTCTTTTCTCAGTGAAATCTTCCCACCTTGCACTGTCCCTGCCAGCACAGCTTAGCAGGAGTATAGCTACAAAGCCAGTTCCCTCTTTTGCTCCTCACTCATCTTTTCCTCTTCATGCAGTACACCAGGATATCTGACACTATAACATCATATACTCTCGTCATAAAGAATTCCCAAGGGATAAGTAAGATTGGAAAATTTTGCTGCCATTTGTGCAAGAGATAAGAAACCTACACAAAGATCAAGTTGGATCCCTCGTGGGGATTTCCAAAGGCTAAATCAACCCGAAGTATATACCCAGAGGTTGTCTAGACAACAAAGTTAAAGGTGGACATATGGACCTACTTAGAACAAGAAACTACAGATTTTCAAGTTCATTCTGATTTATTCCTTTAAAACAATGGCCATGAAAATAACTTCAATCAGCCAGGCTATAGAGTAATCATCAATCAGCTAGTTGAGAAGTCTCCAAACTGCTGGAACTTTCCAATGCTGAATCAAGGTAAAATCAATCAAACATCACAAAGGACTTTCACCTTCAAATTGGTTACTTGACCTAAGAAATGATCCAGAGCCAATGAGCAACACATTATGAATTCACTCACCTCTTTACCTACCTTAAATAATATCATTCATTCCAACACTCCTCTTTCCAAAGTTATTAAATATATCACAACAAACTGAACCTTTTAAAATCATCCAAAACCAGTTGAAGAATACAACAACAACAAAACTTACCCCTCTAGTAGGAGTCTGCTACATGGATCATACAGAACCAGGTGAAGAATAAATAAAGAAATAAACTCAGTACGTTTAACTTGCTTCAGATGAATCAACCTAGTTTCATCTATTACCATAAGCAATAAACTAAAAATCCAAGCATTGATTAACTTAGTTATGCAACAGCATCACGCTCCTATCCTATTTCATCATCAATAATCAACTAGAAAATTGCGCAGAAAAAAGAAATTACCTCCGGCAGCCATTTTTCATTCTCAGCATCTGCCATAACAACGTTGAGCCATTGAGAGTTCCTGGACTCAACTTCGGAGACGAATTTGAGCATTGAGCTGCAGAGCCTGCACCTTGGAGAATAGAACTCGAGCACCGTCGCCTCCTTCCCGCTGGCCAGAGCCGCCGCGAACGCCCTATGCTCCGCCTCCGCCTGATCCAACGCCATTTCACCGGTGGCCATTTTCACCTTCGTTTGTTGTGACGACGTGACAGTGGCGGCGAAATTGAGAGCGAGGGAACCGAGGTTTCGGAGAGAGGTGAAGAGCCATGGACCGTCGAAGTTGCAGGTGTTGGTGTTTGAAGCTTGGTGCCATGGCCATTTTACGCAGAACAGAGGTTTCTGGCTTGAGTTGGGAACCACACCCATTTTCTTTCTTTCCCAGAGACCCTGACCTGCCATGAGTGTGAGTGAATCAAGACTTAAGAGTAGATTGGAGAGGGCTTCTTTGAAGATTAGGGTTTTTTTTTTTTTTTTTTTTTAATTTTACATAATAAATTGGCTATAATTTATCAATAAAAATTCATATATAACTTTAAACATCAAAGTTTATAACTAAAATATCAAAATTTATAACTAAATAGATCAAAACACATCTAAATTTACATAATGTTCTACCATCAAATCAAACAACATTGACAAACAAGTTTTCAACTATACAAAGACACTGATCATAAAAAATCATAATCATAATTAAGTGCTTCAAGAAAATAGCAACTCAGAAAACAAAAAAAAAAATCAGATAAAAAAGCAACTCAGAATCACAATAATAACCACTAATAATCGAAACTATCCAAAACTCATAATCACAGTAGCAACTCAAATAAAAGCAACTTAGGATTTGTAATATAATAATCAAAACTAACCAACAAATTAGTAATAACCACTAACTATTGAATTTACAAACAGAATCACAGTGCTAACTACTGAATTTACAAACAAACTGACTATGAAGTATGAAATCAAACTGCAGTAACAAATTAAAAATAGAACAAAAGCATAATTTGAAACTTACAGAAACAGAATTACAAAAACTGATTAATTCATATAATTAACAAAATGAAAAAAACTAAAAAGAAGAAGACAGCAATCAACAGGAATTAAATCCAGAAGACAGCAATCAAAAACCAACAATTAACCCAGAAAAAACAACATGCAACAGTCAACATAATTAAATCCAAAAAAACAACAATTAAACTCCCAAAAATAAAACTAAAGCAGTGTATGGATTGAGGCTTACAAACTCAGAAATTCAGTAACTTAAAATAAGCAGAAATTAATAGACTCAGAATCAGAAATCAGAAAACCAAATAAAAGTGAGCTCAGGCATCGAGGGGATCGACGATGAGGATAGAGACACGATTTTAGGGTGGCTGACGACGACAAGGACAGAGGCGGCGACACTAACAGCAGCTCCGAGAAGAGGATCGCAACGGCAGGGCTTGACGCTGGCTGAGGAGAAGAGTTCGTCGGTGACGGCGGCGCTGGCTGTTGGCTGCTGCTGGTTGTTTGGGAGAGAGAGACTGCTAGGGTTTCTTCTGTGCGAGCGAAAGAAAGAGCGAGAGGCTGGGTAGGTGTGAGAGAGAGAAGGGGGGATTATTAATTATTCAGCATCAAACGACGCCATTTAGTGATTGGGGGGGAGAACCCGGCCGGTTTGTCCGGTTCGCCGGTTAATCACCGATTACCGATTCTTTTTATCGGTTTTTTACAGGACGGTTTTGCAGGTGGACCGAATCGACTAAGTGACCGGTTTCCGGTTAACCCGGTTGAACCGGCCAGTCCGGTTCAATTTTCAGAACATCAGTTTTTATTCTTCGTTGGTGCTATGCTGGGCCCGGAAATGAGTCAAACTCGCTCATGAGCTAGCTCGAACTCGTGAACTGGTGAGTCGAACTTAAACCTGGAATTAAGCTCATAAATTAAATGAGCTGAGATTGAACTTGGATAAACTCAGCTCATTAGCTCGTGAGCTGGCTTGAATATATATAATATTAAATGCATTTAGGATATGCATATTAATAATTTAACATATATATATATATTAATGTTCTTAATTATTTAAAATTTTATAGTTATTTTTATATATAATTTTAATATAGGACAAATAAAAAATTTATAATTGATAGATAGACAATATATAAAATTTATCTTTTTTAATTTTTTTTAATATATATAAGTTATAATTTATTGATTTAAAATTATAGAATATGTTTCTATTATTTGAGACAGCTCGTGAGCTCTCGCTGAGCCGAGTTTGAGCTTACGAAATAGGCTTAATTGTTAATGAGTCGAGCCATGAGCCAAAATTAATTTTCGTGAGCCAAGCTTGAGCTTGGTCTAACTCGACTCAGCTTGGTTCACTTTCAGCCTTCTATGCTCAATCCGGATTAGTCTTGAGGTCGGTTCACTAGTTTTTCGGTCAGATTATCCTGATCGATCCGATTTTTATAACTATGTCTAGAAGAAAACGTAAGGGGAGAGCTAGAACTGAATAACACTTTTTCTTTTTCTTACAATAATTTTGTCGGAATACTTTTAGGTTCTTTCGTGGGTTTTATTAAGACCCAATAACTAGGCTCATTAATATTCTTCTTCCTGACTAATAAAAAAGACGATTCTTCTTAAATACCCAACTATTTTTTTAGGACATAGGCAGAGTCCTAATCTTTGCATGGGTAAAATGAAAAGATGAAACTATTGAGTGGTATTTTATTCAATTGAACAGTGAAAATAGGAGAAGTGTTTTCCAAACAAATATGAAAAATATAGTCTAAGGAAAGAGAAAATAAATAGAATAGTGAAAAAAAATCAAAATTGGTTGAGTGTTTAGCAGTAGTAGTAGCATGTTGAGGAACTACATGCGTGGAAGGAACACTTGAATAAAAATAAAAGAAGAATTTAGAGAAGGTGGAATTTAGCAGAAGAAGAACGGAAGAAGACATTGTTGATCGAAAAATATTTTCGATGAGAATGAATCGATTTGGAACGAGTCAGATATAGCTTCTCGAGAGGATGTACATGGTTTATATGTTTTATTAATTATATTTTTTTCAGCATCAAACGACGCCATTTAGTGATTGGGGGGGAGAACCCGGCCGGTTTGTCCGGTTCGCCGGTTAATCACCGATTCGACCGATTTTTTATCGGTTTTTTACAGGACGGTTTTGCAGGTGGACCGAATCGACTAAGTGACCGGTTTCCGGTTAACCCGGTTGAACCGGCCAGTCCGGTTCAATTTTCAGAACATCAGTTTTTATTCTTCGTTGGTGCTATGCTGGGCCCGGAAATGAGTCAAACTCGCTCATGAGCTAGCTCGAACTCGTGAACTGGTGAGTCGAACTTAAACCTGGAATTAAGCTCATAAATTAAATGAGCTGAGATTGAACTTGGATAAACTCAGCTCATTAGCTCGTGAGCTGGCTTGAATATATATAATATTAAATGCATTTAGGATATGCATATTAATAATTTAACATATATATATATATTAATGTTCTTAATTATTTAAAATTTTATAGTTATTTTTATATATAATTTTAATATAGGACAAATAAAAAATTTATAATTGATAGATAGACAATATATAAAATTTATCTTTTTTAATTTTTTTTAATATATATAAGTTATAATTTATTGATTTAAAATTATAGAATATGTTCGTATTATTTGAGACAGCTCGTGAGCTCTCGCTGAGCCGAGTTTGAGCTTACGAAATAGGCTTAATTGTTAATGAGTCGAGCCATGAGCCAAAATTAATTTTCGTGAGCCAAGCTTGAGCTTGGTCTAACTCGACTCAGCTTGGTTCACTTTCAGCCTTCTATGCTCAATCCGGATTAGTCTTGAGGTCGGTTCACTAGTTTTTCGGTCAGATTATCCTGATCGATCCGATTTTTATAACTATGTCTAGAAGAAAACGTAAGGGGAGAGCTAGAACTGAATAACACTTTTTCTTTTTCTTACAATAATTTTGTCGGAATACTTTTAGGTTCTTTCGTGGGTTTTATTAAGACCCAATAACTAGGCTCATTAATATTCTTCTTCCTGACTAATAAAAAAGACGATTCTTCTTAAATACCCAACTATTTTTTTAGGACATAGGCAGAGTCCTAATCTTTGCATGGGTAAAATGAAAAGATGAAACTATTGAGTGGTATTTTATTCAATTGAACAGTGAAAATAGGAGAAGTGTTTTCCAAACAAATATGAAAAATATAGTCTAAGGAAAGAGAAAATAAATAGAATAGTGAAAAAAAATCAAAATTGGTTGAGTGTTTAGCAGTAGTAGTAGCATGTTGAGGAACTACATGCGTGGAAGGAACACTTGAATAAAAATAAAAGAAGAATTTAGAGAAGGTGGAATTTAGCAGAAGAAGAACGGAAGAAGACATTGTTGATCGAAAAATATTTTCGATGAGAATGAATCGATTTGGAACGAGTCAGATATAGCTTCTCGAGAGGATGTACGTGTGAGCATGGATTGGAAGTGATTGGCGTTGATTTGGATTTCAATTGATTTATTAATTAAATAAATTTAATCAAGTGAGAGATTCGATTTGAGAAATCGAGTAAAGTATTCGATGAGCTAGTCGAATAGTTATGGAAGTGGAAGAGTTAGTGGCTTCTATCACACGAGGAAATCATGGAAAAATCTACAATCACGCGGCGGGAACCGTTACCAAGAGGGATGACATTTCAAAATTGTAATCTTGCAGTTAATTGTAATTAATTGTAAATTAATTGTCAGTTATGTAAGATAGCCTATAAATACTAGGAAGTGTTAGGGAATAAGGGTTGGAACTTTTACTCAGAAAAAAACACTCAAGCACACTCACATCCCAGTGAATTCCTGAGTCTGCAATCGAGTTATCTTTTTTGTAGGGTTCCTTCCATCTTCTTCTTTCTTTCAATTCACTTTTCTGTACACTTAACATTTCAAGTAAATTTATTTTGTAAGTGTTCTCTATTCCCGTTGTTCAATTTATTCTTCTGCATTTCAAATTCCTATGCCGAAGTCCTTTGATCCAATCAAAGGAATTTTATCATTCCCTTTTAATTTCAATGCAAACCTTTTCACTTTTTGCACATTTACTTTTTGAAAACTTTAATTTCTATGTTTCGTTTATCAATTTACAAACTTTCTTTAGTTTTTATTTTTAATACTTGTTTAATCGAAGACGCTTTGATACACTTTTAGAAAACTGGTACTCGCACAGAGGAGTAGGTTTCGCTCCCATACCACTAGATATCGAACCACCATCGATTTGCTAAAAATCGACAAAACAAATTGGCACGCCCGGTGGGACATTTTTTAAAGCGAAGTGTCAAATAAATATTTTTCCAGTGATTCTTAGTGTATGCAATTACGAAGTGGGAAGATCATTCACATGGATGATGAATTATCAAATGTGAATGGTGGTTCATCCACCAATGATAGCATACCAATATCCATGCAACAAGCCGACGTATCTTCACGTTTGGAAGGTGCAATTGGAACTGAAAGTATAGTCGTTACGACTATTCAAACTTGAAATGTTGGACGTAATATTCGTCCACGTGGCCCTGTGCTACCATATCAACCTCCATTAACCGCTGGTTGGCCCCCTTATGGTCTTCCTCCTGGTTATACCCCACCGGTGGGTGGTTTTGTTCCGCTTGTCCGCTTTGGGAATGCAAATGGAGTGAATAATATTCAAAACCCACAACAATATTCCGAATATTCTCGTGATTATAATGTGGGCTCCACTTCGAATGCTTCAAATTCAATGGCAGTATATCCAACAATAAGTGGAGGAAAGTCACCATGACTTGGTCAATTTATTGACTCAGCAAATGACTACAATTCTGAACCCATGCTGGCTAATCATGAATCGAGATTTGAGCATCTTGCTAGACAAGTCGAGAGGATTGCTCGAATTGTTGACTATGATGAAGGTGAGAGGCATAATGCCAGGGGAAATAATGAAGGAGTAGAAAATGTTTTGCAAAATGAAAATAATGTTTTGAATCGAGAAAATCCTTACATGGTTCCCCGAGGACAGAATGCTGATGACCTTTTAGCCAGACTACATGGCGGTGAACGTTGTCAAGTCACTAGAATTGTGGAAGAAGTGTTAAATCGGGTTGGGCTGAATGTGGTTTTATGAATCAACCACATTTTGTATCCGCTTTTCCTCAAGTGGTTCAAATGGCTGAAGTGCCAAGAGGAGTGAAAAATCCAAAGATAGTCACAAAATTTGCTGGTGAAGTCGGAGAATCAACTACTGAATATATTGCTCGTTATTTGGTCGAGATTGGAAACTTAGCAAATGATGAAAATTCAAAAATAAAGTTTTTTCCTTCGTCATTGACGAAGAATGCGTTTACTTGGTTTTCGAATCTTTGACCAAATTCGATCACAACATGGAATCAGTTAGAAACTGCTTTTCACGCTCAGTTTTATCGAGGGAAGATGAATGTAGCAGTTACTGATCTAGTAGCTTTGAAACGTGAAGATGGTGAGACCATTGATGATTAGTTAATACGTTTCAAAAACGCTAGAAGTAGATGCTATGTAACATTACCCGAAAGTGAGATAGTGAAAATAGCAACTATGGGGTTAGGATTCTATATGCGCAGGAAACTGCTTAATGTGCATATTCCTGATCTGGCTCATTTGGCTGAAAAGGTTCGATAGATCGAACTCATGAGAAAAGAAAAAGAAAAGTATAGAAATGAGCAGAGGTCAAAGAGTAAACCTTTTACTCGAAAAGAAAAGGTTGCTTATGTAACTATGGAATCCTCAAAGGAGGAATTCGATTTCGAAACAGAAGTCGATTTGGCTGAACTTAAGAAAGGTCCTCCATATGTTTGTTCTTTATTGAAGAAACTTCCTAGCAATGAAAAGTCGAATGATTCAAAACTGAAAAGTGGAAAGAAATATAGTTTTGATATTTCAAAATCTTATCAGATTTTCGATGTGTTGCTTAAAGATAAACAATTAGTTTTGTCTGAGGGTAGAACTTTGCTTTCTGTGAAAGATTTAAAAGGAAAGCCTTATTATAAATTTCATCAAGCAACAAGTCATTCGACTAACAGTTGTGTTCGTTTCAGGGACTTGATTCAAGAAGCAATCATGGAAGGACGGTTGAAATTTGATTATGGCAAGAAGGAGATGAAGGTTGATGTTGATCCCTTCGAAGTTGATGCCAGCTATGTCAAGCCTTGCCTAGAGGTGAACATGGTTGGCATGTCCTATGATTTTGATGTGGTTCTTGATGATTTCAAGTCACAAGTGAGATTTGTATACCCCCATAACGAGAGACGGCTTGTTGGATTTCTTGGTCCAGCAAAAGATCAAAGACCGGGACGTATCTCTATTTCCTTGGTGCAACGCTGTCTTTGATGCTGAAGCGGCAGCAATCTTTGAAAAAGAAATTATGAAAAAGAATTGGCTCATAGAGAGGAACAAGCATGTCAGAGACAGCCAATTCGACGCATGGAGGGCTCTAGTTCAAAGATCCCCCAGCATGATGTAACTGCACCTTTAAGCCGATCCCAAGCTATAGGTGTTCAGTGGATTAGGAATTGTCAGGAATTCTAAAGGTGTGACCATCTGTATCGGCGCAATCCTCAATGGGGGCATTGAGCACCTTCTCGAAATCAATATGCCTTCTATCGAGGATGAGCCAGGGGTTATCCAAGAGGAAGAGGTGGAAGAAGAAGTTTCAATCAGAGTAAGAAAATTCAAACAGAGACAGGAAAAGAGGTAAGCAAGGGGGCAACGCCTTCTGTGCATTCTCGAATTGTCTTTTCTTCTGATGGAGAGACTTATCCCAAGGAAATTTCATCACCTGCAAAGATGGAAAAAGGCAAAGCAGTGGCTCAGTCCTCTGGAGTCGACAAACATAAGGATGTTGATGTCGATGAGGAGTATTTTGATGAAGGAGATGAAGACATGATAGGGACGATCTCGATCATTCCAACTGAATATCTTGGGGATTGTGAGAGTAATCCAGATGAGGACTATGATCAGGAAGATGAGGGGGCTTTCTCCTTCATTCGCATTGAAGATGAGCCAGGGTATTTTCCTCGGCCTACTGAAAGACAAATGTCTCATCTGCGCCCCCTTCATATTATCGCCATTCTGAATGGGTTTAAAATAAATAAGGTATTGATTGATGGTGGGGCAGCGATTTGTCTTCTGCCTGAGAGGATGTTGGGAAAAGTAGGAAAGCATCCTGATGATCTGGTCCCTACAAACATTGCTGTGACTATTTTAGTGGGACTTCTACGCCAGCGAAAGGGCTAGTCACTTTGACTGTAAAAGTGGGGTCATCGGAAAGACATTCTATGTTTGTGGTAGTGCCATCAAAGGCTAGTTACAATGCCTTGCTAGGAAGAGATTGGATCCATGGTGTAGGAGCTGTACCTTCTACTGTGCATCAGAGCGTGCTTCTGTGGACTAAGGAGGGTGATGACTGCGCATCATGTACCTTTTTTCTATGCTTTTTCACCTTTAATTTCCATTAATTATGCTTAATTATTGAGTATTTTTGTGCTTAAGATGTATATTGTTTTGATTTCTTTGAATTGTTTAACTTTGTAGAAAATGGTGGAAAAAGAAGCAAAAAAGAAGCACAAAAGAAGCAAAGAAAGCTGGTGTGCCACTTGGAGCTCTGGGCATGGCACGCCAAGCCTTTGAAGCCTATTCTCATCAATGGGCGTGCCACTTAGTACTCTGGGCGTGGCACGCCAGGCCAACATTCCAGCAAGGGAGATTGAAGAGTTCAACATGGGCGTGCCACTTGATGTCGAAGGAGTGGCACGCCAACCTTAATGGTGACTTGGGCATGCCACTTGGGTTCTAGGCGTGGCACGCCAAGCTTGAAAGAATGAAGACCAACATGGGCGTGCCACTTGGTGCTATGGGCGTGGCACGCCAAGTTTGTGAAGCCAAGATCTCAAAGAGGGCGTGCCACTTGGTGTTTTGGGCATGGCACGCCAGGTTTAAGTTCCAGAGGAGTGATTTTGAGCCCCACTATGAGCATGGCACGCCAAGAAGTGGGCGTGGCACGCCGGGGCATATGCCAGCCTGACCTCCTCTCATTCAAATGAAGATATCTTGTGATACACAACTTTAAATGAGGTGATTTTAGTGCCATTAGAAAGTAGACATTCAGATCTTTCCAACCATATATAACACTTTATGATGTACACTAGAATTAAGGAAGATATTGACCCCAAAATCACAAGGAGAAAAACACGTCACTGTAAAGTTACCAGCCTGACCTCTTCATCTTCAAAGGAACATAACTTGAGTTGTAGAGGTCCAAATGATCTGATTTTGGTGGCATTGGAAAGCTGACATCAAGAGCTTTCCAACAATATATAACACTCTAGATTAGACGTTAAAAATGGAGGTGAAAAATGCTATTATTTCAGCATTACAAAAGCTGGGCGTGCCACTTGATATCGAAGGCATGGCACAGCTATTTTTTCATAATGGGCGTGGCACGCCAGGTTCTGGGCATGGCACGCCAGTTCTAATGGCCAGAGAGGAAGATTTTGTGTATCATAATGGGCGTGGCACGCCAGTTTCATAACATATGGGCGTGGCACGCCAGAGAGTGGTCGTGGCACGCTGGGCTACTTGACAGACTGACCTATCCACCTTCAAATGGGCATAACTTGAGCTACAGAGATCCAAATGAGTTGATTCCAAAGACGTTGGAAAGATAACATCCAGGGATTTCTAACAATATATAATACTTTATAGTGGAAATTAAATTTGAGCCCAAACAACTCCATCTATTCAGCGTTCAAAGTGGGTCATAATCCAAAGTGAAAAATCAAGTGCGAGTGGCACTTGAAACCACACGCCAACTTCTCCCTATAGCCTCCAACCTTCAATCAAGCCCATTCCAACTCTCATTCAAGCTATAATTGTCAACCAATCAAGGCCACAAGAAGCATTTAGAATAGTTTATTTTCATTTCATTGTAATTTGCTTTTAATTTCATTTAAGTTTGTAATTTAAGAGAGCCTATTTAAAGGCCTTAGTTTCATAGAATTAGGTATGGCTGGATTGGGGGGAAGTCTTTGGACCCTCTCTATTCACCGTCAATTTCTTCTCTTTTCTTTCTTACTTTGTAAATAATTTAGTTATGAATTACTAACTCTTTCCATTAGGAAAGAGAGCTCTATTATTTTTCAATGGATTAATTGTTTTTATTCTTCTTCTTCTCTTCATCTCTCTTTGATTTACTAGAAAGAATTTCGTTCTTCATGATAGTATTCAATTATCTTGGAAAAGAGATTGAACGTAATTGGGTTTTATGGGAACCTTGGAAGAGGAAACATAAAACCATGCTTGAAATTTTTTCTCACACTTGAATAGGATTTGGGTTTTGGTGTTTAGATATGGTGACATATAATCCTCCCTCTACTTGAATCTAGGAAAGTGTGTGGTATAATCAGGGAACAAGCTTCATCTCTTCTCATGAGCAATTAGACCAAGGAATTGGCTATTGATCAAGATTTGAGAGATTGAGTCACCAAGGGATTGGGGCTCAATCAATCATGATTGCCAAGAGGTCAATGAGTAGCATGATTGAAGATGAGATGAAATCAATTAATCTGAAGAATGCAATATCTCTTGATCCCAATGCTTATTTTATCTTTCTTTCTTTTATTTACTTTATGGTTATTTACATTTTCTGCACTTTACATTTCTAGGACTTTACTTTCTTGTACTTTACTTTCCTTGCCATTACTTTCTTGCACTTTATTGCTTTCCTTTACATTCATGCAATTTACATTTCCTGTTTGAATATCACTCTCCAATATGATTCGTCTAACTAGGATAATTAATTAACTATTGTTTGCTTTAATCCGTTAATCTCTGTGGATATGATCCCACTCCACTGTGGGTTATTACTTGACGATAATTTTGGTGCGCTTGCCAAAAGAACGGATTCACAAAATTTATAATGGGGTGTGAATTCGGCTCATCAGAGGGTAAACCTGAAATTGTCAAAGCAGATTCGAGTCTATATGTCGAACAAATGCATGTCGATTTTAGGATATATAATCGTAAATTAAAGCCCTTAAATGTTGATCGATCTCTGAATCTTTATAATTGGGAAGGGTGCTATTTAACTTCATAAGGCCTTTCGGTGAAGTTACGTTACCCAGACTTGGGTTTCGAGCCGACTAGTTGGGACTGTCTTTCTTGAAGACCTTGAAGACTGTTCAATGGACTAGGTTGAGGAGGTTTCCGACTACCTGGTAATATTACATAATTATTTAAATAATTTTCAATTTTTAGAAAATAAAGATGATTCTTCTGATGAAGTTGAGTCAGATAGGGTTAGTAGACTTACTAATTGTAATGTGTTTGATTCGACACTTCCAGTCGAATTTAGTTATGATTTTCCTATTTCTTGTAATGAAACTAATGATGCGAGCCAGACTGCCGATTTAATAGCAGAGGCTCATTGTGTAGAAAATAAAAGTAATGATGATTTAATCAAAGATCAAGTTTCTTCTATTTCTGATGATTCTATTGATTTCACTTTTGATTGCATATATGATTTAGAACCTTTGGGATTCAAAAAATATTCAATCAAAGAGGATAATTTTTATAAAGGGTTTGAATCTCAAGATCCCTTAGAAGAAATTAATCTGGGGACTGCTCATGATGTTCGAATTACATATATTTGTAAAGATCTTGTTGATCCTTTTCGAACTAAACTCTTCAATCTTTTGCTTGAGTTCAAAGATTGTTTTGCTTGGAATTATCATAAGATGCCTGGTCTCGATCATTCATTAGTAGAACATCGATTAGCATTAAAACTCAATGCTCGACCTGTGAAACAAACTCCAAGACGTTTTGCTCCTGAAATTAACGTAAAAATTAAAGAAGAAATAGAACGCTTGATTAAAGCGAAATTTATTCGAACTGCACGTTATGTTGAGTGGGTGTCGAATATTGTCCCAGTAATGAAGAAGAATAGGAAATTAAGAGTATGCATTGATTTTCGAGATTTGAATAATGCTACTCCAAAAGATGAGTATTTTATGCCTATCGCAGATATGTTAATCGATTCTGCAGCAAGGAATGAAATTCTTAGTTTCATGGATGGTTATTCTGGATATAACCAGATTTTCATTGCAGAAGAATATGTGGCCAAGACTGCCTTTCGTTGTTCTGGGGCATTAGGTACTTATGAATGGGTAGTTATGCCTTTTGGTTTGAAGAATGCTGGAGCAACATATCAACGAGCCATGAATGCTATTTTTCATGAGTTCAATGAAAAATTTATGGAAGTATATATCGATGATGTGATGGTCAAATCGATTTCGGCAAATCAACACGTTGATCATTTAAGGAGAGCATTCCTTATTATGAGAAAGAAAGGGTTAAAAATGAATCCTTTGAAATGTGCTTTTGGTGTATCGGCTGGAAATTTTTTGGGTTTTGTGGTTCATAAAAAAGGGATTGCTATCGACAAGAATAAAGTAGATGCGATATTGGCATTGTCTGCACCTAAATCGAAGAGAGAAGTACAATCTTTTTTGGAAAGGTAAATCATCTTCGAAGGTTCATTTCGAATCTCTCAGATCAAACTAGAGTGTTCGCACCTTTAGTAAAACTGAAAAATGATTTGCAATTCGAATGGACAATGGAACATCAGTTGGCGTTCGATTCTATTAAGACTTATTTGTCTAAAGCCCTAATCATGGCAAATGTTCGTCCATCTGAACCTTTAAAATCATATATTGCAGCATCTTCAAATACTATAGGGTGTATGTTAGCCCAAGATGATGAAGACGGGCATGAACGGGCAGTTTATTACCTTAGCCGAGTTTTAACTGATATCGAAACAAGGTATTCCCCAATCGAAAAATTGTGTTTGTCCCTATATCATGCTTGTATGAAATTAAAGTGTTATATGGTGGCTAAATCAGTAAAAGTTATAGCACAAATTGATCTTATTAAATATATGTTGAGTTTCCCTATGTTAAGGGGACATTTGGGGAAATGGATGCTGGCATTGATAGAATTCGATTTACAGTATGTCCCAGCAAAGGCTGTTAAAGGACAAGTCATTGCAGATTTTTTTGTAGATAATTCGAAAGATCTGCATGACCAGGGGGCAAATATAATCGATGTGGAAGTCAATTATTGGAAATTATATTTTGATGGATCAAAGCACAAAGATGGTGCAGGAGTTAGAATTCTTGTTATTTCGCCAGAAGGTATTCCATCGGAATTCTTGTTTGAATTAAAGTATCCTTGTTCTAATAATGTGGCCGAATATGAGGCTCTGATTCTAGGTCTTGAAATTTTAATTGGCAAAGGAGCTTTAGAGGTTCAAATTTTAGGGGATTCGCAGTTAGTTTTAAAATAGTTATCAAAAGAGTTCAAGTGTAATAATGAAACGTTACAAAAATATTTAGTAACTGCTTGGGAATTGTTAACATCTTTTCGAAAAGTTTTTTTGGTGCATATCCCTAGAATTCATAATGAAATTGCTAATGAGTTAGCCCAAATTACTTCGAGGTATCGAATTGGTCCAGAAAACATTAGGAAATTATCTAGTATCCACCAAATTTTAGTACCAACAAATGAAAGAGAAGTTTTGTGTATAGATGAATGGGAAGATTCTGATTGGAGAAAGCCTATTGCTCATTATTTAAAAAATCCCAGTATTGCAGTCGACAGAAAGGTAAAATTACAAGCAATAAATTTTGTCTTAATGGCTGATGAATTGTATAAAAAAGGGGTGGATGGAAGTTTATTGAGATGTTTAAGTTGAGATTATCAGAACATCACCTTGGGTGAAGTTCATAATGGAATATGTGATGCCCATCAGGTAGGGAAGAAGATGAGATGGGTGTTATATCGTAATCATGTATATTGGTCGTCTATAATAAAAGATTGTATTGATTATACAAATGCGTGTCAAGAGTGTCAGAAACATGGTTTGATACAACAGATTCCAGCGGCTGAATTGCATTTGATAATAAAGCCATGGCCATTTAGAGGTTGGGTTTGGATTTGATTGGGTTGATTCACCCTCTTTCGTCAAAACAACACAAGTTTATTTTAGTAGCTATTAATTATTTCACGAAATGGGTTGAAGCAGTTCCCCTAATAGAAGTTAGTCAAAGTGAAATAATAGACTTTGTCGAGGAACATATTATCCATCGATTTGGAATTTCTCAGACATTAAGTACTGACCAAGGAACTATGTTTACTGGCCAGCAAATTAAAAATTTTGCGACTTCAAGAAGTATTAATGTGGTCACTTCAACTCCTTATTATGCACAGGCTAATGGGCAAGTGGAGGCAGCAAATAAGATCTTGATAAGCTTGATTAAAAAGCATATCGGAAATAAGTCTCGAACATGGCATGAAACTTTGAGTCAAGTATTATGGACCTATCGAAATTTGCCAAGGGGTTCGATAGGGACTTCACCTTATAAATTGGTGTATGGCCATGATGCCGTGTTACCATTAGAAATTAATTTGAATACTTTAAGAGTATCAAAACAGAATGATTTGCCAGTCGATGATTATTGGAATGCAATGTTTGATGAGTTAAATGAATTAGATTCAGAGCGAATCCTAGCGCTCGATAATGTGATTCGACAAAAAGAGAGTGTTGCTCGAAGTTATAATCGTCGAATTAAAGAAAAGTCTTTCAGGATAGGCGAGTTAGTTTTAAAAGTCATTTTACCGATGGAAAAGAAATCGAGGTTTCTGGGTAAATGGTCCCATAGTTAGGAAAGTCCCTTTCAAGTAACAGGGACATATTCTGGAAATGCCTATCAGATTAAAGATATCGAATCAGGGAAAGTGATTAACTCGATTAATGGAAAATACTTGAAACATTTCTATTGTTGGCAAACATAGAAGTTTAACATGTATGAAGTTCAGAAAAGATAGAAATAATTACAAAATAAAGTAAACTTTGAAATGAAAATAAATTCAAGGTGCCACTAGCTTTACTAAGTCTGAGCGCAGCTTTGCCCTTTTATTTTCCAGAATTGAAAGTGCCTCGATTTGTTTGAATTTGTCAAATTGGACTTTTTCGAGTTATTTTTCATATTCTTCCGGCTTGGTCTCAATGGAAAAAAGTTCTTGAATAAGGTGTTGATGTTCCTGTTGGGCAGCTGCCAAGGGTCTGGCTATAGTAGCCCGGTTCTGTCACACTTTGGCAAGCTTTTCATTGATTTGAGCCAATTTTGCTTCAAGTTTTGCTTCTTCCTGGTCATGAAAAGCTTAGACAGAAATAGCATGGGAGATTCTCAGATTGAATTCTTCACGAGAAGCTTGAATTGGTTGAGCGGTTGTCAAATAACTGTCTATATTGGTTTTGATATTGATTTTATTTAGCTTCAGTTTCTTAGAGTTGAAATTGAGATGCTACGCTCTCATTGAGAAGTTATTTGAATTCTTGAATTGAGGCAGAATTTAGTGTGTTAGCTGGAAGCTCTAAGGAAGAATTCAAAAGATCAGCTAGGAGTTGATTAAGAATTGTGTCACTAACCCATGTGGTAGGTGAATGATCCAAGAGCTTGATAAGTGATCGAAGCTGCTCTCGAGTATTAGCATTTAATTCAAATAAAGACCTTGATGTGGTAGGTCTTGAGAGCGTAGGCATTGGTACAAGTACCGTATTTTCTTCGATAACCCGGCTTAAGACAGAAATCAGATCAGCTAAAGTAGCACTTGTAGGAATGGTGGAAGCATTTGATGTTTCAGGTCTTGGTCCAGGAGGAGTCTGAAAACTAACTTGGTGAGGAGGACTAGGCAGCTTTGGAGGGGTTTCTAAGACCCTGGACCGAGACGAATCGGAATTTGTTGTCTCAACATTCCGAGAGGGAGAGTCAGAATCTAGAGCCTCTTGGTTCGCCATAGAAAGTGCAGCATGGTTGTTTGGTGAAGTTGATTCAAGTATGAGAGTCTGGGTTGGAGAATGCTGTGGAGGATTTTTTGTCAAATCAATTGCCGATGTTACATGAAAAGGTGGGAAAGCAACATCAAGTGGTTGAGTGGATTCGGTAGCCTGAATCAAATCATGGGATGAAGAATGCCCCTGGTCATGATGCTGTTGCAGAATTGGCTGATCAGGTACCACAGGAGATGTAACCGAATGAGCAGCAGTGGAAGACTAGTATGGAATGTACATGAGTGTGAGTTAAAATTTATTCCAATTTAAATAAAGACACATATAGAAATGCCAAATGTTACCAGAGCAAGTCTTTGTTGCCGAATTGGTTGAGGACCAAGATCCAAATCGGTGGTATCTTCCGATTGGGGGGAGGCAGCAGGAGTATCCTTGTTAGTTGATTCACTTTCATCAGAACTCTCACTTGATGATAGCAGCACTAACTGATAAGAGACTCAGAGTTGAGTATAGATAAGAAGATACAATTTGTAGTGCCTTCCAAGTTAAAAGGAAAAGCTAAAAAAAAAGTTACCTTTCGAGAAGTTCTGGTAGGAGTTCTTCTACTTTTGTGTGGTGGTGGTCGAGCAGGTTCGGCTTTCCTTTTTTGAGTTCTTTTTGGAGAGCTCTCAGCAATAGGGACGGTTTGAATGGCAGTTTGTTGAATTTCTTCTAAAGTACGAGTGTACCTTGAATAGTAAGCAGCCCACCATTCGAAACAGGATTTGGTGATGAAGGAACTGCGTTTATAGATCAAGAAATTGAAACGATCGCTGTGTTGTTGATTTTTCAGGAGACAAGTATTGAAATCTTCCTGAGTTGTTAAAGCAATGTGGCAGAATGGATTATCATTTCGAGGCTGTGGTGTTGGAATGGCTTGAGAAAACCCCAGTTGTCTAGCTGTTAAATGAGGGGCGTATAGAGTTATTTTGAACCTTTCTTTTTTGTTTAAAGGTAGCCCTATCGGAATTACTTGAATAGCCAGTAAGTTTGTCCAGCTCCGATTTGCAAGTTCACTCTCTTCATTAGTATCAGGAAAGAGTAAACGATCCAGCCAGGCAGGACCATGATTGCGACGCAGAAAAGGAGTAAAATTGAGTTGGTCATTGTCAAAATCTTTGCAGGAATGGAAAAGAGAAAAAACAGTCCAGAATCTATCTTCATCTGATTGGGTGTCCAGAAAATTGGGTTTGAAATCAGACAATCGAAAACCTTCAATGTATTGCTTGTCAGTACTACCACCTTCAGGTTTTGTCATGAAATTTTCAAAAATGGCATTGAGCCATAATTGAAGAAGCCATAGAGGGCCCCCTGCACTGATTATCTTATTGTCTCGAAGGTTACAAATAAATTGACCAAGCTCTTAAAAAATATGCCCTAGAAGAAGCTTTGCCAAATTGAGAACTTTTTCTTCGTGAAGGAAAGTAGCCAAAGGAAGGTAGAGTTTCGACATTTGTATGCTTTGAGAGCAGAACAAGATTGCATTTAACCAATAAAATAAGAAGGCTACATGTTCATTTTCAGTGATTTTTGTACATTCTGCACCCATGTTGTGGGCAATAAAGTCACTATAAGAGTTGGTTAAAACAATATTGTACTGACGCTTGGGTTGCATGTCAGGAGTACAGTCTAGAGAATTTATTGGAAGCCTTGTAATAGCAGCTACGTCGAGGAGAGACATTCCGATCATTCCACAAGGAAGGTGAAAGTTGTTGGTTGTTTTGTTCCAGAAACAAGTCACATCCCCAATCATCCAAGGGTATGTAGTAAGTGAGAAATGAGAGAGCCTTAGTAGTTCATGAATTCCTAAAGCTCTCCAGTCAGCATTTTTGGTAGGTTCAAGACGTCGATAACAAGCTGTAAAATTGTATCCCTGAGGATTAATCTTTGGATTGTTCCTGAAGGACTTTTGGTTGATAAAATGAGAGATGTTAAAAGCTTGGTTTATCAGTAAATCTTCCCTTTCAGCACTTGGAAAGAAAGAAAGTTTTTTATTTGTCCTCTCAAGAAATTCAATCGGTCCAAGAAAGTAGTGTGTATCGGCACCGATTGTGAAGGGGATTAGGATTCTGGTATCATTATTTTGCAAATGGGGATCGTCAATGACTTCATCATTGACTTGATTGAGAATGCGAAGGGCCGGTGGAGGCGGCGGTGCTATTATGGGGCCGCCTTTACCCTTATCTTGGGTGGCAGCCTGATTTGAAGAACCAGCCATTGCCAAAGAGAGGAAAGGAGAATGAAGGTTGAGGATTTTGTGAAGAAATTCTTGGTGTAGAGAAAATTCAGAGAATGATGAGGTTCGAGAGATTCAAACAAAGGAGAAAGTGATGAATTTAAAGTATCACTGTAGCCGTTACTGTGGAAGGAATGCGAATAGAGGTGACTTCACGAAGAAGATGAAGTGGTAGAGAGAGAAAGCGCAAGTTTCGGGAGACCTGTCGAGTGGGTCAGTAGTAATGGGGAGTTTAAATGACAATTATTGCTGATTTGGAAACTGACATTTTTTCGATTAAGTGCTTTATTCTTCGATAATGTTATCAAAGGCAAACACATTAATCTAAGGAGGCAATTTGTTGATCAAAAAATATTTTCGATGAGAATGAATCGATTCCGAACGAGTCAAATATAGCTTCTCGAGAGGATGTACGTGTGAGCATGAGATTGGAAGTGATTGGCGCTGATTTGGATTTCGATTGATTTATTAATTAAATAAATTTAATCGAGTGAGAGATTCGATTTGAGAAATCGAGTAAAGTATTCGATGAGCTAGTTGAATAGTTACGGAAGTGGAAGAGTTAGTGGCTTCTATCACACGAGAAAATCATGGGAAATGTCTACAATCACGCGGCGGGAACGGTTACCAAGAGGGATGGCATTTCAAAATTGTAATCTTGCAGTTAATTGTAATTAATTGTAAATTAATTGTCAGTTATGTAAGATAGCCTATATATACTAGGAAGTGTTAGGGAATAAGGGTTGGAACATTTACTCAGAATAAAACACTCAAGCACACTCACATCCCAGTGAATTCCTGAGTCTGCAATCGAGTTATATTTTCTATAGGGTTCCTTCCATCTTCTTCTTTCTTTCAATTTACTTTTCTGTACACTTAACATTTCAAGTAAATTTATTTTTTAAGTGTTCTCTATTCCCATTGATCAATTTATTCTTCTACATTTCAAATTCCTATGTCGAAGTCCTTTGATCCAATCAAAGGCATTTTATCGTTCCTTTCTAATTTTAATGCAAACCTTTTCAGTTTTTGCACATTTACGTTTTTAAAACTTTAATTTCTATGTTTCATTTATCAATTTACAAACTTTCTTTAGTTTTTATTTTCAATACTTGTCTAATCGAAGATGCTTTGATGCACTTTTAGAAAACTGGTACTCGCACAGAGGAGTAGGTTTCACTCACAGACCACTAGATATCGAACCACCATCGATTTGCTAAAAATCGACAAAACAGACATATAAAGGCATAATTCAGAAAGGGATTAAAGAGGCATAGAGACAATGCCACAGATTCCTACCAAACATAATCCTCTAACGCCCTATCAGTATTCCACATTCTCTCACTCCTTCTTGATCTCTTATTTTGCGGATCAATTGCCACGTGGCTTCCACCCATAACTAACTTTCCTTTCCTATCAATTGTCTTTCCTACGTGATTTTGCTCATCACTCTTTGCATAGTTAGCATTTATATATTCTCCACTAACCATGTTTGCTACATTACTCCCCATTTTAACCTCAACCTTGTCTTCAAGGTTGAACTCAGGATTGGCTCGTTGTAACTGCTTAGCTGCTTCCCATGTGTTTTTGGCCTCGTCTCTAGGATCCTATTGACTTCGAAGCTGCCTAAGCTCTACCATCCTTGATGCTTGTATGATTAACAAAACTACTTTATAAGGTTCCATGATTGGTCCTGACAAAGTATCATGCAAAGGTAAAGGCATGTACTGACTTTTTTGCTCTCCATGGTACTTCTTGAATGTTGAAATGTGAAAAACATCGTGTATGTTTGCTATCGTTAGTAAGACTAGTGTATAAGCTATTGCACTTAGTTTATTGCTGATAAGGAATGTACTACAAGAAAAATATTGAGTATCATCGCAAAGAGTAGCGACAGATTTACCAGTGGATTTACCGGCAGTGAAGGCGTCAAATTCATCAAAGTCAAATTATTACCGGCGGTTTTACATTTTCAACGATAAATTCACCGGTAATAATTGGAGAAAAACAAAAAAAAATAGGTGCGTAAGTTAGTATCGAATTTATTGTCGGATTTTTCAGACAGTAAATCCGACGATAACTATGCCGTAAATTTGAAGCGCGAACCCTCTTCCCCCTCATTTGAATTTCTCTCTCTCTCTCTCTCTCTCTCTCTCTCTCTTTCTCTAACCCTCTCACCTCCCATTCTCTCTACTTCTCTCATCTCCCCGACAGCCCCTTCCTCTCCGAGAGCCACTCCTCATCGTTTTTGTCGTCTCTGTTGTAGCTGTCGGATTCTAAATGAGCTGCTACCGCTGCTGCTGCCGCCACCAATGCCGTTGCTTCTACCACTGTTTATGTCACTTCTACTTCTCAGCTCTGGTGCTCTTCTTCAGGTAATGCTTCTGAACTTAGGATTTTCTAAAATTCTGATTTGTTGATATAATTTATAAGGTTTATTTGCTGTTTTGAGATTTCTGATTATTGTTGATTATTTAGTTCTGAACTTAGGGTACTGAACTTGTTTTGAACTTAAGGTTTTCTAAAATTCTGAACTTAGGATACTGAACTTGTTTAGTGTCAATATTAATTAGAACATATTCTGATTTGTGTTCCTTATTTAGTTTTGAACTTAAGGTACTGAACTTGTTTTGAACTTAAGGTTTTCTAAAATCTTAAACTTAGGGTACTGAACTTGTTATTTTCAATTTTAATTAGAGCATGTTCTAATTTCTGTTTCTTATTTGGTTTTGATTTATTTCGATTCTAATTAAAACATATTTTGATTATTGTTGATTTGTTCTAAACTAGTTATTATAATTTAAAAGATTGATTTATTGTTGATTTATTCTTTTTGTTTGGTTTTGATTAAAAATCCTAAAGATAAGTCACATTAATTTTAAATATGTTTTAAGAGTGAAAATGGCAGTAAATTAAAAAAAATCAAATAGGAGACCATTTTAGCACATTTTTAATTAGTATGCTCTTTTGCAGACATGACGACAGGTAAAGGTGTTGCAGATCAGCCTAGTGGTCGTGGTCGAGGTCGTGGTAGAGGAAGGTTTTCTGCGGGTATTCTTGAGAATTCTGGATCCTCTCCCTCTAATCCGACTATCCTGGTGATGTCACAGGTTGCGGATGCATCGGAACAGCTATTCATCATGGTGTCTGGTGCACGAAATCACAATCACACTTTTGCAATTCCGCACAACTAACCAGCAAGTGCACTGGGTCGTCCAAGTAATACCTTACGTGAGTAAGGGTCGATCCCACGGAGATTGTCGGTTGAAGCAAGCTATGGTTATCTTGTAACTCTTAGTCAGGATATCAATAATTCTCAGATTTAATTGTAAAAAGTAAAAGAACATGAAATAAATACTTGTTATGCAGTAATGAAGAATAGGTTGAGGTTTTGGAGATGCTTTGTCTTCTGAATCTTTGCTTTCCTACTGTCTTCTTCTTCATGCACGCAAGGCTCCTTCCATGGCAAGCTTTATGTTGGGCATCACCGTTGTCAATGGCTACTTCCCGTCCTATCAGTGAAAATGTTCCAAATGCGCTGTCACCGTACGGCTAATCATCTGTCGGTTCTCGATCATGTTGGAATAAGATCCATTGATCCTTTTGCGTCTGTCACACGCCCAACACTCGCGAGTTTGAAGCTCGTCACAGTCATCCCTTCCCAGATCCTACTCGGAATACCACAGACAAGGTTTAGACTTTCCGGATCTCAGGAATAGCCGCCAATAATTCTAGCCTATACCACGAAGGTTCTAATCTTAGATTAGAAACCCAAGAGATAGACATTCAAGCTTGATTGCATGTAGAACGGAGGTGGTTGTCAGGCGCGCGTTCATAGGTGAGAATGATGATGATTGTCACGGATCATCACATTCATCAGGTTGAAGTGCGAATGAATATCTTAGAATAGAAGCAAGCATAATAGAATGGAAAATAGTAGTAATTGCATTAATTCATGAAGAACAGCAGAGCTCCTCACCCCCAACAATGGGGTTTAGAGACTCATGCCGTAGAAGATACAATATAAAACGTGTAAAGTGTCATGAGGTACAAGATGAATCACTAAAAGTAGTTTTTATAGTAAACTAGTGACCTAGGGTTACAGAAATTGAGTAAGCTAGAATAGTTAGTGTAGAAATCCACTTCCGGGGCCCACTTGGTGAGTGTTTGGGCTGAGCATTGAAGCTTTCACATGTAGAGACCTTTCTTGGAGTTGAACGCTAGCTTTTGTGCCAGTTTGGGCGTTTAACTCCAGCTTTCATGCCAGTTCTGGCGTTTTGACACCAGAATTTCTGTTCTGACTTTGAACGCCGGTTTGGGCCATTAAATATTGGGAAAAGTATAAACTATTATATATTGCTGGAAAGCCCAGGATGTCTACTTTCCAACGCAATTGAGAGCGCGCCAATTGGGCTTCTGTAGCTCCAGAAAATTTACTTCGAGTGCAGGGAGGTCAGAATCCATTAGCATCTGCAGTCCTTTTTCAGCCTCTGAATCAGATTTTTGCTCAGGTCCCTCAATTTCAGCCAGAAAATACCTGAAATAACAGAAAAATACAAAAACTCATAGTAAAGCCCAGAAATGTGATTTTTATTTAAAAACTAATAAAAACTAACTAAAATATACTAAAGACATACTAAAAATAATGCCAAAAAGCGTATAAATTATCCGCTCATCACAACACCAAACTTAAATTGTTGCTTGTCCCCAAGCAACTGAAAATCAAATAGGATAAAAAGAAGAGAATATACAATGAATTCCAAAAACAGCCTTGGATCCTTTTTATTCTACCCTTGCCTTTTGGTTTAAAGGGCTATTGGCTTTTTCTGCTTGCTTTTTCTCTTTTTTTTTTCTTTCTCTCTTTTTTTTCACATTTTTTTTCTTTTTTTTTCTATTCACTGCTTTTTCTTGCTTCAAAAATCATTTTTATGATTTTTCAGATCATCAATAACATTTCTCCTTTTCCCTCATTCTTTCAAGAGCCAACAATTTTAACATTCATAAACAACAATTTCAAAAATATGCACTGTTCAAGCATTCATTCAGAAAAACACAAAGTATTGCCACCACATCAAAATAATTAAACTGTTTTAAAATTCGAAATTCATGTACTTCTTTTTCTTTTTCAATTAAAAACATTTTCCATTTAAGAAAGGTGATGGATTCATTTTCATAGCTTTAAGACATAGACACTTAGACACTAATGATCATGTAATAAAGACACAAACATAGATAAACATAAAGCATAAAAATTCGAAAAACAGAAAATAAAGAACAAGGAAATTAAAGAACGAGTCCACCTTAGTGATGGCGGCTTGTTCTTCCTCTTGAAGATCTTATGGAGTGCTTGAGCTCCTCAATGTCTCTTCCTTGCCTTTGTTGCTCCTCTCTCATGGTTCTTTGGTCTTCTCTAATTTCATGGAGGAGGATGGAATGTTCTTGATGCTCCACCCTTAGTTGTCCCATGTTGGAACTTAATTCTCCTAGGGAGGTGTTGATTTGCTCCCAATAGTTTTATGGAGGAAAATGCATCCCTTGAGGCATCTCAGGGATTTCATGATGAGAAATTTCCTCATGCTCTTATTGAGGTCCATGAGTGGGCTCTCTTGTTTGCTCCATCCTTTTCTTAGTGATGGGCTTGTTCTCTTCAATGAGGAGTCTTGGCCACAACTTCATAGAAGTGGTCTTGATGGACCTTTGAGATGAATCTCTCCATCTCCCATGACTCGAAGGTGGAAGCAATTGCCTTTCCTTTCCTCTTTCTAGAGGTTTCTCCGGCCTTAGGTGTCATAAATGGTTATGGAAAAACAAAAAAGCTGAGCTTTTCCACACCAAACTTAAAAGGTTTGCTTGTCCTCGAGCAAAAGATGTGTGAAAATGAAGGGGTGAAGATGGGTTTATATAGGAGTGGGGAGATGGTAAAGTTTGACCATGTATGGGTGGGTTTGTGATCGATGGATGTGGATTGGTGAAGGTTTTATGGAGAAGAGGGTAGGATTTGATAGGTAAGGGGTTTTTGGGGAAGGGTATATGGGGAAGAGTATTATGAAAAGGAGTGAAGAAGAGAGAAAGTGAGTTGAGGTTGGTGGGGATCCTGTGGGGTCCACAGATCCTGAGGTTTCAAGGATTTCTCATCCCTGCACCAATTAGGCTTGCAAAACGCCCTTTGCTGCCAATCCTGGCGTTAAACGCCAGGTTGCTGCCCATTTCTGGCGTTTAACGCCAGCTTCTTGCCCTTTTCTGGCGTTAAACGCCAGTCTGGTGCCCATTTCTGGCGTTAAACGCCCAGAATGGTGCCAGACTGGGCGTTTAACGCCTATTCTGCTGCCTTTACTGGCGTTTAAACGCCAGTAGGCTTCTCCTCCAGGGTGTGCTATTTTTCATTCTATTTTTCAGTTTGTTTTTGTTTTTTCAATTATTTTTGTGACTTCACATGATCATCAACCTATAGAAATCATAAAATAACAATGGAAAATAGAAATTTAACATAGATAAGTAAAATTGGGTTGCCTCCCAACAAGCGCTTCTTTAATGTCAGTAGCTTGACAGTGGGCTCTCATGGAGCCTCACAGATACTCAGAGTATGATGATGGCCTCTTAACACCAAACTTAGAGTTTGGTTGTGGGGGTTTTATTTGACCCTGTATTGAGAGAATCCTTTCATGCTTTTTCCCTTTCCTGTCTGTAAACCATGGTGCTTCCTGAATGGAGAAGAGTTGCTCATCTGGAATGGTTTCAGAGATCTCAGTAGGAGGGAGGGACGCCCCTGCTACTGGTTCTATCCGGGACAGGTGATCAGCTACCTGGTTCTCTGTCCCTTTTTTGTCTCTTATTTCTATATCAAACTCTTGCAGAAGCAACACCCATCTTATGAGCCTGGGTTTTGAATCCTGCTTTGTGAGTAGGTATTTAAGAGCAGCATGGTCAGTATACACAATCACTTTTGAACCTACTAAATAGGATCAAAACTTGTCAATGGCATAAACTACTGCAAGTAACTCTTTTTCTGTGATTGTGTAATTCTTCTGTGCATCATTTAAAACACGGCTAGCATAGTAAATGATGTGCAGAAGCTTGTTATGCCTCTGTCCCAACACTGCACCAATGGCATGGTCACTGGCATCACACATTAGTTCGAATGGTAATGTCCAGTCTGGTGCAGAGATGATTGGTGCTGTGACCAGCTTAGCTTTTAGGGTTTCAAACGCTTGCAAACACTCTGTGTCAAATACAAATGGCATGTCAGCAACTAGCAAATTGTTCAGAGGTTTTGCAATTTTTGAAAAATCCTTTATAAACCTCCTGTAGAATCTTGCGTGTCCCAGAAAGCTTCTGATTGCCTTTACATTGGCAGGTGGTGGTAATTTTTCAATTTCTTCCACTTTAGCTTGATCCACCTCTATTTCTTTGTTTGAAATTTTATGCCCAAGGACAATTCCTTCAGTCACCATGAAGTGACATTTTTTCCAGTTTAAGACTAGGTTGGTCTCTTGGCATCTTTGCAGAACAAGTGCTAAATGGTCAAGACAGGAGCTGAATGAGTCTCCAAATACTGAAAAGTCATCCATGAAGACTTCCAGAAATTTTTCTACCATATCAGAGAAGATAGAGAGCATGCACCTCTGAAAGGTTGCAGGTGCACTGCATAGACCAAAGGGCATCCTTCTGTAAGCAAATACTCCAGAAGGACATGTGAATGCTGTTTTCTCTTGGTCCTGAGGATCTACTACAATTTGGTTGTATCCTGAATAGCCATCCAAAAAGCAATAGTATTCATGACCTGCTAGTCTCTCTAGCATCTGGTCTATGAATGGTAAAGAAAAATGATCCTTTCTGGTGGCTGTATTGAGCCTTCTATAGTCAATACACATACGCCACCCTGTAACTGTTCTTGTAGGAACCAGTTCATTCTTTTCATTATGAACCACTATCATTCCTCCCTTCTTAGGGACAACATGGACAGGGCTCACCCAAGGGCTATCAAAAATAGGATGAATAATCCCAACCTCTAGTAACTTAGTTACCTCTTTCTGCACCACTTCCTTCATGGTTGGATTTAGCCGCCTCTGTGGTTGAACCACTGGCTTAGCATCATCCTCCAATAGGATCTTGTGCATGCATCTTGCTGGGCTAATGCCCTTAAGGTCACTTATGGACCACCCAAGAGCTGTCTTGTGTGTCCTTAGCACTTGAATTAGTGCTTTCTCTTCCTGTGGATTTAAAGCAGAGCTTATGATCACTGGAAAAGTGTCACCCTCTCCCAGAAATGCATATTTCAGGGATGGTGGTAGTGGTTTGAGCTCGGGTTTAGGAGGTTTCTTGATAAGCGGATAATTTATATGCTTTTTGACATTATTTTTAGTATGTTTTTAGTAGGATCTAGTTACTTTTAGGGATGTTTTCATTAGTTTTTATGTTAAATTCACATTTCTGGACTTTACTATGAGTTTGTGTATATTTCTGTGATTTCAGGTATTTTCTGGCTGAAATTGAGGGACTTGAGCAAAAATCAGATTCAGAGGTAGAAGAAGGACTGCTGATGCTGTTGGATTCTGACCTCCCTGCACTCAAAGTGGATTTTCTGGAGCTACAGAACTCAAAATGGCGTGCTTCCTATTGCATTGGAAAGTAGACATCCAGGGCTTTCCAGAAATATATAATAGTCCATACTTTGGCCGAGTTTAGACGACGTAAAAGGGCGTTGAACGCCAGTTCTACGCTGCAGTCTGGAGTTAAACGCCAAAAACACGTCACGAACCAGAGTTGAACGCCAAAAACACGTTACAACTTGGCGTTCAACTCCAAAAGAAGCCTCTGCATGTGTAAATTTCAAGCTCAGCCCAAGCACACACCAAGTGGGCCCCGGAAGTGGATTTATGCATCAATTACTTACTTCTGTAAACCCTAGTAGCTAGTTTAGTATAAATAGGACTTTTTACTATTGTATTAGACATCTTATGATTTTGAGTTCAACTTTGGATCATATTGATCACGTTTGGGGGCTGGCCATTCGGCCATGCCTGGACTTTATCACTTATGTATTTTCAACGGTAGAGTTTCTTTCGAAAACTCCATAACCATTTAATATCCGCCTGACTGAGATTTACAAGGTGACCATAGCTTGCTTCAAGCCGACAATCTCCGTGGGATCGACCCTTACTCACGTAAGGTTTATTACTTGGACGACCCAGTACACTTGCTGGTTAGTTGTATCGAAGTTGTGACAAATTATGAATTAAGATTAGAGCTCCAAGTTTTTGGAGCCATTACCAGGGATCACAATTTCGTGCACCATTTCTCCTCTTCCTGAGGGATTTCAGAGGTTTTTTTATTTCCTTTGATTCCTCCAGATCAGGCTGAACATCTTTAAAGATGTCCTCTAGCTCTGATTCAAGACTTTCAGTCATATTGACCTCTTCTACCAGGAAGTCAATAATATCAACGCTCATGCAGTCATTTGACGTGTCTGGATGCTGCATAGCTTTGACAACATTTAACTTGAACTCATCCTCATTGACTCTCAGGGTCACTTCCCCTTTTTGGACATCAATGAGAGTTCGTCCAGTTGCTAGGAAAGGTCTTCCTAGAATCAGAGTTGCACTCTTGTGCTCCTCCATTTCCAGAACTACAAAGTCAGTGGGAAAGGCAAATGGCCCAACCTTGACAATCATGTCCTCAATTATGCCTGATGGGTATTTAATGGAGCCATCAGCAAGTTGAAGACATATCCGGGTTGGTTTGACCTCTTCAGTCAAGCTAAGCTTTCTGATGGTGGATGCAGGTATTAGATTGATACTTGCTCCAAGGTCACATAGAGCTGTCTTGGTACAAGCACCCTCTAATGTGCATGGTATCATAAAGCTCCATGGATCTTGAAGCTTCTCTGGTAAGCTTTTCAGAATGACTGCATTGCATTCTTCAGTGAGAAACACTTTTTCAGTTTCTCTCCAATCCTTCTTATGACTTAAGATCTCTTTCATGAACTTAGCATAAGAGGGTATTTGCTCAAGTGCCTCTGCAAACGGGACCTTTATCTCAAGAGTCCTAAGATAGTCTGCAAAGTGGGCAAATTGTTTATCCTGTTCTGCTTGGCAGAGTTTCTGAGGATAAGGCATCTTGGCTTTATATTCTTCAACCTTAGTTGCTGCAGGTTTATTCCCTACAGAGGTGGTTGGAGAAGCCTTCTTAGAGGGGTTACTATCAGCACTTGCAGGTGTCTGATCCCTCATTGGCGTTTGAACGCCAGGATTGGGTGCTGAATGGGCGTTTAACGCCAGCTTCCCACCCTTTTCTGGCGTTTGAAAGCCAAAATTATTCCTCTCTGGGCTCTTGCTGTCCTCAGAGGGATTTTGGATAGTGGTTTGGTCATCTTCTGTCAGTTGTTCCTTTCTTGGCTTTCTGCTACTTTGAGATGATTTATTCAATGTCTTTCCGCTCCTTAATTGGATAGCTTGGCATTCTTCTGTTATCTGTTTAGATAGCTGCTGTCTTGTCTGATTCAATTGTGCTTCCATATTTTTGTTAGCATTTTTAGTGTCTTGGAGCATCTCTTTAAATTCTGCTAATTGTTTTGTCATAAGGAGTAATTGCTGATTAAGCTCAATAATCTGTTCTTGAGGATTAGGATCAGTAGTTACTGCCCTAGCCTCTTCTTTTATGGAGGACTCATTGCTAGAGTACAAATGTTGATTTCTAGCAACCGTATCTATGAGTTCTTGAGCCTCTTCAATCGTCTTTCTCATGTGTATAGATCCACCAGCTGAGTGGTCTAGAGACATCTGAGCTTTTTTTGTAAGCCCATAGTAGAAGATGTCTAATTGTACCCACTCTGAAAACATTTCAGAGGGGCATTTTCGTAGCATCCCTCTGTACCTCTCTCAGGCATTATAAAGGGATTCATGATCCTCTTGTTTAAAGCCTTGGATGTCCAGCCTTAGCTGTGTCATCTTTTTTGGAGGGTAAAATTGATTCAGAAATTTGTCTGTTAACTGTCTCTATGTTTTTATGCTTGCTGTGGGTTGGTTATTTAACCACCTCTTAGCTTGATCTTTTACAGCAAATGGAAACAATAATAATCTGTAGACATCCTGATCCACTTCTTTATCACGTACTGTGTCAGCAATTTGTAAGAACTGTGCCAGAAACTCAGTAGGTTCTTCCTGTGGAAGACCGGAATACTGGCAATTTTGCTGCACCATGATAATGAGCTGAGGATTTAGCTCAAAACTGCTTGCTTTGATGGGAGGTATACAGATGCTACTCCCATATGCAGTTGTAATGGGGTTAGCATATGGCCCCAAAGTCCTTCTGGATTGTTCATTTCCACTTATGTCCATGATGGAGAAAAGGGAATTGATATGAATTTGCAAATAAATTATATTTTAATTTTTTTATTTAATTAAAAGTAACCGAAAATAAAACAAAATAAATGGAAGATAAAATAAAACTTTCGAGAATTAGAAGAAAATAAAAGCAAATTGAAAACTAAATTAATTAATTGATTAAAAAGATTTTGAAAATTAGCAATCAAAAAGATATGATTGAAAATTATTTTGAAAAAGATATGATTGAGAAGATATGATTGCAATTTATTAAAAAAAAAAAAGATATGATTGAAAATTATTTTGAAAAAGATATGATTGAGAAGATATGATTGTAATTTATAAAAAAATATGATTGAAAAGATATGATTGAAGAAATTAAAAAGATTTGATTTTTTTGAAAAAGATTGAAAAGATCAATTTTTGAAATTAGAATTTTGACTTGACTAAAAAAAGAGATATGATTTTGAAAATCTTTGACTAATTTAATGCAAAATTTCAAAATTTATGAGTAAAATAAGGAAAAGATATTTTTTTGATTTTTTAATTTTAATGAGGAAAGAGAAAAACAACAAAATGACACTAAACTTAAAAATTTTAGATCAAAACAAAGAGAGCAAACAAGAAAATTTTGAATGTCAAGATGAACACCAAGAACACTTTGAAGATCAAGATGAACACCAAGAACAAATTTTTGAAAAATTTTTAAGTAAATAAAAGCACAAGGGACACCAAACTTAAAAATTTTTAGAAAATAAAACACAAATTTTCAAAAATTTAAAGGAAAACACAAAGAAGACACCAAACTTAGAATTTTTAAAGATCAAGAAAGGACTACGAACAAGCAAATTCGAAAAATTAAAAGAAAATAAAAGCATGCAATTGACACCAAACTTAAAATATGAAACTAAACTCAAATAAAAGACTCTAAACCAACAAAAATAAATTATTCCTAATCTAAGCAACAAGATAAACCGTCAGTTGTCCAAACTCGAACAATCTCTGGCAACGGCGCCAAAAACTTGGTGCACGAAATCACAATCACACTTTTGCAATTCCGTACAACTAACCAGCAAGTGCACTGGGTCGTCCAAGTAATACCTTACGTGAGTAAGGGTCGATCCCACGGAGATTGTCGGCTTGAAGCGAGCTATGGTTATCTTGTAACTCTTAGTCAGGATATCAATAACTCTCAGATTTAATTGTAAAAAGTAAAAGAATATGAAATAAATACTTGTTATGCAGTAATGAAGAACAGGTTGAGGATTTGGAGATGCTTTGTCTTCTGAATCTTTGCTTTCCTACTGTCTTCTTCTTCATGCACGCAAGGCTCCTTCCATGGAAAGCTTTATGTTGGGCATCACCGTTGTCAATGGCTACTTCCTGTCCTCTCAGTGAAAATGTTCCCTCTCTCTCTAACCCTCTCACCTCCCACTCTCTCTACTTCTCTCATCTCCCAAACAGCCCTTTCCTCTCCGAGAGCCACTCCTCATCGGTTTTGTCATCACTGTTGTAGCTGTCAGATTCTAAACGAGTTGATGCCGCCGCCACCAATGCCGTTGCTTCTACCGCTGTTTACATCGCTTCTACTTCTCAGCTCTGGTGCTCTTCTTCAGGTAATGCTTCTGAACTTAGGGTTTTCTAAAATTCTGATTTGTTGATATAATTTATAAGGTTTATTTGCTGTTTTGAGATTTCTGATTATTGTTGATTATTTAGTTCTGAACTTAGGGTACTAAACTTGTTTTGAACTTAGGGTTTTCTAAAATTCTGAACTTAGGATACTGAACTTGTTTAGTGTCAATATTAATTAGAACATATTCTGATTTGTGTTCCTTATTTAGTTTTGAACTTAAGGTACTGAACTTGTTTTAAACTTAAGGTTTTCTAAAATCTTAAACTTAGGGTACTGAACTTGTTATTTTCAATTTTAATTAGAGCATGTTCTAATTTCTGTTTCTTATTTGGTTCTGATTTATTTCGATTCTAATTAAAACATGTTTTGATTATTGTTGATTTGTTCTGAACTAGTTATTATAATTTAAAAGGTTGATTTATTGTTGATTTATTCTTTTTGTTTGGTTTTGATTAAAAACCCTGAAGATAAGTCACATTAATTTTAAATATGTTTTAAGAGTGAAAATGGCAGTAAATTAAAAAAAATCAAATAGGAGACCATTTTAGCACATTTTTAATTAGTATGCTCTTTTGCAGACATGACGACAGGTAAAGGTGTTGCAGATCAGCCTAGTGGTCGTGGTCGAGGTCGTGGTAGAGGAAGGATTTCTGCGGGTATCCTTGAGAATTCTGGATCCTCTCCCTCTAATCCGACTATCCTGGTGATGTCACAGGTTGCGGATGCATCGGAACAGCTATTCATCATGGTGTCTAACCCTAATTACGTCCCTACGTCTTCAACGACGCTGTTGCCTCCATCTGCTCAGAAGCCCACTATCTCAGAGATGCCACCTCCAGCGACAAACACAGTGGCACCGAAACTCTCTCACGGAAGCCAGCCAGCTGATGCCCCTCTACCACCACCCATCGTACGGATGATGATTTGGCTAATGGTGGAATGGCGTAAGTACTACTTCAAGTCTTTCATATGCTAAAAGTATTTGATATATTCTGATTAGTGATTCTTGATTATTGATTCTACTTTAGTGGATTTAGGGTTGTAGGTTTAAACTGCTGAAAGTATTTGATATATCCTGATTATTGATTCTTGATTATTGATTCTAGTTATGTGGATTTATGGATGTTGCTTCTTGATTATTACTTGTTGACAATTGGTGCTATTTAAGATTATTGTTTATGGATAGAGTTTATGGTGCTTTCTAGTTATAAATGAAACTCTGCCAAATTTCTAAAAGCATCTCTATATATTATGGTTATTTGCTTCTGAAGTTTTAATTTATATTGCCGTATTGATTTGTTTGTGAATTGTTGATAGGTTTGTGCCAAACAACAACACATGTACTCAAAAGATGACTAACGTCATCAAGCTTATTTACGACAATCCATGGCTGAGATACAAAAAGATCCCCTCTGAGACTAGAGAGCGATGATTTCAAAAGTGGGTGGAAAAAACTAAATATAGTCAAACCATATTAGCTAGTTTATATCTTCTATTTCGTTTAATACAATATATTTTGATTAACTAATTTTGAAGTTTCTTTGTGCAGGTGAACTCTATATGGGACAAGGAGCACGATGCCCTAAGTAGGAAGATATACGATGGAACAACCTAATTTTCAGTATGTCTAGATCATACTAGAAACTGAATGCTACCAACTTATTTTCTTAACTATTATCTATTATTTAATAAATATGAGCCTGATCGTAGATAGCATGTTGTTGATTTACGGGTAAATTTTTATTTGAAACGTTAAGTCATTAATTCACAAACATACACAACAGAATTATAAAAGACTAGAAAATAAAGCCAGTATTAATAATAGTAACATAGTCAATTACATCAAGTATGTATAGAGAATTAAGCATATAGTCATACGTTGTCAACCTCATACGGATCCAGTTAGAAACACTCCTAGGATAGTTAGATAACGTAAGAAATCAAAGTATCTTGGTCCCCTCTCCTCTTATGAATTGATCCAGAAGTCAGTTTTGTGTATCAAAAATCTGGTAAATCGTTGATTCATCTGGTGTCTAAATATATGATTTATTTACGAGTTAATTAGATCGAAAATTTTCCATTTTTGGTGTTAAAAAAATTATAGATCCAAATCCAATGTCACATTCAGTCAAGATTTATGATACATGTATAGGATGTACTCAATGTGTCCGAGCCTGCCCCACCGATGTATTAGAAATGATATCATGCAGAGGTAAATGCATGTATTGACTTTTTTGCTCTCCATGGTACTTCTTGAATGTTGAAATGTGGAAAACATCATGTATGTTTGCTATCATTGGTAAGACTAGTGTATAAGCTATTGCACTTAGTTTATTGCTAATAAGGAATGTACTGCAAGAAAAATGCTGAGTATCGTCGCAAAGAGTAGCAACAGATTTACCGGTGGATTTATCGGCAGTGAAGGCGTCGAATTCGTCAAAATCAAATTATTACCGGCGGTTTTACGTTTTCAACGATAAATTCGCCGGTAATAATTGGAGGAAAACAAAAAAAATTAGTGTGTAAGTTAGTATCAGATTTATTGTCGAATTTTTCAGACAGTAAATCCGACGATAACTGTGCCGTAAATTTAAAGCGCAAACCCTCTTCCCCCTCATTTTAATTTCTCTCTCTCTCTCTCTCTCTCTCTCTCTCTCTCTCTCTTTCTCTAACCCTCTCACCTCTCACTCTCTCTACTTCTCTCATCTCCCCGACAGCCCCTTCCTCTCCGAGAGCCACTCCTCATCGTTTTTGTCATCACTGTTGTAGCTGTCGGATTCTAAACGAGCTGCTACCGCGGCTGCCGCCGCCACCAATGTCGTTGCTTCTACCGCTATTTACGTCGCTTCTACTTCTCAGCTCTGGTGCTCTTCTTCAAGTAATGCTTTTGAACTTAGGGTTTTCTAATATTCTGATTTATTGATATAATTTATAAGGTTTATTTGCTGTTTTGAGATTTCTGATTATTGTTGATTATTTAGTTCTGAACTTAGGGTACTGAACTTGTTTTGAACTTAGGGTTTTCTAAAATTCTGAACTTAGGATACTGAACTTGTTTAATGTCAATATTAATTAGAACATATTCTGATTTGTGTTCTTATTTAGTTTTGAACTTAAGGTACTAAACTTGTTTTAAACTTAAGGTTTTCTAAAATCTTAAACTTAGGGTACTGAACTTGTTATTTTCAATTTTAATTAGAGCATGTTCTAATTTCTGTTTCTTATTTGGCTCTGATTTATTTCGATTCTAATTAAAACATGTTTTGATTATTGTTGATTTGTTCTGAACTAGTTATTATAATTTAAAAGGTTGATTTATTGTTGATTTATTCTTTTTGTTTGGTTTTGATTAAAAACCCTGAAGATAAGTCACATTAATTTTAAATATATTTTAAGAGTGAAAATGGCAGTAAATTAAAAAAAAATCAAATAGGAGACAATTTTAGCACATTTTTAATTAGTATGCTCTTTTGCAGACATGACGACAGGTAAAGGTATTGCAGATCAGCCTAGTGGTCGTGGTCGAGGTCGTGGTAGAGGAAGGATTTCTGCGGGTATCCTTGAGAATTCTGGATCCTCTCCCTCTAATCCGACTATCCTGGTGACGTCATAGGTTGCGGATGCATCGGAACAGCTATTCATCATGGTGTCTAACCCCAATTACGTCCCTATGTCTTCAACGACGCCGCTACCTCCATCTGCTCAAAAGCCCACTGTCTCGGAGATGCCACCTCCAGCGACAAACACAGTGGCACCGAAACTCTCTCACGGAAGCCAGCCAGCTGATGCCCCTCTACCACCACCCATCGTACGGATGATGATTTGGCTAATGGTGGAATGGCATAAGTACTACTTCAAGTCTTTCAAATGCAAAAAGTATTTGATATATTGCGATTAGTGATTCTTGATTATTGATTCTACTTTAGTGGATTTAGGGTTGTAGGTTTAAACTACTGAAAGTATTTGATATATCCTTATTATTGATTCTTGATTATTGATTCTAGTTATGTGGATTTATGGATGTTGCTTCTTGATTATTATTTGTTGACAATTGGTGCTATTTAAGATTATTGTTTATGGATAGAGTTTATGGTGCATTCTAGTTATAGATGAAACTCTGCCAAATTTTCTAAAAGCATCTCTATATATTATGGTTATTTGCTTTTGAAGTTTTAATTTATTTTGCCGTATTGATTTGTTTGTGAATTGTTGATAGGTTTGTGCCAAACAACAACACATGTACTCAGGAGATGACTAACGTCATCAAGCTGATTTACGACCATCCATGCTTGAGATACAAAAAGATCCCCTCTGAGACTAGAGAGCGATGATTTCAAAAGTGGGTGGTAAAAACTTAATATAGTCAAACCATATTAGCTAGTTTATATCTTCTATTTCGTTTAATACAATATATTTTGATTAACTAATTTTGAAGTCTCTTTGTGCAGGTGAACTCTATATGGGACAGGAAGAACGATGCCCTAACTAGGAAGATATACGATGGAACAACCTAATTTTTAGTATGTCTAGATCATACTAGAAATTGAGTGCTACCAACTTATTTTCTTAACTATTATCTATTATTTAATAAATATGAGTCTAATCGTAGTTAGCACGTTGTTGATTTACGGATAAATTTTTATTTGAAACGTTAAGTCATTAATTCACAAACATACACAATAGAATTATAAAAGACTAGAAAATAAAGCAAGTATTAATAATAGTAACATAGTCAATTACATCAAGTATGTATAGAGAACTAAGCATATAGTCATACGTTGTCAACCTCATACGGATCCAGTTAGAAACACTCCTAGGATAGTTCGATAACGTAAGAAATCAAAGTATCTTGGTCCCCTCTCCTCTTATGAATTGATCCAGAAGTCAGTTTTGTGTATCAAAATTCTGGTAAATCGTTGATTCATCTGGTGTCTAAATATATGATTTATTTACGAGTTTATTAGATCAAAAATTTTCCATTTTTGGTGTTAAAAAAATTATAGATCCAAATCCAATGTCACATTCAGTCAAGATTTATGATACATGTATAGGATGTACTCAATGTGTCCGAGCCTGCCCCACCGATGTATTAGAAATGATATCATGCAGAGGTAAATGCATGTATTGACTTTTTTGCTCTCCATGGTACTTCTTGAATGTTGAAATGTGGAAAACATCATGTATGTTTGCTATCATTGGTAAGACTAGTGTATAAGCTATTGCACTTAGTTTATTGCTAATAAGGAATGTACTGCAAGAAAAATGCTGAGTATCGTCGCAAAGAGTAGCGACAGATTTACCGGTGGATTTACCAGTAGTGAAGGCGTCGAATTTGTCAAAGTCAAATTATTACCGGCGGTTTTACGTTTTCAACGATAAATTCGCCGGTAATAATTGGAGGAAAACAAAAAAAATTAGTGCGTAAGTTATTATCGGATTTATTGTCGAATTTTTCAGACAGTAAATCCGACGATAACTGTGCCGTAAATTTGAAGCGCGGACCCTCTTCCCCCTCATTTGAATTTCTCTGTCTCTCCCCCTCTCTCTCTCTCTCTAACCCTCTCACCTCTCACTCTCTCTACTTCTCTCATCTCCCCGACAACCCCTTCCTCTCCGAGAGCCACTCCTCATCATTTTTGTCGTCACTGTTGTAGCTGTCGGATTTTAAACGAGCTGCTACCGCGGCTGCCGCCGCCACCAATGCCGTTGCTTCTACCGCTGTTTACGTCGCTTCTACTTCTCAGCTCTGGTGCTCTTCTTCAGGTAATGCTTCTGAACTTAGGGTTTTCTAAAATTCTGATTTGTTGATATAATTTATAAGGTTTATTTGCTGTTTTGAGATTTCTGATTATTGTTGATTATTTAGTTCTGAACTTAGGTTACTAAACTTCTTTTGAACTTAGGGTTTTCTAAAATTCTGAACTTAGGATACTGAACTTGTTTAGTGTCAATATTAATTAGCATATTCTAATTTGTGTTCTAATTTGTGTTCCTTATTTAGTTTTGAGCTTAAGGTACTGAACTTGTTTTGAACTTAAGGTTTTCTAAAATCTTAAACTTAGGGTACTGAACTTGTTATTTTCAATTTTAATTAGAGCATGTTCTAATTTCTGTTTCTTATTTGGTTCTGATTTATTTCGATTCTAATTAAAACATGTTTTGATTATTGTTGATTTCTTCTAAACTAGTTATTATAATTTAAAAGGTTGATTTATTGTTGATTTATTCTTTTTGTTTGGTTTTGATTAAAAACCCTAAAGATAAGTCACATTAATTTTAAATATGTTTTAAGAGTGAAAATGGCAGTAAATTAAAAAAAAAATCAAATAGGAGACCATTTTAGCACATTTTTAATTAGTATGATCTTTTGCAGACATGACGACAGGTAAAGGTGTTGCAGATCAGCCTAGTGGTCGTGGTCGAGGTCATGATAGAGGAAGGATTTCTGCGGGTATCCTTGAGAATTCTGGATCCTCTCCCTCTAATCTGACTATCCTGGTGACGTCACAGGTTGCGGATGCATCGGAACAGCTATTCATCATGGTGTCTAACCCCAACTACGTCCCTACATCTTCAACAATGCCGCTGCCTCCATCTGCTCAGAAGCCCACTGTATCGGAGATGCCACCTCCAGCGACAAACACAGTGGCACCGAAACTCTCTCACGGAAGCCAGCCAGCTGATGCCCCTCTACCACCACCCATCGTACGGATAATGATTTGGCTAATGGTGGAATGGCGTAAGTACTACTTCAAGTCTTTCATATGCTAATAGTATTTGATATATTGTGATTAGTTATTCTTGATTATTGATTCTACTTTAGCGAATTTAGGGTTGTAGGTTTGAACTGCTGAAAGTATTTGATATATCCTGATTATTGATTCTTGATTATTGATTCTAGTTATGTGGATTTATGGATGTTGCTTCTTGATTATTATTTGTTGACAATTGGTGCTGTTTAAGATTATTGTTTATGGATAGAGTTTATGGTGCATTCTAGTTATAGATGAAACTCTGCCAAAATTTCTAAAAGCATCTCTATATATTATGGTTATTTGCTTCTGAAGTTTTAATTTACATTGCCGTATTGATTTGTTTGTGAATTGTTGATAGGTTTGTTCCAAACAATAACACATGTACTCAGGAGATGACTAATGTCATCAAGCTGATTTACGACCATCCATGGCTGAGATACAAAAAGATCCCCTCTGAGACTAGAGAGCGATGATTTCAAAAGTGGGTGGTAAAAACTTAATATAGTCAAACCATATTAGCTAGTTTATATCTTCTATTTCGTTTAATACAATATATTTTGATTAACTAATTTTGAAGTTTCTTTGTGCAGGTGAACTCTATATGGGACAAAGAGCACGATGCCCTAAGTAGGAAGATATACGATGGAACAACCTAATTTTCAGTATGTCTAGATCATACTAGAAACTGAGTGCTACCAACTTCTTTTCTTAACTGTTATCTATTATTTAATAAATATGAGCCTGATCGTAGTTAGCACGTTGTTGATTTACGGGTAAATTTTTATTTGAAACGTTAAGTCATTAATTCACAAACATACACAACAGAATTATAAAAGACTAGAAAATAAAGCCAGTATTAATAATAGTAACATAGTGAATTACATCAAGTATGTATAGAGAATTAAGCATACAGTCATACGTTGTCAACCTCATACGGATCCAGTTACAAACACTCCTAGGATAGTTAGATAACGTAAGAAATCAAAGTATCTTGGTCCCCTCTCCTCTTATGAATTGATCCAGAAGTCAGTTTTGTGTATCAAAATTCTGGTAAATCATTGATTCATCTGGTGTCTAAATATATGCTTTATTTACGAGTTTATTAGATCAAAAATTTTCCATTTTTGGTGTTAAAAAAATTATAGATCCAAATCTAATGTCATATTCAGTCAAGATTTATGATACATGTATAGGATGTACTCAATGTGTCCGAACCTGCCCCACCGATGTATTAGAAATGATACCTTGGGACGGGTGTAAAGCTAAGCAAATAGCTTCTGACCCAAGAATGGAGGACTGTGTTGGTTGTAAGAGGTGTGAATCTGCCTATCCTATAGATTTCTTAAGTGTTCGAGTTTATTTGTGGCATGAAACAACTCCAAGCATGGGTCTAGCTTATTGAGACCGCCCCTTTCTTTTTTTCAAAAAACAAACCCCACGAGAATACGTTTTTTACTGGCAAAAATTTGCGCTCAAAATAGAAAGATAACATGAACGCGGGTTTTTTTAGACCAAGTGTATCTTATTTTCATCACGAATTATTTTGCTTGGTTAACAATAGTTGTACTTTTACTAATAGCTGGGGTTCCTTAATATATACACTACAAGATGAACGGAGAATTGCGGCAGTTACTTTGCTAATTTGTGGTGGTTTTGAACCGCCGCTAAACAGGACGCTAGAAGAACGACGGTCACTGTGCAGAAGGGCATGGGGATTGCATTCTGCAGCTGTTTCCAGCAACCGTTGGCATAACCGCTGCAAATAAGTTATTTTGCGTCGGTTAGATTAGCGACAGTTTATAACTGCCGCTATATTACCAAAAGTGATTTCTCAAACATATTTGCGACTCTTCTTAACCGCCGCAATTTGCCACAGCATTTTTTTACGAAATTTATTTGCGGCGATTTTAAACCGCAGCTATTTGTAGCTCCTATTTTTTTAAATATAATATTTTTTTATTTTATTAATCGGGGGATTTTTTTGGAGTACTTTTTTAATTTTAAGAATCTTATCAATCTTCTCTAAAAGTCTAAATTGATATTAAGAACTCATGAATGTTTAACTGTGAAACAAACTAAAATATTTATTTTAATATCAATAAAGTATTTCAATAGTCACAAAAAAAGTAAAGTATTTGGCTAATAAAAAATGCTGCATAGTTAACATAAACAAAACATATACTGAAAAATAAAATATCACATTTATTCTAATATCTATTTTCCGCCATGTCCATCCAAAGAATTCACCCGTGTAGTGATGTCTAGTGGCAGCTCCCTACCTTGCTGTTGGATCAGATAACTTAGCACACTCTCTATTGCATGTCTCTTCGTTTTCTTTGTTGCTACATCATCTTCCATTGCCTTATTTTTCAATTTTTCTGCTGTTACTTCATCCTCTACTGCCTTCCTTCTCAATTTTTCTGCTTCTACTTCATCCTCCACTGCCTTCCTTCTCAATTTCTTAGTCGCCATCTCCGCCTGTAGTTCAAACAGTATCCTTTGAGCCTCTTCGGTTTGAGCTCTATCCACCGCCGGTTGCGAACTAGGACGGAAGAGTTGACTTGGTGTTGATCCAAAACCTACGCCACGCACTCTACCCGAGTGCTCATTTTCAGACAATATTCTTGTAGTTTCATCTAGCTACTCTATCTCAGATATTTTATCCCGCAGACGTAAATAAGCATACATAATCACACTAGGAATATAGCATATTCAACACATTTTAATAATTAAACCTAACATGTTACAACATAAAGGATTAAAAGAGGAGTACTTACACCAATCCTCTGATTTTCTTCGTGTATATAGGTGCCATCAGGTCGTTTGTGCTGTAGGATTCATATTTTCCCCTACCAACTCTCCTCCCTTTTTTTTCTGATTATGACAATACAGTTTATATCATAAATTTTCCTTCTTTAATTTTCTCCAATAATTTTTACTTGTTTTACTCTACAAATAAATCCAAACTACATACAAACAAATTTATTTTACCTCAATCGATTAAGTATCCAATGATTGCTCATATATTTTTCAAGGATTGACTCATTGATTATACTTAAATAGTAAAATTATTTATTCGTCTCCAGCTTTGCTTTTTTGGAAATCAGCATCATTTGTCAATTCCTTATCATAGAAAACTCAAGAATGATTTGCTTAAAAATAGAGAATGATTTGATACAATGATAGGCACCTATATTTAAATTCAAACCTATATTACCTCTTCTTCCCTTTTCCTAGTCAAGCTTTTAGAACCGCCAGTATGGGTGTAAAGTTGCTTCTTTCGATTCAGCGTGTTTTGTCTGCACTTCGCATATTATGTCATCAATAGTAAGATTGGTTAAACACAGAACTTGCAGATAGCACTAATAATATATATGACTCCAAATAAGCTTGAATGCAATAATGTTATCTTTGAGACTTATTATTAGTTGTTGTTATATGCGTTTATCTAGAAACTAGGTGGATTAAAAGACAAGGCTACTTAAATTTGCATGCTACTTTAAAATGGGTTACCTTTGTTGCAGGGTCATTGCGATAATCAAGGAACCACCTCCAATGCTCTTTAGAAATTCCTATCGAGCGGTCCTCAAGATTTTGTTCAAGCGTCCTTGTTGGTTTGTAATGCCTATTATACAGCCTACCCCTTGCACTACAAGAAAACAGCTCTATTGCCACACTTTTAAAGCGTGGCGAAAAAGCTAAAAAAAGCGTGGCGATAGCTTTTTGCCACGCTTTTTGAGCTACCGCCACGCTTTTGAAAGGATAGCGTATGTAAGCGTGGCGGTTGCTCTATCGCCACGCTTTTGGTGACCTATCGCCATGCTTTTTTTCCGCCACGCTTTTTTCAGATTGTCACATTTAAAAGCATGGCCGTATGTGAGAGATACAGCCACGCTTTTAAAGCGTGACCATATGGGAGATACGGCCACGCTTTTGGAACGTGGCCATAGAGAGAGATACGGCCACGCTTTTGAAGCGTGGCAATAGCGAGATACGGCCACGCTTTAAAAGCATGGCGATAGCCTAATTAAATTTTAAAAAAAAAATCATTATTTTGATTTTACCTTCATCGTTGCACTATAAATTTTTAATCCTTTTTTATTACCAAACCTATAATATAGTATGCAATTTTTATTACATGAAAAATCAAACATAATTAGTGACATATAATTTTTGCTATAATTATTTTATACATTAAAAAACTAATACTCAAATACAAAATAAATCTTGAGTTCAAATTCCAAAACTAAAAATCGAAGAAAAATACAAAAATAATACCACTTAAACCCTAAGTCCTTTGTTGTTCCTCGTTTCTCTAGCCGTGTCAAACTTTCTTCCCTTGGATCGTACATAAGGCTTGGGGATTTTACCAATTGTATCCTTCCAAGACCTCCCCATTTGTTGCAAAAATGTTTTCTTGATTCTACCACTGATGACATGTCACCATGTCATGTTTTTCTATGCTTTTTCATATAAGAAATTTATGATTTGTGCTTAAATATTGAATGCTTTTGTACTTAATTGATATATTTCTTTGATCTTTTAATTTTATAAATCTTGTAGGAAATAAGAAGTTAAAAAAGCAAAGAAGCACAAAATAAGCTAAAAAGAAAAAAAAAAAAGAGCTTTGGGGCACACTTTGAAGTTGGAGCACACTTTGGAGCTTTAGGCCACGCTTTTAAAAGCGTGGCCCATGACCAAATTAAAGGAGATTGACAATCAGCACACAAAGCTCAGTTCATGCAAAGAGCCTAGCTTTATCGTGATGCAATTTCAACTTGGAAGCAAGAATTTTCACTAAATTAAGCTTGGGCACTCACAGCATGACCATGCCTCCTTCAAAGGGCTATAACTTGAGCTACAGATGTCCGATTGATGTGCTTCTAGTTGCGTTGGAAAGCTGACATTCAGAGCTTTTCAACACTATATGGCAATCCATATTTGGCATAAAATTAAGGCACGAGTGAAAGGCATCTTTAAGGACCAAAAACAAACAAAAATAAACCAAAGTGCAACCACCAAGATTCGAAGGGGGAGACACAAGGAAACCAAGGAAGTAGCGCTCTTGTGGAGGAGCTCAACGTTTGTGCCAACATTTGTCTCAAATGTGAGGTCAAACGTTGGCTAAGGAATACCCTGGGAGGAGCTCAACGTTTGCCTCAAACGTGAGGTCAAACGTTGGCTTAAGAATACCCTGGAGGAGGAGTCACGTTTGCGCCAACGTTTGCCTCAAACGTGAGGTCAAACGTTGGCTGAAGATTGCCTTGGGGAGGATCACGTTTGAGCTCACATTTGACCTCAAACGTGAACTCAAACGTGAGTGACAGCAACCACCCGTTCTGCATAACGCCATCACACGAAGACGTTTGAGCCAACGTTTGCCTCAAACGTTGACTCAAACATGAATGATCCCAAAGTCCATAGTGCAAACGAATTTCTTCTCAAAACCAAGAGAAATCAATAGAGGCTATCTTCAACCCAATTCCATCAAGGCCATCCGGATCCATTCTTCCTCAAATCCAAAGCAAGCTAAGCCCATTACCATCACTCAAAGGCACAAGAGATAGTTAAAATAGGAATTTTATTTAATTGTAATTTGTTTTTAATTTCACTTTCATTTTCATTTTCACTTTGTAAAGCCTATATAAAGGCATCAATTCCATTTCATTAGCAGGCTGGCTCCAATAAGGAGCATTAGGACTAGAGAACTCTCTCTTTTAGTTTCCCTTTTTGAATTTGAGTTTTGGATTGGGATTGAAGGAATTCTGTTTCATCCTTGATCTGAAACTTCTCTTTGTTCTTCTTCTACATAATCTTAGTGAATTGAGAATTGGATCTGAGTTTTCATTTACTGCTTCCATCTCTCTTTCTTCTGCAAATTATTTTCTGCTGAATCAAGGAAGGGGTTGAGATCTAGATTTATTTTTTAGTCTCTTTGATCCCCTGAGATCTTCAACTTCATTTTACAATTGAGTTGAGTTTTCTTGCTGTTTTGGATTTTTCAAGCAATTTCCCTTTTCTGTTTAGATCTATTGCAAGTTATTGCATCTTTTACTTCTCTGTTTGATTGCTATTTACACTTTCTTGTTGAAGTTTTAATTTCCAGCACCCAATTCCTTTTACTTTTCCTGCAATTAGATTCCTCCGCATTTTACATTTGATGTTGACTGTGAGCTTGATTTACGTTTTCTGCAAATTTACATTTTCTGCACTTGCTCTAAGTTACTGGTTTACTGCTTCTCTTTAATTTCCAGCACCCCAGCCCCTTTACTTTTCATGAAATTTACCTTTCTTGTCATTTAAGTTTCTGCAATTTACATTTCTTGCTCTTTAAGTTTCAGTCACTTTACTTTCTGCACTTTAATTTTTCTTGCTATTTACTTTCTGTGCTTCCATTTTCACCCAAAATCATAAATGTTAGCTTGAATAAACTAATCACCCACTAAAGTTGCTTGATCCATCAATCCCTGTGGAATCGACCTCACTCTAAGTGAGTTTTACTACTTGATGCGACCTGGTACACTTGTCGGTGAGTTTTTGTGCTGGAAATCGTTTCCAACCCATCAACCACCGCTATCTTCATGAAAGTGGAACATTTCTTGCGATGATAATGTCAAGTTGTAAATAATTGTAAGTTGAAAGGTTAGATTTGATTAAATAATGCCGAAATCTAGTGCTCCAGTTTGACTTAAAACACGTATGACTAACTTTTACAAATTTGGTGCTCCAGTTCCATAAGATTTCTACCATTGATATTAAAATCAAAAGAGACATTGCATTACAATCAGAATTTTGAAATAAATAAGGATAAAACTTAATGAAATATTTACTTGGCATTACTATGCTTCATTCACGTATTACAGATTGTCTTTCAAAATCTTCTATAGAATTCTTATATATTCTCATCTCACTTGTCAGCTTAGAATTTAAATTTAGATCACCATAAGAATTTTTCTCAATGGCATCTAGTAGGCATGAAGTCGTTTGCTTATGTTTCTCAAATTCATCAGCATTGAATTGAAAAGCAGGATTTAACCAATAACCAGCAGCATGATAATGTTTGCAAAGTTGTGAATCCCAACGAGTATCCAAAATCTTCAAGTAAGGCTAAAGGCTCCACAATCTTCTTTCTTCTTTGAAACCTCTTCCCCGTCTTTTTTTAGCCTTACCAAAAGCTTGATAAAGAAAATTAATTATAGTTTTATCTTCACTATCCACAATACATAGCATATGAACAAGTAGCTCAGTAAGCTTGACAATATCACTGCATTGACTCCAAAATTTAGAATCTAAGACTTGATCCACAATCTTTTTAGCTTTAGCTTCTTTGGAGCAAGTTGAGATTGTCCATTCTTTAGAAGTTACCAAAGCTCTCAATGCATATTTTTGAGTCAGAATACTCTGCAAAGTTATAAAATTGGTAGCAAAGTGAGTTGGAGCTAGATGAAGTATTTTTCGTCCACTTGTAAACTTCCTCATCATATACAAAGGATGACATTAATTATATATGTATTTCATAATCTTTGAAGCATGTGAAATAGTCTTACTTCCTCCAACTTTCTAATATATTGCAACATCAGATTAATACAATGCATAGCACAAAGAGACCAATACAACTTAGAAAATTTGGCTTCCAACAATCTTTCAGCAGCAATATAGTTTACAGCATTGTCCATCACAATATGAACAATATTTTTAGGACCGACAAATAAGACAACATTCTTAAAAAGCTTAAACAATAAATAAGCAGTCTTTGAGGCATGAGAAGCATTAACTGACTTTAGGAAAATAGTTCTTTTAGAACAATAAACTAAGAAGTTAATTAAATTGCACCTACAATGATCAGTTCATCTATCAGCCATAATAGTGCATCCAATTTGCTTTGAAATTTCACGATAACGCTCAATTATCTTTTTCACATCCTTCATCAACTTGCTCAATGTAACCACCTT